>NC_031999.1:24081191-24128456 GCF_001879085.1 Nicotiana attenuata
GGGGGGGGGGGGGTTACTATGTTTTAAGAAATAAAAATTGGGGATTTGAGAGTCGATTTGGACTCGATTTTAGAAACTAATCACATATTTGGACTCGTGATTTTTTGGATATCAAAATCTACCCCTTGAATCGGGTCTTCACCGTATGGGCTCGAGGTTACTTTCATTGACCTTTTTGGAATTGGGTAAAGATTGGGACTTTATTGTTTGGAATTGAATCCTATTGCATTGTTTGATGTTATCGAGTCATTTTTGGATAGATTTGAGCCAGACGGAGATAATTTTTAAAGGAAAGGAATTTTTGGAGTGTTGATTTGGCTTGTTGAGGCAAATATCTTGCATAACCTTGTGTGTGGGATACCCTTTAGGATTTGGACCTATTTATCAATTTGTGTTATATGAAAAGCGATGTGTACACGAGGTGACGAGCATGCACGGGTGCTATGTGTGGTTTATGACCGGATGAGATCTTAGGCTATTAATATGACTTAATTTGATGATATTCCCTATATGAAACATGCTTAATCACTCTGTGACCACATGAACCTGATTTTTTAAAATTGATTTAGTCATAGTCATGATTTATATATTGTGCCCTCATTCGCATTTTATTATCATCGTGTCTTTATGCCCTTTGTTGATGAATTATGAGCGTATGTCTTTGTTGATGATTTGACTTATTACATTGTTGTGATTCTAGCACATGTGGACATAGTGAGCATATTATTTGGGTGTTGGCACGAAATTTTTGCCGTGCGATTATGATTGATATTGTTATTATTATCGGTATATGGAGCGATGAGGGTGGATATTGACATTCCGAAGCGATAAGGGAAATGAATGTCAATCCCGAGCAATCAGAGTGGATATTGTTATTGTGCCGGGGTGCAGAGCGATAAGGGTGGATATTACTATTCTGTTGGGGTACGGTGCGAAAAGGGTAGATATTTATATTCTGGAGCATTAACGGTGAATATTAATATTGTATCGGGGTACGAGTAATAAGGGTGAATATTATTATTGTGACAAAAATGTGGGTAAGAGGTTTCATATGTTTGTGTTTCTATATGATGATATGTTGTCAATATGGGCTTTTCTTTTGTTGAGTTGTTATCACATGTTCTAAAGAGATTGTCGATCTTATTTTCTGTTACATATTTTGTTGTCAGTTATTGATATATTGCACAAGTTATTTGACTAGTGAGTATCATATGACCTGAAACTCGTCACTACTTCATTGAGGTTAGTCTTACTACATAGTGGTACTGATTATGGTGTACTTATACTACACTTCTGTATATTTTTTTGTAGATCCAGGTGTTGGAAGCAGCGGACCCATGGAGTGAGAACATACATTGATTGTGAGGATTCAAGGTAAAGCTGCATGAGTCTCATCCTTTATGTTGATGCTGATAATTTTACATTCGAATAGTTTTGTATTCTGAGATATCCTTATGTATTCAATTAGAGCTCATGACTTTATACTACCTAGTTCTGGGTTTGTGGTTATGTTAACATCATTTTTGTTGTTATATTAAATGTAGTCTTATTATATCATGTTTTAGGTATTCTAATGTTGTTAAGTGATTGTCTTACCTAGTCTTAGAGATCGGGTGCCATCACGACTCCAATGGTAGAATTTGGATCATGACAAAAAAAATATAATTATTATTTGCTACTTTGAATTAGCCAGCAACTTTATTGAAGAAAATATAAAAGTTCTTCTCAAGCTAAGATCAATAGTCTGAATTTCCAGATGGAAGGGGTATAATTTATTTAAATTAGCCAGTTACCATCTTTATTTGTGCGGCTTGCAAGCTCTTAGTTTCTAGAGAATTTTTTCCTCATAAAACAACATTGCCTAAATTGCAGGCACTCATGGCATTAAACGTTGAGATAAGATAATTCTAGGCACTCTTAATCAAAAGAAGGACCAAAATATTTAGAGCTATGTTGCTTGTTTTGCTTTTAGGCATACTAGATTTCCCTGTTGCTTAAAAAGAGAAACTAAGGTCCAGTCGGGGCCATGTTGTGGAGTTCCTGTCATTCTGTACATGAAATACCTCAGTGTCAAGTGGTTGATTTGGTGTTCCAAACTCACAAAATACAAAAATATATGGAGAATATCCCATTTAAAAAACTTGCTTGGAGTTCTTTCTGTTCTGAGATACTACCTGCCAACATGGAGGAAGTGAAGGGTGCTAATTCTCAAATATCATAGGTAATATTCTAGCAAAGGTTACACTGAGGATCTTTGTTGATATACAACGGGTTGATACAAGAGAATCCTTTTAATTAGAATTCCTCCAAAATAATAGGAGTACTATTTTTAGTACAGGTTTCTCCTTCACTCTGATCAGTAATCATGGAGCAGTAATTTTTATATCAAGCACTTTATGATACTATAGAGTCAAATACTTTCAGGTTCTGAAAAACAAAAAAAACAACAACAAGATTGAGTCACTTGGATCTAAGCCATCTTTTCTAAGGAAATTTCTTGACTAGACGTACATGTAAATCATCCGATGAGCAGTCTCATATTCCTGAACTAATACACTGAAAGACCTAGCAAGCACATTGGGCTCCATCAGACCTTAACCTTACTCACTAAATAAGAGTATACATTTAACTTTCTGAGGAAAATATTTGAAACCTGCTGTCACGATCCAAAATTCCCACCGGAGCCATGATGGCACCTAATACAGCAAGCCAATAATCAATATATAAATAATCTCCGATAACAGTGTTAAATAGTCTCAAATGCGTAATAATATAAATAACTAAAGTAAAAATAGAGATACAACTAAAAATCATCCTAAATCCGGTGTCATCGAGTACATAAGCTCGATAGAGTATTAAATACAAAATTTGAACAAAATATAATAATGCCTGGACGACTAAACAGTAATAACATGAAATAAGAAAAGGGAATTAAAGGCATATGAACGGAACATCAGTGCTACCTCAAAATCTCTACGTCAATACGGATAATAGCTCTATAGCAATAGCTGCTACCAGTAACACCTGGATATGCACATAAAATGCAGAGTGTAGTATGAGTACAACCGACCCTATGTACTCAGTAGGTAACAATCCTAACCTCGGTCTGAAAGCAGTGACGAGATTTTGCAAGGCCCATTACTCTCTTTCAATAGTCAACAACAACAATGATGACCTAATAATGGTAAAAGGGAAGGCTACTCAATTATATCATTTTTGTCTTCATCACAATAAGAGCAAAATAAGCATCCTTTCCAAATATATCAGTCAAGGCATCAACTTTAAAGACATCAAATCTGAAATAGCATAAGAAAATACGACTCTATGCCTGCATAATAAGTATTTCAGCGAAATCTTTAACATCAAATATTAAATTTTTAAGTAAACACTATCTCAACATATACGTAGTACCTGGCACGAATACCCCTCGATCATCAGACATACACACTCAGCACTATACGGGTGCCTGGCATTAGCCCTTCACTAAGACGTATCATGTTCCTGCATTTAAGGGGCCCAAAGTAACTTAGGTTAACACCTTACTACAGAGGTTGCGGATCCTAGCCCAAGCGCCGACCGGATCAAAAGTCAACGATCATCATCACTTAGCCCAATATGGGGCTAGCGCACGCGTCACCTCACTATCTATATCACTCATCCCAAAATAGGGCCTGGCATACCCGTCACCGCACTATCAATATCTATATGGCTCTATGGCCCAAGCTAAGTCATTAATCAGCTCAAATCTCAATATGCGAACTTCTCACAGTATCAAATCAATATATCGCGCGGGATTATGCCAACGTGCCATAAATTCGCTCAAACCTGTATCACACAAGTAAGGGCACTAACAAAATATAAGATAACATATAAGAACTTTACAAAGATAGTGATATAACATGCGGATATAATATCGTTACTGAAATATATGACTACAATTAAGGCAAATAGCTCAACATAGCAAAATAGCTCTATCATGTCTCAAATGAATAAACACATAGCCTAGACATGATATCTAGCATGAATAATAGCTCAATTACAAGTAGAGAAAATGTGGTAAGAAGGAAGCATGATAGCAAAACAAGAAACATACTAGCCTAAAGTCTACCTGGATCATGAATAACCACGGTGTACGCATATACGTTTGTCACCTCGCACGTGCGTCACCCCAGCATATCAAATACCATAGCCAACAGGGAGATTACCCTCAAACCAATTTCTACTCTCTTAAGTTGTTCGAAAAACTCCCGAATTTCCCTCAAAATTCCGTATTTTAGGTGTTAATAATCCATGTATATTCTTTAAATAATACCAAAAAAGAGTAGAATCACTTACCCCAAAGTCTTGTATGAAAGTCTCCTTCAAAAATCACCCATCTCCAAGTCTAGGGTTCTAAATATGAGATAATGGGCTAGAATCCAAAAATTAGAACTTAAATGAGTCTACCCAGCATTACCCTTCGCGAATGCGGCCCAAGCCTCACGTTCGCAAAGCTAATGCTGCCTCAAAAACACCCTATACGATCAAGGCGAAACCGTCGCGAACGCGGTGCAAAGGTGGCCACAAGCCTACAACGAACACGTTACCCTTCACGCGATCGCAAAAACCAACCTCCAGTCGACCCCCAGGCTGACTAACCTCTATGCAAACGTGACACATCGAGCATGAACGTGAAGCCACTGACCATAACCCATCGCAAATGCAATGTCCTATCCACGAACGTGAATATCAACGGCTACAAACCATCGCAAACACGACCTACTATCCAAGAACGTGAAGAACAAAAATATCCCTCCTCCAACTAAGCCCCCGCGATCGCGATACCTGCTCCGCGATCGCGAAACACACTAGACACTAGCAGAAAATCATCAACATCACTCAAACTCCAGGTGGTCCGAAACTCACCCTAGCTACTGGGGACCCCATCCAATTACACCAACAAGTCCATAAACGCTACCCGAGTCTATCCAAAGCCTCCAAACACATACGATAACATCATATCTATGAATCAATTATCAAACCACGAATAGAACTTCTCTTAAATTCATAAGCTTCTAAGCTTCAAACCAAGCATCCGATTTATGCCTAACCGATTCGTACGACATCCAAACACTGCACACAAGTCGAAAATGACATAACGAACCTCTTCCAAGTCCCGGAATCACAATCCAAACCCAATATCATCAAAACCAATTCCCGATCAAACCTTCACATGTGTTGGATTTGAGCTTGGTGCAGTTGGACAAGGATTTGACTTATGATGAGAAGCCAGTGGCCATTTTGGATAGGCAGGTTCGAAAGCTGAGGTCGAAGAATATTGCATCAGTGAAGGTATAGTGGAGAGGTCAACCGATCGAAGAGGCGACTTGGGAGACCGAGCATGATATACGGAGCAAATATCCTCACTTTTTTGATATCTCAGGTATGATTCAAAACCCATTCGAGGATGAACATTTGTCTAAAGGGGGAATGTAACGACTTAGCTAGTCATCTTGTGTGTTTGAGCCTCGTTCCCCTATTTGATGCTTCTCGTATGCTTGTTTGTTTTATTTGTTACTTGCGGGGATGGTGGTTTGGTTTCGAAAAGATTTAGGATTGAATTGGAACACTTAGTTCCATGGTTGGAAGCTTAAGTTATAAGAGTTGACCAAGGTTTCACTTTTGTGTAAACGTTGACCAAGGTTTCACTTTTGTGTAAACGACCTCGGATTCATGTTTTGATATTTTGATAAGTTCATATGGTAAATTTGGACTTAGGGGTATATCCAAATTTGGATTGGGAGGTTCCTAGGATGTTTTGGCTCTAATTGTTAAAAGTTGGAAATTTGAAGGTTTGGAGAATTGATAAGCTTGACTCATAGTTGACTTTGTGGTTATCGAGGTGTGTTTGGAATTCCGAGCCTTGGAATAGGTTTGTGTGGTGATTTATGAATTGTGAGCAAAATTTGAGGTCATTCCGAGTTGGTTAGTCATGGTTCAGCATGAGTTTGGAAGTTAGAAGTTTGATTAGTACATTAAGCTTGAATTGAGGTGCGATTTGTAGCTTTGAAGTTACTATGTATGATTTGAAACCTCGAGTAGGTTCGTGGTATGTTTTTGGACTGTTTGTATGATTGGACGAGGTCTTGAGGGGCTCAGGAGTGTTTCTGATGGATTTTGAATCATTTGAGCTTGGGTTGGCAGTTCTGGTTGTGGAGTTTCGTACCTGCGAATTACGATGCGCAGGTGCGAGTCCGCATATGCGGACTGAGGATCGCAGATGCAAAGGATGGCGGAGGGCAGTAGTGTCCACAAATCAGAGCTTTGGGTGCAGGTGCGAGCGCAGGTCTTAAGGGCGGTCCCGCAGAAGCGAACTCTTTGCCGCAAGTGCGCTTTGTCGGATGTACATCTGTGAAGATTTTTCTGCAGATGCAATGTCGGAGAAGCGACAGTCGGGACGCAGAAGCGAGAATCGTTGGTTAGAAAATTTTTATTCTAGGGTTTGGCTCCATTTATAATATTTTGAGATTGGGAGCTCGGATTGGGGAAATATTTGAGGCGATTTTCACCCACTTGGATTGGGTAAGTATTTTTAACTCAAATTAATTATTATTCATGACATTATCCTTCATTTTGGCTTTTGGCTGTTGGAATCTAATGGAGAAAATTAGGGTTTTTGTAAGAAGTGTTGGAAAATGAATAATTGAGATTTGAACCCCCAGTTCGGAGTCAGATTGGGATTAGACTCGTATATTTGGACTTGTATTGGAATAGGTGATCGGGATTTATGAGTTTGGTCAGGTTCTGTGATGCGGGCCCAGGTTGGTTTTTTGATTGATTTTGTCTTTTTGATTAAAGATTGAGCCTTTATCCTCCGATATTGTTTCCTTTAGCATTATTAGACATTGTGATGTGTTATTTGACTATATTCGAGCCGTTTAGAGATTATTTCGTGAGGAAAGGCATTTTGGAGTACTGAATAGGCTCATTGAGGTGAGTAACTTGTCCAAACTTGGTTTGGGGGTAATATCTCATTGGCTATGGTATTTGATACATCTTGGGGGTGATGCATGTTCTAGGTGATGGGTGTATATGCATACACTGTGGTTCTTCATGATCCGAGTAGACCTTAGGCTATTATGTGCCTTATTTTGCTATCATGCCCTATTGTTTTTGTGTTTTCTTCACTTGCATGACTATGTTAGCTATTATTCATGTTTGAAATCATGTCTAGGCTATATGCTTATCTGTTTGAGACATGATAGGGCTATTCTTGCGATATTGAGTTGATTGCCTTAATTGTAGTCATATTCTCAGTCATTACGTATTACATGTCTGTGTCTGTGCATTTTTATATATTATCTCACATGTTTTGAAGCCCTTATATATGTGATATGGTTTGAGCTGAGTACTGTGAGATGTGAGCATTTGTGACATGAGCGGTTGATGGCTGATCTTGGGCGATGTAGCCGATTTGATACTAATAGTGAAGTGTCGCATACGACATGCCCCACATTGGGCTGAGTGATATTGATTATAAGGTGACGCGTGCTTCAAGACTCATATTGGGCTAAGTGATACTGATTGTTGACTTAGAGTTTCCTTAATGAGTTTCCTGGGTAGACTGAATTACATCAGTTGTTTCATAGCCCAGTCTACAGTAATTTGTGAACCTATCTTTAAGCTGCTGAAAAAGGACAATACCACAAAGTGGACAGAAGAGTGTCAGAAATCCTTCAACCGAATTAAGGAATATTTGTCAAATCCACCAGTGTTGTTTCCCCCCGAGCCCGGGAAGCCACTATTATTGTATCTGTCAGTCTTGGATAATGCCTTTGGATGTGTGTTGGGAAAGCACGACGAAATCGGAAGAAAGGAGCAGGCCATCTACTACTTAAGTAAGAAGTTCACACCATGCGAGGCCAAATACACTTTGATACAGTGCACTTGCTGTGCTTTGACTTGGATCGCCCAGAAATTAAGGCATTACATGTCAGTGTACACCACGCATTTGATATCTCGGCTCGACCCGCTCAAGTATATCTTTCAAAAGTTGTTGCCTACCGGAAAGCTAGCTAAATGCCAAATTCTCCTAAGCAAAATTTGACATTGTGCACATAACCCAAAAGGCTATCATGGGAGAAGCTTTAGCCGACCACCTTGCCGAGAATCTAGTGGATAAGGATTATGAACCGCTCATTACGTACTTTCTCGATGAGGAGGTATTGTTTGCCGGAGAAGATATCGCAGAATCATACCCTGGATGGAGAATGTTTTTCGACGGAGCGGCGATTTTCAACAGAGTAGGAATTGGGGCAGTCCTAATTTCGAAATCCGGACAGCACTATCCAGCATCAGCAATGATAAGATTCCCTTGTACCAATAATATAGCGGAATACGAAACGTACATCCTTTGGGATCAGGATAGCAGTCGACATGAACATCAAAGAGCTTTTGGTCATAGGGATTTCGATCTATTGATACACCAATTCCAAGGGGAGTGGTGCAAGAAGTTC
Source organism: Nicotiana attenuata (assembly GCF_001879085.1). Taxonomy (NCBI): domain Eukaryota; kingdom Viridiplantae; phylum Streptophyta; class Magnoliopsida; order Solanales; family Solanaceae; genus Nicotiana; species Nicotiana attenuata. Next base: position 24,089,687 of record NC_031999.1, read on the forward strand.
ACAAAGATTGTATTCAAGCACGTTCCCACTATCCAGAACGAGTTTGCTAACGCTCTTGCAACCTTATCATCCATTATTCAGCATCCATATAAGAATTATATCGTCCCTATCGAGGTAGAGATCAGGGATAAGCATGCATACTGTTTTCATGCAAACAAAGAGCTAGATGGCAAACCATAGTACCACAACATCAGAAGATTCCTCGAAACAAGAGAATACCCAGAGAATGCTACTAGTAGTCAGAAGCGAGCACTCAGGAGATTGGAAAATCACTTTTTCCTTAACGGGAAAGTCATGTATAGGAGGACCCCAGACTTGGGGTATTTTGAGATGTGCAGATGTCGCTGAGGAAACCAGATTATTGGAAGAAATACATGCAGGAACATGCGGACCCCACATGAACGGTTTCATATTAGCCAAGAAGATCCTGAGAGCCGGATACTTTTGGATGACCATGGAAAGCGATAGTATTCGCTACGTAAAGAAGTGTCACCAGTGCCAGATTGAAGGGGATTTTATCCGGGTTCTGCCCAATGAGTTGAATGTGATAGGTTCGCCGCTTGGGCATGGACATGATTGGACCTATAGAGCCCGCTGATCAAACGGGCACCGCTTCATCTTGGTAGCCATCAACTACTTCACCAAATGGGTCGAAGCATCTACCTACAAGGTCGTCATAAAGAAGGGAGTGGCAGATTTCTTCCGAAAGAACATCATCTGCGGATTTAGGATACCCTAGTCAATCATCATTGACAATGTCGCTAACCTCAATAGTGATCTCATGAGGGAAATCTACGAGAAGTTCAGAATTTTCCACCGCAACTCCACAACCTACAGACCATAAATGAATGGAGCAGTTGAGGCAGCCTATTTGAAAATATACTAAAGGCTCTTGTGGTCCGTGAATACATCCACATGGACCCCATACATATAATGACGCCAAATCTTCAATACAAAAACCACCGCCGCAAGTTCTAAGTCATGTGTTGGATAGTTCTTTTCATGGTTCTTGAGTTGCCTAGAAGCATAACCAATAACCTTTCCATGTTGCATTAATATACACCCAAGCCCGATCCTTGAAGCATTACAGTATACCACAAACCTATCTGTACCCTCTGGCAGGGTCAACACCGACGCTGAAGTCAATCTTGATACCAACTCAAGCTCCTTTCACAAGCATCGGACCATTAGAACTTAACCGCTTTCTGTGTCAATTTAGTCAACTAAGAGGCAAGAGTAGAGAACCCCTCCACAAACTTCCTGTAATACCCTGCTAAGCCCAAGAAACTGCGAATCTCTGTTGGAGTTGTAGGTCTAGGCCAATTCTTCACCGCTGCAATCTTTTGAGGATCAATCTTATTTCCTTCTCTGGAGACGACATGACCCAAGAATGTGACAGATTCAAGCCAAAATTCATATTTCAAAAACTTCGCATACAATTGGTGCTGATGAAGAGTCTAGAAAACTGCCCTGAGATGATCGGCATGGCCCTCTCGACTTCGCGAATATACAAGAATATCGTCAATGAACACTATCACAAAGGAGTCAAGAAAAGGCTTGAAAACCCGATTCATAAGATCCATGAAAGCTGTCGGGACCCCAAAAGACATTACCAGAAATTCAAACTCCCGAGTCATGATAGTCTTAATGCTGGGATAGAGTCCCTCAATAAACCAATGGACCCTCTCTCGAACTGTAGAAACCAAGGCCGGTGCATGTCTAGCCAAATTACTGAAATGAACTGCATACTCTGACACAGTCATAGCAGCCTAGCGCAACTGCTCAAACTCGGCGCGCCATGCATCTCTGAGGCTCTAGGGAACATACTCCCTCAAAAACATATCCGAGAACTGAGTCCATGTAAGTGAAGCTACCTCAGCTGGACTGTCCAATCATAAGTACGCCACCACTGATAGGCTGTTCCTCTAAGCTAAAACATAGTGAAAGAAACCCCACTAGACTCCGCTATGCCCATAGTACGGAGAATATGGCGGCACTCCTCCAGAAAGCCCTGAGTATCCTCTAGCGCCAAACCACTAAAGGTAGGAGGGTAGTACTTCTTGTACTTCTCGAGCCTAAGCTGCTCCTCCTCAGAAATTGCTGCCCTGCCCTCGGGCTGAACTGAGACTACAGGTCACACTGGTATAACCTCTAGAATCTGGTCGACCTGAACCCACTGCTCTGGGGTGCGGGCGGCGGAAGTTTGTGATCCTCCCCCGGACTGAGAGGTGGAAGGAGCAAGGGGAATCAACCCTGCCTGAGCTAGAGTACAGAACATGCTCATGAACGGTGCAAGGGTCTCCTGAAGAGCTGGTGCAGTAGTAGTAGGCATCTCAGGTACCTGCACTCCAACTAGAGCTACTAGTGGCTCCTCTGTGGCTGGCAGCTAGTGCGGGTGCTCTGGCCGTACCACGTGGACGTCCTCAGCCTCTACCCCGGCCCCGGCCTCTGGCGGCTCTAGCAACGAGCGCGAGTGCCTAGTCATCATATCCGGCTGTATATATCCTCACCATCTGTGAAATAATATAAGACAGAAGTTCAGAATTTCGAAGTCAACAATTTCGCACGACAAGGAATAAAAAGAAGTGAAATTTTCCTAACAGTTCCATAGCCTCCCGAAGATAAGTACAAACGTCTCCGTACAGATCCGCGAGACTCTACTAAACATGCTTGTGACTCACGACACCTACGAACCTAGAGCTCTGATACCAACTTGTCACAACCCAATTTCCCTACGTAAGACGTCGTGACGACACCTAGTCTCTACGACTAGGTAAGCCTAACATTTGCGGAATAATGAAATAAAAACATGAATTTAACAACTAACTGTAACAGTAACAACATAACTGACAACCATGTTGCTCGGCATGTACAATAACCAACTCCTCAATACTACACAGTCTTCCCAAAACTCAGAACATCATGAGTCACAAACTACAGAAGGAAAACTAATGTCTCTATACATCAGAGTCTAACATAAAAAGTATAGAAGATAATGGACATATGGGAGAATAGAGGGGGACTCCGAGGTCTGCAGACACGACAGATATACCTTGAAATCTCCAACTGTCGTTGCTCACTGATGACGTGGCTAGTAAGAAATACCTGGATCTGCACACGAAAATATGTGCAGAAGAGTAGCATGAGTACACCACAACAGTTCCTAGTAAGTACCAAGCCTAAGTAGTGACGAGGTCAGGTCAGGGCCTATAATAAAAGACTAAAATGTAATGAGAAGGAAATCACTGAAACAATACAGTGCAGTGTACAGAATAACAACAGGGGATATCCCGAGATACCATCTCGTAGTCCCAAAAGTAAATGTGCAAGGGGATCTCCCGGGATATCGCCCGTAGTCCCAAACTAAATATGTAGGTGGATCTCCCGGAATACCGTCCTGTAGTCCCAAAGTAAATGTGCAGGGGATCTCCTGGGATACCGTCCCATAGTCCCAAAGTAAATATGCAGGGGGGTCTCCCAAAATACCGTTCCGTAGTCCCAAAGTAAATGTGCAAGGGGATCTCCGGGGATACCGTCCTGTAGTCCCAAAGTAAATATGTAGGGGGATCTCCCGGAACACCGTTCCTTAGTCCCAAAGTAAATGTGTAGGGGGATCTCCCGGGATTCCGTCCCGTAGTCCCAAAGTAAATGTGCAGGGGGGTCTCCCGGAATACCGTTCCATAATCCTAAAGTAAATGTGCAGGGGGATCTCCCGGGATACCGTTCCGTAATCCCAAAGTAAATATGCAGGGGGATCTCCCGGAATACCGTTCCGTAGTCCCAAAATAAATACGCAGCTAAAACAATGGAGATAACAACTATAACACGAAATCCTACAGCTTAGACTAAGTGCAAGTCAAGGAAGAAGCAGGAAATCCACTAAGCATGATGCATAGAGTTTAGATAAGCATTTAAAATACGTAGACATGCTATTCTAGGCTAAACAGGATAATTACACATGTTAGTATAACTAAATTAAAGCGAAACAGATTATTACTTAGTGAAAAATTACGTACTCGTCACTTCACGTACACCGCATTCACATATCACAAATATACCAAATCCTAAGGGGAGTTTTCCCACACAAGGTTAGGCAAGCCACTTACCTCGAACAAAGCTCACTCAATCGGTAACAATGCCTTTTCCACGAATATCCGACTCTGAATGGAAATCTATCCAAAAGCAATTACATATCATAAATATAACTATAATAGACTAATCTAATTAATGAAATAAAGACTTTAATAAGAAATTCGAAAATCGCCTTAAAAGTCTCCCCGTGCCCACGTCTCGAAATCGGGTAAAAGTCACAAAATATGAACGTTCATTCACTCACGAGTTCACTCGTACCAAAATTATCCAAATTCAATAACAAAATCCCAATCAAAACTGAAAAACTTGGTTGATGAACTTTCAACCTTTTCCCACCAAATTTTCTCACCCAAATTCCTTAATTAATGAAGAAATCAACTATAGATTAGTGGAATATAATCATAAAGGAGTTAAGAATCATTACCCCAAAGTTCTCTCTGAAAAATCCTTGAATTATCACCATAATCCGAGCTCTCAAAGTCCCAAAATTGAAAATGGGATAAAACCCTCGAACTTGTCCTTTTCTGCCCAGCAATTTCGCATCTGCGGGCCTATAATCGCACACGCGACGCCGCACCTGCGGAATTTCCATCGCAGGTGCGGATTGCACTTAAAGTCCAGAATCCGCTTCTGGGGTCAATCCTCTGCATCTGCGGTTGCGCAGATACAGCTCCCTTCTCACACATGCGCCCACAGACCAATTCCTCCAGGACGCACCTGCGACACTCCTCTCGCACGTGCGTGCCCGCACCTGCAGTCTCCCCACCGCAGGTGCGAAAACACCAGATGCTGAAGACTTCAGCAATAACACAAGTCCAATTTTCGATCCGTTAAGCATCCGAAATCACTCCAAGGCCCTCTGGGACCTCATCCAAACATACAAACAAGTCCTATAACACCATACGAACTTAGTTGAGCCCTCAAATCACATCAAACAACGCTAAAAACATGAATCACCCTCCAATCCAAACTTAATGAACTTGAAACTTCAAATTTCTACAACCGATGCCGAAACCTATCAAACCACGTCCGATTGACCTCAAATTTTGCACACAAGTCATATTCAACATTACAGACCTACTCCAACTTCCGGAATCGGAATCCGACCCCAATATCAAAAAGTCCACTACCGGTCAAAATCTCAAAAAATTCGACTTTCGCTATTTCAAGCCTAAATCAGCTACAAACTTCCAAAACACAATCCGGACACACCCTTAAGCCCAACATTACCCAACGAAGCTAACGGAACCGATGAAACTCCATTCCGGAGTCGTCTTTACATAGTTCTGACTACGGTCAAAATCCTAGAACTTAAGCTTCCGTTTTAGGGACTAAGTATCCCAAATCACCCAAAACTACAAACAAAACCTCCCGGCAAGTCACATAAGCAGTATAAGATACGGAAGAAGTAGTAAATCGGGGATCAGTGCTACTACTCTCAAAACAACCGGCCGGGTCGTTACATTTGATAAAGGGATCGCAAACCTAAACGAAGAAAAACACAACTACCAGTATTAGTTTTGGTAATAGAATTATAAATCCAAAGTGAATCCTAGACCTAAAAAAAGGAAAACAGATCCAATAGAAAAGACAATAAAGAATCGTTTTTGGTTTTTTCTTGCCAAAAATATTATTAGAGTGTATAATTATAATTTTATCTAATATAGAATACACTTATAAAGGGTAAAAAAAAGCGAATAATATTTCTATAGGGGTTTCGTGCTTTAAATATAGTATAAATATAAATAGATAGATATAGATTTAATGGGTAACCTAAAAACTAGAAAGTTATTAGTACTAATTATTCTAGTAAATATAAATTTTTTATATGGTTATTTTGGTCCTAAAAAATTAAAAAGTACTTATATTTAGGAGAGCCTACAATTTTTTTAGCTCCAGCTCAAAAATTAAAAAAATAGCCAATATACTACTCAAAGACTTGTTTTTCACCAAAAGCTTGGTAAACACCTTCATTCTAATATAAGTGCTTCTAAAAAGGAGCCTTTACCTTTCAAAAGAATGGCACAAAGGTTGAGCCGGATCCAAGACTTTAAATTGACTTGTCTGACCTTTCTCAACTCATAATAAAATTTAAAATTATGCTTCAGATTGAATAGTTTATTCTTGTACGTTTCCACATAAAAAAATATACTCCGCATAAAAAATATTGGATTCGAAGAACCTATGTCGATGCACTATATCTGCCAGACTAAGTGATAAATTGAAATAATATTATGCATTAATTAATTATAAATAAATAACAACAAATATCATATATTCATTAATTTAATATAAAATATCGAGTAAAAATAAATAAATATTTCACAACTACACAACACACACAAGTTGTGGTCATAAAGCTTGTATTAGCTATTTGGCTCCCGAGTTTAGTTGTTAAGTCTAAAGCTCCGATAGATTATGTTCGAGATGTTTTTTTAATAATTTTAATATTTGACTAATTTTTTACTAAAATTCAATTCGATTGACAACTCTTTACCTCACAAACCTATAGACCAGGCCTCCATATTATTAATTACACCTCAAAACATAATAAAGTATAGACAAAATGACCTAAATGACATCTATATTTGTGCAACTTTGTCATGCCGGTCTCTAAACTTAATAATTTACCAATTGAACCCTTACACTCCTTCAAATCGTGTATAATAAACGCTTATGACACGAGGCTGCCAGTACGTGTAATACAATCTCCTACACGTAGGACGTTACGTCAAGAAAATTAAACCACGTAGGCTCCAGGTCATTTATTATGGCCACATAGGAAAATAAAATGAGAAATGATTATTAAATTCCCCCCCCCCCACCCCCAAAACCTAAATTTTTCCCTCATTTTACACTTAACCGCTTAGTTAGGGCTTAGAAAGTATGAACCACTTCTGTCTCTCTTCTCTTCTCCGTCATCGTTACCAGGATTTTCATTGACCAATGTTGTTGCACCAGCGGATTTAGAAACAAATAAAATGTTGTCGTTTGGAACCGTGATTGTGAGCCAAATGCCGGTGTTAGCGAATGGGTGGATGATTTCTGGGTTTGCGTCGAAGATTTTGATTTTGTTAATGGTGGTTTGGTCCCTGATGAAGGAGGCGACTTGGGCCGGCGGCGGGAGGTTGTCGGCGACGGTCCGTAGTTCACGCTGATGAGATAGTCCGTGAAGGAGCCGTTACAAAAAAGGAGTGTGGAGGTAACAGAGTTTAGCCATGAGGGGGGTGTTGTTGGGGGGAGGGGGATGGGGGCAGTGGGGAAGAAGAAGAGGAAGTGTACAGCGGGAACGAAAAGGGAGGGGGTGTTGGTTTTTTTTTTAGGGGGGGGGGGGGCAGTGGAGAAGAACAGATTACTTATTTGGATCCACCTGTTTGCTTCCCGTTTGTTTTTTTCCTTTTTTTTACTTATTTTATTTTTCGTTCTTATTTTAATGATTTTTTCTTCTTATTTTAATTATTTTTGGTTCAAAAATATTCATATTCACGCTCATTATCCGTGTGACACCAAGTTTGTCCAGCTCAACCATTATTTTGTCACATGTGCTTGGTCAACGGTCAAAGGGATTTAAATAATAGGCTTTGATCAAAGACCGGCATGACAAAGTGACACAAGTATATGTGCCATTTAAGCCATTCCGCCTAAAATATACCCAAACAACTTGCATTACTTAAACTGAATTCACATGGTAAAAAAAACTAATGAAAAGGTATTTTTACGTTTTGAAAGAATGTCATAAGATGAAAAAGGATCAAAGTGATACCGAACATTATTAAAAATTTGGCGATTTAGATCTTCAGATAAAATCAATTTTCGTTGTTTTTGTTATAAAATAATAAAAGAACAAGAGCAATATTGCAGAGAAAGAGAGAGAGAGAATTCTTATTGAATTTTGGGATGAATTACAATGGAATAAAACCTTCTATTTATAGGGAGAGGTTGACTTAGCCACCAAGTAATAAACCCTAGAATCTCTCTAAATATGGACATTCACCATAAATAGAATTCTATTTATAACACTCCCCCTGAATGTCTATTCAACAGATAATGTGCCTCGTTAAAACCTTAACTAAAAGAAAACCCAATGGGAAAAAAATTCTAGAAAAGGAAAAAGAGTACACATGTTTAGAAATGCGCCTATTGGTTGCCTCGTTAAAAACCTTGCAAGGAAAACCCAGTGGGACAAAACCTTGTAAGGGAAAAAGAGTGCAATGCGCATTAACTCCCCCTGATGAGAGCGTCAATTCACATCCTTGAGCCTTCGCATCCCGATCTTGTAAACTAGCTTCTTGAAGGTTGACGTTGGTAGAGATTTTGTGAACAAATCAGCCATATTATCACTTGAACGAATCTGTTGCACATTAATATCACCATTCTTTTGAAGATCATGTGTGAAAAATAACTTTGGTGAAATGTGCTTTGTCCTATCTCCTTTTATGAATCCTCCTTTCAATTGAGCTATGCATGCTGCATTATCTTCATACAAAATCGTGGGTAACTTGTCACATTTCACACCACATTTGTCTCGAATAAGATGTATTATAGACCTCAACCACACACATTCTCGACTTACTTCATGAATAGCAATTATCTCAGCATGATTAGATGAAGTAGCCACAATTGATTGCTTAGTCGATCGCCAAGATACGGCAGTGCCTCCACAGGTAAATACATAACCTGTTTGAGACCGAGCCTTGTGTGGGTCAGATAAATACCCAGCATCAGCATAACCAACAAGATCGGGACTGCAATTGTTGCCATAAAATAAGCCCATATCGGTAGTCCCTTTTAGATACCGCAATATGTGTTTGATTCCATTCCAATGTCTCCTTGTGGGAGCAGAGCTATATCTTGCTAAGACATTAACTGAAAAAGTTATGCCAAGCCTTGTAGTATTTGCAAGATAAATTAGTGCACCAATTGCACTAAGATATGGTACTTCAGGACCAAGTAGCTCTTCATTCTCTTCTTGAGGTCGGAATGGATCCTTGTTCACATCAAGTGATCGAACAACCATCGGAGTACTTAATGGATGTGCTCCATCCATGTAAAACCGTTTCAATACCTTTTCTATGTAGGTAGATTGATGGACAAAAATTCTGTATGCCAAATGTTCAATTTGCAAACCAAGACATAATTTAGTCTTTCCGAGATCTTTCATCTCGAATTCCTTCTTTAAATAATCAATTGCCTTTTGGAGTTCTATAGGAGTTCCAATAAGGTTTATGTCATCAACATATACGGCAAGTACAACAAATTCCGATGTTGTTTTCTTTATAAAAACACATGGGCAAATGGCATCATTTATATAGCCTTCCTTTAATAAATACTCACTAAGACGATTATACCACATTCGTCCTGATTGCTTTAGACCGTACAAAGATCTTTGCAATTTGATTGAAAACATTTCCCGGGACTTTGAATTATTTGCGTTAGGCATTTTGAATCCCTCGGGAATTTTCATGTATATCTCATTATCAAGTGAGCCATAAAGGTAGGCGGTTACCACATCCATTAAATGCATGTCAAGCTTTTCATGGACAGCAAAACTAATGAGATAACGGAACGTTATAGCATCCATAACGGGTGAATATGTCTCTTCATAATCGACACCAGGCCTTTGTGAAATTCCTTGTGCAACAAGGCATGCCTTATATCTTTGTACCTCGTTTTTCTCATTTCTCTTGTGTACAAAGACCCATTTATAGCCAACAGGCCCAAAAACTTCACGTTTTGCAAGCGAATTCAACTCTGATTGGATTGCTTCTTGCCATTTTGGCCAATCACGTCTTTGTCGACATTCTCCAACAGACTGAGGTTCAAGATCCTCACTTTCTTGCATAATGCTAGATGCAACATTATCTGCAAAGACATAATCCACCACTATATCCACTCGATTCAAATTTGTCTCAATATCGATTGGATTTATTGATAGTTCCTTATTTTCTTGAGTCTCGGGCTCAGTGGATTCCTCATGAATCTCAGAATTTATTAAATTGTGGATTTCTTCATGAGATTCTTTCGTAGTGTCATTTTGATTATTTGTTTTCCTTTTTCTAGGATTTCGATCTTTGGAACCTAATGGTCTGCCACGTTTAAGGCGTGCTTTTGACTCATTAGCTATGACACTAGAAGATTGTCCAATAGGGACATCAATACGGATTGGAACATTCTCCGCAGGGATATGTGATTTTGTTATCCTTTTCATATCCGTAAATGCATCTGGCATTTGATTTGCTATTCTCTGCAAATGAATAATCTTTTGCACCTCTTTTTCACAAATAGTGGCACGTGGATCAAGATGAGATAATGATGGATTTTTTCACAAAATTTCCCGTTTGGTTTCACCAACTTCTCCCCCTAATTTTGGGAAGAGTGTCTCATCGAATCGACAGTCTGCAAATCGTGCAGTAAACAAATCCCCCGTCAATGTTTCGAGGTAGCGAATAATGGAGGGCGATTCAAAACCAACATATATTCCTAACCTTCTTTGCAGACCCATTTTGGTGCGATGTGGTGGTGCTACAGGCATATATACCGCGCATCCAAAAATTCTTAAATGGGATATATTAGGTTCATGACCCAAAACTAATTGCAACGGGGAATATTTATGATAATTTGTCGGCCTGAGACGAACTAGCATTGCTGCATGCAAAATGGCGTGACCCCAAACAGAAGTGGGTAACCTCGTTTTCATGAGTAACGGTCTTGCTATCAATTGCAGACGTTTAATTAAAGACTCCGCAAGGCCATTTTGAGTGTGAACATGAGCTACAGGATGTTCCACTTTTATCCCAATTGATAAGCAATAATCATTAAATGCTTGGGATGAAAACTCAGCAGCATTATCAAGTCTAATAGACTTAATTGGATTATCAGGAAATTGTGCCCGTAACCGAATTATTTGTGCCATTAATTTTGCAAACGCGAGGTTGCGAGATGACAATAGGCACACATGGGACCATCTAGAAGATGCGTCTATTAAGACCATAAAATATCTAAACGACCCACTAGGTGGGTGAATAGGTCCACAAATGTCCCCTTGTATACGTTTCAAAAACACAGGGGACTCAATTCCAACCTTTGTTGGTGATGGTCTAATAATTAACTTGCCTTGATAACAAGAAGTGCAAGAAAATTCATCATTTAAAAGAATCCTTAAATTCTTTAGTGGATGCCCATTTGAGTTTTCTATAATTCGTCTCATCATAATTGATCCAGGGTGTCCCAATCGATCATGCCAAAGTACAAAAGTATTGGAATCAGTAACCTTTTGGTTTACGGTAGAATGTGCCTCAATTGCACTAATTCTTGTCCAATACAGGCTACAAGACAAAGATGGGAACTTCTCAATAGCCCTTTTCTGGCCAGAGACATTTTTGGTAATGATGAGATATTCAAGATTATTCTCATCTATTGTCTCAATATGATATCCATTTCGGCGGATATCTTTAAAACTCAACAAGTTCCTCTTGGACTTGGAGGAGAACATTGCATTCTCTATGATAAGTATTGTTCCCTTAGGCAGAGTTATAGTAGCTCTTCCAGAGCCTTCAATTAATTTACTACTACCAGAAATTGTAGTAACATCTGCCTTACACATACTTAAATGAGAGAAATATTTCTTCTCTTTGAATATTGTATGTGTCGTACATGAATCAACTAAACAAATATTTTTATAATTGAAATTTGATTCAAGTTTGCTTTGAGAGATATCCATATTTGCTTCCCATGGTTTCACATACAAAAGATATACGAATAAACATTAGTATTTTCAAAGAAAAGGAAAAAAAACAAAGTTAAGTCAATGATTCAATAATGACTTTTAAAGCAATTTCAAGCAAATTCTGATTTTGATATAAACAATTACGTAAAAAAAAAATAATGAAGTCATATACTACTAAAATCTTGTTAAGTAAAGCTTCATTCGATCTAGATGGCTCGTAAACAGTAATACATTTTAAAAGGGTCTAATTACTGAATGTGTTTTTGTATTATCCACACTTTAATTTTCAAAAATCCTGTTAATAGATAGTAACTAAAAATTACAAATTTAATGATTGTAAAAAAAAGAAATAAAAACGGGTACTTCCTGGGTTATGTCACACTTCACTGCCACTCTTTCAAAAAAAAATTCATTCAATTCCTTTCTAGTTACAATTTTCCATCTATCCCAAAATCAGTGAAAGATAGTAAATGATCGCCCTTTCAGAAACGAAATTTTATCGGAAGCAATTATTTATAAAATCGAATGAAATGTATGTGTATTTTGCGGCGAGATTTATAAAAGAAATAATATTGTTTTATACTAATGACTACTATTCACGTAAAGAATTGCAATTACATGATGTTTATTCACTAACTATTAAAAATAGGCAAAAATAAAAGTTGAACTACTCAATCATCTTTAACCACGGATCCATCACCGATCAAGTGGTCTATTTTTCCTTCAGGGTGCTCAAAGAAGTCTGCCACATCCAAGTGGGTGATGTCAAAATCATTGTCAGAGACAAAATTGGCTTCAGGGCCTTTATTCTTTAGAGATGCTTGATAAAACTCAACCAAATGTCTTGGTACACGACAAATATTTGCCCAATGCCCTTTTCCACTGCAACAATAGCATTCAGTTTTTGAACCATTTGCTTTTGGCTTCTCATCTTTCCCTTTCCACTTTTGGTGGTTATTTCTCTTTGGGGGATGATTAACACCAGGAAAATTTCTTCCTTGTCTACGGCTACGACCATGACCACGATCGCGACTACGAATAGAGTCACAGCCTTTTCCACGCTTAGCATAATGGGAATACACCTCATCCATTTCAGGCAATGGTGTAGACCCAGTGGGTCGATTTTCGTGATTTCTCATGAGCAAGTCATTGTTTCGCTCAGCCACAAGGAGAAGAGAAATCAGCTCAGAGTACTTCTTGAAACCTTTCTTTCTGTACTGCTGTTGCAAGACCATATTGGAGGCATGAAACGTTGTGAACGTTTTTTCAAGCATATCATAATCAGTGATAGTGTCTCCACAGAGTTTCAATTTAGAAGTAATTCTAAACATCGCAGAATTATATTCAGAAACAGACTTAAAGTCTTGGAGCCTCAGATGAGCCCAATCATATCGTGCTTGTGGAAGAGTGACCAACTTTAAGTTGTCATATCTTTCTTTTAAGCCATTCCACAAAATAAGTGGATCTTTGACTGTGAGATATTCAATTTTCAACCCTTCATCAAGGTGATGGTGCAAGAAAATCAAGGCCTTAGCACAGTCTTGGGTGGATGCTTTATTTCTGTCTTTAATGGCGTCTCCAAGACCCATTGCATTTAAATGGATTTCAGCATCCAGCACCCATGTCATATAGTTCTGGCCCGAAATTTCAAGGGCAACGAACTTTCTTTTCATAATGTCAGTCATAATTAAAAAGAGGAGAAAAATTACCTTAATCTTCTCAAAGAGCTTCTTGAGACGGTAGAGTCTCGTGCTGATAACGTGTTATAAAATAATAAAAGAACAAGAGCAATATTGCAGAGAAAGAGAGAGAGGGAATTCTTATTGAATTTTGGGATGAATTACAATGGAATAAAACCCTCTATTTATAGGGAGAGGTTGACTTAGCCACCAAGTAATAAACCCTAGAATCTCTCTAAATATGGACATTCACCATAAATAGAATTCTATTTATAACCGTTTTTGAATTATTAGTATTATTTTCTTTTTTAAAGTTTGCTTTAATCAAAAGTCGTGCGGGTTCCGAAAGCCGCCCAACAGCCCTCTTGTCAAACTTTTCTTTGTATCAGGGTTTATTATTTCACAAAACCCTAGTTCTCACTTCCCCAATCCAAATTTCTGAAAATCAGGAATGAATATGAAGCACTTAATTTCCAAACAAACTATCAACAGTCTGTCAAAACTCAATGGTACCATAAGAATTCTATCTCAATACCCCCATTTTCATCAGAATGCTCCAATCACTACATCCTCCATTACACCTTCTATCTGTTCGACGAAGTGTCGCACTGATCTTTTCCAACCCCAAAATCCAAAATTTGGAAAAATGGAATCTTGGGGCAGTAAAAGATTCGTTCACACAGCTGAAGAAATGGTAAGCGAGTCAGAAACCGAGTCAGAGGATGATGCCACAATGAACGATTTCCTGTCAAGATTTGTTTGGATAATGCGTGGAAAGCTGGTTGAAGTGTATCCAGATTTTGAGAAGAAAACAATTGATGGGATGCTTTTGGTTATTGTGGGGAAGGTTGTATCTGAGCTGGAAAAGGGTGGTTTTGATCAGATGATGGGGTCTGCAGTGGCGGCATCAGAAGATTTTAGTGAGGATTTATGGAAGACAGTGTGGGAGGTGAGCAATGTGGTGTTGGAAGATATGGAGAAAGCAAAAAGGAAGGAGAAAATGAAGAACTTTCTTCAAGCTGAGGAAGTTAAGGAGATGTGTAGGTTTGCTGGTGAAGTGGGTATACGTGGAGACATGCTTAGGGAGTATAGGTTCAAATGGGCACGTGAGAAGATGGAGGAGAGTGAGTTTTATCAGAATCTTGAACGTCTTAAGGAAGAGGAAGAAAAATCAGCTCAAGAAGGGAGCTCATATGGTGGTATTGGGGCCATGGCCGTGGAGCAGGACAGTGTTGGCGCAGAGGAGGAGCCTAAAGTTGTGTCTCTTCCGAAAAGGCGTGGGAAGCTTAACTACAAGATTTATGGACTTGATTTGTCCAATTCAAAATGGTCTGAAGTGGCTGATAAGATTCATGAAGCTGAAAAAATCATATGGCCTCAAGAACCAAAACCAATAGCTGGCAAGTGCAAAATTGTTACTGACAAAATCCTTGCTTCACAAAAGGAAGATGATGCCTCTCTACTTCTAGCTGAGTGGGTAGAACTTCTCCAACCTACCAGGGTAGACTGGATCAATTTACTTGATAGATTGAAGGAACGAAATCCTCATCTATATTTGAAGGTATTCCTTCCTCGTTAACTTTCTTTTAGTTGCATGATTTTGAATAATTGTCGTGCATTTTGACTTTCATTCCTACCGTTGTAGTGTCAGCTGGGGTCCACCCAACAAATCTAGAGAATTTAGGATCACGAGCTTGTGCCTGATAGTATGATAACAACAACAACAATAAATCTCACAAGTGGGGTTTGGGGAGGGTAGTGTCTTCGCAGACCTTATCCCTACCTTCTGAAGGTAGCGAGGCTGTTTCCAATAGACCCTTAGCTCAAGGAAATGCCTGATAGTATGATAATGCTCATAAATATACTTGGATCCAAGCAAAGGCATTTGCTAAGGGCATACATTTTTCTCAGTAATTTTTATTTCTATATGCTTTTTTACCTTCATTCTGCACATTCTAGTTAACTTCATAAATTTGCCGGTCCTCAATCAATTGTACCAAAGCAACCTTTTTCTTATGAAATTAAGTATTTTTAGAAAAGAAAAGTATTGTTCAAGAAATGTTGAAATTCTTTTTTAAAAAGTGTACATGCGCGAAGGAACATATATAGAAAACCTTTTCAAAAAGCATAAAAGACCAAAAGATAGAATTATGAAATATAATCAAATAGAGGAAGAAGCAGAAGAAAGAAATGGCCCATCAATTTGCACATATAGGCAGACACTAGACAAGAAGTAGATTATGGTATATAAGACAAACTAGAAACATTTTGAGCATAGCAGACACTTATTATCAAAAACGAAGCAAAATCACCAGATTATCAAGTCTATGGCTCTTTGCTCAATGTCCTATGCCATGAGATCTGGTGTGAAATTTTTTGATCTGATTACATCCGTCGTTATATTTTTTACTTCTTTAGTTTTTAGTTACTTTTTCTCTGACTGTATTTGTCTGACACATCAAAAGTCAGCTACTCAATTTTTAGAACAAAATCAAACTAGATAATGACCCTACAAAATGTTGGAGACTTTAAGTTCATGCCCTTAATTCACTTGTTCTTGAATGCCTTTTCATCTTACTGATAATGTAGAGAAATATAGGAATTTATAATCAGATTAGTTTTCTTCTAACTTTTTTGGGTTCTTCCAAATAAGAAAGTAGGATTGTTATGATGAAATCTTCACACGTTGGACAAAATAATCTTGAGATAAGAAGTATCTGTCGCGTTGCAGTCTTATGCACTGGTGTAGTGCTGCAATCTATATGGTTCTCTTGTTTCCTGTTCATCCTGCAAGGAACGCAAGGATGGAGTTAGATTAGTTAGCGAAATGCTTACAAAAAAGTTAGGGAAATTATAATTTTTGCCGATATAGAAATATTTGACCCACCGTTGCATCAATAACCAAATATTTTGAAAATTCTGTATTTAAATTGTTTTTATGTTTTTGATGTAGTTTAAATTGTTCTTTAAGTATAGGGTAGCTCTGATTTTTATTGAACATGTTTAGATTGCAGAACATGTGCTTGGTGAAGAGTCCTTCCAAACAAACATACGTGACTACTCCAAACTCATTGATGCCCATGCTAGAGACAACCGCCTAGCAGATGCTGAAAGAATTATCAAAAAGATGAGTGAAAATGGAATTGTACCTGATATTCTCACATCAACAACCATGGTTCACATGTACAGTAAAGCAGGTGATTTGGATCAGGCAAAAGCTGCATTCGAAAGCATGAGAACTCAAGGATTCCTACCAGACATGGGAGTTTACAATTCCATGATCTTAGCCTATGTAAATGCTGGCGAACCAAAGTTGGGTGAATCATTGATGAGGGAAATGGAGGCAAGAGACATCAAGCCCTCTAAGGAGATCTTTATGGCCCTACTAAGGTCATTTGCTCAGCGTGGTGATGTTAATGGAGCCCAAAGAATAGCAACTACAATGCAGTTTTCAGGGTTTCAGCCCACTTTAGAGTCATGTACATTACTTGTTGAGGCATTTGGCAAAGCTGGTGACCCTGATCAGGCAAGGCATAATTTTGATTACATGATTAAACTTGGGCACAAGCCAGATGATAGATGCACTGCTAGCATGATAGCAGCTTATGAGAAGAAGAACCTATTGGATAAAGCCTTAAATCTTCTAATGGAGCTTGAGAAAGATGGTTTTGAGCCTGGGGTGGCTACTTACTCTGTTTTGGTGGATTGGATGGGTAAAATGCAGCTAATTGATGAAGCTGAACAACTCTTGGATAAGATTGCTGAGCAGGGTGAGGCTCCTCCATTTAAGGTTCATATTAGTCTATGTGACATGTATGCAAGAGCTAATGCTGAGAAAAAGGCTCTTCAAGCTCTTGGAGTTTTGGAGGCCAAAAAGGAGCAGTTGGGACCAGAAGAATTCGAGAGGATTATACAGTCACTTATAGCTGGTGGATTTGTACAAGATGCTCAAAAGTTCCAAGGATTGATGGAAGCTCGGGGATTTACAGTATCCGAGCAACTTAAAGTAACGCTCCAGGCATCTCGAACTTTTCTCCGCAGGAGACCATCTGTAAGATAATGTTGGTCATTTGCATTTAGAAGGCAAGTTAGTGCTATCTTGACATTTGGCTCTTGAAAGTGTGTTTTAATGATTTGAAGCCTATAAGAGTTAATTTCCTCCATGTGATCCAGGAACCACCATGAGATTTTCTCCTTAAACTTAAAGCAGCAAGGGGATTACTGTTCTAGAACATTTGCAGCCATGCCTTTCTGCCTGTCTTTGACAGAATAGTTAATAAGTTTTTGACGTCTTATAAATATCTCCTCCATTATCAGGTCCATTAATTGTCGTCGTTGTGATGTTGCAGCTCTTTCATTTCTTAATGTTTTTTTTTCATAGCCTTATTACTCGGGACTGTTGAATTGCTCTTGGAAATCAACATTAAAAGGACTGTGGTAAAGTGATTTTCTCATCCACTAAGAATGCATTGGGTTTAAGTTAAAATATATTTATTTGAGGCTGCGGTACTTAGCTGTTTAGCAATATCCTGGCAATAGTGGCAGGCTAGCAGTGTTTATCGTCTGGTCATGTGTGTTTGGATTTCAATCAGCTAACTCTTGACTATTGCAGAGTCTCAATCATTTATAGGAGGGGTCTAATTGCAAATGTGGTAGCACTTTAATTTCGACATAAGATGTCTTGCTCCTGTAGTCTCCTTTCACGCAAATATATCTACAGTGTGCATAATTGTATCATTGAAGAGTGATCTACTTCTTGCACAGAATTTCTTTGCTTCTGTGTCAGTGGGGGACTCTTTCCTGCTGATGGCTTGGATGTTTTACTTCTCAAATCTTTCTAAATCCTATGACACCATTTATAAAAGATTCATCAAATTGGGTACAACATTGATCTGCTAGTTAATTGTTTGTGGGATGAAATTGTTTTAGCAGCTATTTGAAGAGACCCACTGACAAGATGACATTAATTTCTTTGAGTTGGCTACACTTGTAACTAGCAGAGCATGACAATTGTAGCTTGCTAGGCATATTTGTTCATTAGGTTTCACTAGTAGGATCCCCTTATCTATTAATTAGTGGCTTCACTTCTTGAGTTTGATGCTCCACCAATGCTTTAAGAATATCTACAACAGAAATCATGCCTACTACCTTTCCATCGATAACTAGGGCATGTCACATGTCATTCTCTGCAATTGTAGCATAGTCCATCATTTTCCTTCACGAGTCAAGTCTATTTCTCTTCTGGCAATAAAAGGAAAACCTATATTTTGTCTGCCTTAAATGATCTTGTTCTCTCTATACAACAAATGTACTGCTTACATATCATGAGCAGTATAAGAATATCAGTATAGGATGTGCCGATTATCATCTTGTCCTGTTCAAAAGGTAGGAAAGCAATCAGAAAACTGAAAAAAGGTGGCAAAGCCAAGAAGACATACAAATAGTGCTCGCAAGCACCAAATCAAACAATCTGCATCTTTTATATTTATTAACTATGTCATTTTGTGGAGATTGTATCAAATCAAACTATCATTGGCGATTAGCTTTCTGTGATTTTCATGCTCCTGTGCCTTGTAGACCAAAAAGGTTATGCAGACATTATAAGATAGAAAACATATGAAGCACATAAATAGAAAGCGCTGCTTGTAGAGTGTAGCTTCTTTATAGCTTCAACTGTCTCAAACGAGTTGAATCTTCGAAAGTGCTTGAAAGGAGTCTGCGTCTTCTCTTATCTAGTTTCTATTTAGCCTAAGCTGCATTTTACTTTGATGCTAAATCACAAGTTGACTGTTATATCTAGTCTACATGTTCTTCTAAGCGGCTTTCCATCTCTTTGTTAAAAAGTAAAAAAGGAATATGCATAGAATTTGCACGCACTTGTGAAAATGCAAATGACCTTGCTGAGTTTTTCCAGTACGCATTGTTGCACGATAGCTCATACTGTTAACTATTCTGTGGTACTTTTAGCAGACTTCTCTTTGATGGGAGTAAAGTACTTGAAGTTGTGTTTGGGGGTATCTGTCTGATGTACCCTGTTTTTTTATTAATACTTTTTCAAAAGTGTACCCAGTTTTCTGTAGTCTATTACAAGGATATCATGCACTGTAGCTTAAAGCATCGTGTTTGACTCTTTGAATAATAATGAATTGCATCAATTCTCCCACAAATATAAAATTTCCGGTCAAAATATTTCTTTCATGTTGTTTATTCACTCATTTGTTCAGTGAGTAATAAGAGTCTAGTTACAAATAAGCTTTGAAACTTGGAGTTGGACTATGAATATAATAAATGCTGTCTTTTAGCATGTCAATCTGGATTTGCAATTTGCTAGACGAGAATTGTCTTCTGGTATCTGCATGTATAGTTTTCAGCGGTCTCTACCACCTGTGTGTTCTTGCCTATTCATAATTTTCCAGAATTGAATTTGGAAAAAAAAAAAAAGCAACACCGATTAATGGCTCAGCCACATATCATTGACCATATTAAGCTCCTGGTTATGATGGATTGGATATTTCTGATCTTATCCTGGGCATGAGGGAATTACTTAGTTCTGATCCTTCTAGAAAGGTACTTAATTTTTTATACTGTGTGAAATGGACCTCTTTTGAGAAGTAACAAAAAAAAAAAAAAAAAGAGAGCATGCAAGGTCCTTTATTGAAATGGACCTTGTATGCATGATTTTCATGTTGCAAACCAGATTTTGTCCTTAAGATAATAGCACACTCCTGGAGTAATTAAATACAACTGAAACAGTGGAAGGAATCATGTACTATATCCCAGATAATCCATCCACCTAACCACAAGACCATGAGTTCTATTTTGCTGCCTTATCTATTTCTGGGCCAGGGAACTAGAGTTAATGCTTGTCTTGATGTGCTGAGAGGTCTTGAGTCTAGCTTACACTGTACTTTCTTTGTTCTTTGGCAATGTTGTGGCACCTCTTTAATCAATTTTTGAATCATTAAAAAAGATTGTAATTCTTGCTCTACTGTTGTTTAATATATCGGGTCTTTTGGAGAGGGAGGGAGTTCTATTTTGCTACCTTATCTATTTTAGGCCAGGGAACTATTTCCTCAGAGTTAGTGCTTGTGTTAATGTGCTGTGGAGGCCTTGACTCTAGTTTACACTGTACTTCATGTCATTCTTTGGCAATGCTGTGGTGCCTCTTTAATCGCTCTTTGAATCATTAAACTATTTCCTCAGAGGGAGGGTCTTGGTGCACTTGAAATTGATGACGCGGTGGTATTCCTTCTTGAATATTATCAAGCTGCTACTTTCCATGTTAGTGCAGCATTTATGTCACAGTCAAGAAATCCTTTTTGCCTCTAGTAAAACAGAAAAGATAGAAAAGTAAATACTCCGTAGTTAAAAGCATTCCTATAGGATTATGATATTGACTCATGACGAATTCTGGGGCCATGTTCAGTCTCAGGAAAGTATTATCCTGATGGGTTGCTGCATGACCTTGTATGAAATGGATATTCTGATAGCTCTGTTAGACAAGGTTCAGGGGCTATTGTTGCTTACAACTTGAGCTACATCATCAAGTCCTCAAAGGGCTTTTGATATTCAGTAAGGGCACTAGTCTCCCGTTCAGTAGCGAGCAGAAACTGAATCTGAAATTGACATTTCTGGAATCTAGGGAGGTGCTTGGTTCTCTTTTGGTGAAAGACAGAAACTGTTGAGGCTATGTATAGCTAATTCTTGTTGTCAAAGTTGAGAGTACTAATGTTTTTGTGCCTTGTTTCTGTTTCTGCTATCAGCACGTCCCTTCCACATGAAAGAGAATTACCTTTCATGATGTTCACCTTAACCAGATTTACCTTATTCTAAGTGACAAACCTTGTGAGCACTTTTTTTATCTTGGCTATGCTTGCAGACTGGCTGCCCTAGAATAGTAAGCTTTAGCTTCTCATGGGGGTGATCTAACCACTTACCCAAGAGCTTGCATCTTGTCTCAGTTGATATTTTTTTTTTTTTTTTCGGGGGGGGGGGGGGGGTGGCACTTGTGGGAATTCGCTGGGTTTGTTGTTGTGGTGGTGGGGGGTTTGAGACACGGTAGAGGGCTGGTAAACTACTATCATTGATCCCTGAATGTTGTTACTACAGAGTTTCACATTAATGTAATGCGATCATAAATAGTAAATCATTGACTTTAGCTGATATGATCGACAGATGATTAACCGCTTCACTGATTGCAACATATGTTCTGTTGCTGTATCTGTAAGAAATGATTAGGTATTTCCGCATGGCACAGTCAAACGAAAAAAGTTTCTGTGCTTGCAAGCACTATTAGTGCAGCAGAATGAATGTTAATAAATGGCATGTGTGAAAGCAGTTTCGAATGCAAATGCACTGTTTAGTTTGGTCTGGTGATGAACGATTATCTGTACTACTTGAGAGATTCTCTAGGAAGAATGTTCTCCCTTCATTGGTTGTTGTAGGTTACATTCTTTGCTTAAACAACTAGGTCAGAAAAGAAAGAATGATGAGCTCTCTTCCTCTGCATTTTGTTTTATGCTTTGCTTCTTGAAGAGGCATTAGACACCTGATAGCATATTGCTGAACATAACTTTTTTGTGGTATTTCTTGTCTTGTTTTCTTTTTCTTTTTTCTCAACCTCTTTTATTATGATCTTTGACAAGGAAATATGGTTTGCCCTATTGTCAGATTGGTTCTTAGTGTGTTCTGCTTGCCGCATTGTTGTGCAATTCAACTTGCACCAGGACAAGAATATGAAGCGAGAAAATTTGTAGGAGTAAAATTTTGAAATTCTTTGTAATATTATAGAGTTGGACATTGTCACATTGGCCAAACGGTTAGAAAGTATACTTTAAAAGCTAGACCTCTTAAAGGAAGCAACTTTCACAATAGACTTCCCAAAAAACGGTTATTCTTTGAGAGGGGAAAAGAAGCAAAGCAATGTCAGAAATGTTCCAAGGTATCAAAAGGAAACCTATTTATATTAGTTTCAACGCTCATTTCGAATCAAAACCAGATAATCAAAGTATAGCAAATATTCATTTCCTTCACACAACATCCTTGTTAAATGGCAGGACGGAGGTCATCGTTTCGCTTTCGCCTTCCTTGGTCTCAAGATGAATCAGCTCCACCTCCACCTCCAATACCAGCAACCCAACCATCTACTCGACCCAATGCTGGCACGGTTCCCTCTCCGGCAACTCGACCAGCAGCAGGGTCACAGCCAGCTGCAGGGACCAGCGCAAGCAATCTGTCCAGAGCTGAAACCCCAACCAGCAACCAGCCACCCAACCCCACGAGAAACACCACTCCTTCAATTCCTACTTCACCAACTAAAGCTGGAACTCAGGACAACAATCAGCTGCCCAACACCAAAACCAGCACAACTCCAACACCATCTATCTCTCCACCTCGCCCTATCGAATCCTCCACCCAAAGCACAAACCAATCACCTGCTACTCCTACCACTCCTGACTCTTCGACTGAAACCCGAACCCCTACCCAAGCCTCAAATATGAGCTCTACCTCCACCAATTCTCCAGCTCGGCCTACGTCTCAAACCACCACCAGTAACCCTACTACACCAAAGGTTTCTCAGAGGCCACCATTTAGGCCCGCAGGGGCAGCTCCCTCTCCCAAGAATCGGGCATCCAAGAACGAGTCTCAACCTTCATCACCATCTCAAGCAACTAACAAGCCCCGTATCACATCTCAACCAGCTTCACCATCTGGTGCAGCAAATAGTTCTCGTGTATCTCAATCCCCATCTCCATCTCGCTCAGCTCCTCAATCACCAGCTATGACTCCAACATCCTCCCCAACACGCAAGGCTCCCCACGTCCTTTCATCTAAAGCAGGTCAGGAATCTTCAAACTCTCCATCCGTCGTGAAATCTCAAATGCAAGAAAAGAATCAGGAAACTACTCTGCCAACATCGCCACCACAATTATTGCAAGAGAATTCAAAGCCTTCTTCCAAATCCATAGAAGCAGATAAAGAACCAACAGAACAAATGGAGCTTCGAACCAAGAAAGAAACCAAGTCAGATGCGGACTCTGAAGCAAAAATAAGGTTCACAGACAAGGCAATGAAACCTTCAGAAGAATCAGTGCCAAAATCCACTATAACAGGCATTACAAAAGGGCCATCTGAGAAATCAGATTCTTCCAGTATCAATGGTGAACCTAAAATGCTCAACGAGTCAGATACCAACAATCAGGAAACCAAAGAAGTCGTGCAAGAATCTAGACGTAAAGACAATGGTGCTGGAGAAAGAACCCCTGGAGTTCAATCGAAGCAAGAGGGTTCTAGCAAGGATCAGATTTTGAAAAACTCAGGATCTAATGGAAGGCAGACAAGAACAACTACAACTCAGCCAAGGAACAAAACTGTGGTGAGTGGTTCTAGTCAGAAAACTGCAGTATCCAATGAAGCACATATTCCCATTCACAAAGAGATCAAAGATAACATCTCAGAGGTTCTTAATAGAGTGGGCACGCAAAAAACTGGAAAAACGCCGGTGAATGTGATCACTCTTGCAGGTGATAATAGAGGAGCATCTATGCAACTTGGCTCCACAAAAGGAGGGCGAATCCACATTCACAGAGGATACAAAATCAACCCCAATGAAAGTGCTGACGCAACCACAGATGGGGAAGGAAGTTCAAAGACTAAGGAAGATCAAACCATAGCTGCATACATTAATTGCAACGTACAGGGCATCAACAACTCTATTGTATTTAATAGTTCCATAACAGAAAGAGATCCAGGTGTACACATGTCGATCCCACGAATGCCTTCAGAACCTGTACATTCACGTTCGTTTGCGGCACACAAGGCAGAATTCAGTGTTACACCAGCTAGAACAATCAGAAGGAGATGTCTCAGAGGTCTTTTCCTTGAATCAAGTGATTCTGATCCAGATAAACCTCGGCGACATGGTTGTCGAGTTGGCTGCAATGAGAAGAAAAAAATAACAAGATAAACGTTCTTTAAACAACTACACTTGATCTCAAAAATTCCTTGTATACATATTTTATAATCTGTGTGTCGAGCAAATGTAATAAAGATGCGAGTGATTCATGAGATATGCTTGTTTGGTCCTCTTCAGCTGGTTTGTTGAAACAAAAAGATCAAAAGAAATCGCTTGGTAATTAAAAGAGCCATAGTATTTCTTTCAAGTTGACTCAATTTTTTAACCATGGTAAGGAACAGAAGAAAGACAAAGCATGAAAAAGTATTTCAAATTAATACTCAAGGAATCGGCTATATCAATTGTATCTAGTTCCCTGTAAAAGAAAGTTTTACTGATTGCTGTTAAATTTTAAAACTTGTAGGAGTCCTTTATAGGTTACTTAGGAAATTCACAAAGTTATTTATACAAACAGTAGGGCCTATGTTGATATCCCCAGAAAAGAAAAGGAAAAATATTAAAATTCTCATATATTTACATTAGGGCGGTAGGTGTAGATTCATATCTAATCAAACACCTTAGCTTCCTCAGTTATTTATAGTTAAAGTTGGAAGGATTTGATAACCTGTAAATATAAACATGGTTACATAGGAGCCTATGTAACAATGTTTAACCAAATCTTAAATATTGGTTTCTGGTGGTCATTATGGATTCACTCAATGAAAACAGAGAATGTTTTTGTTAATACTAACTTATTAATACTAAAGAAATTAACAGTAAAGGATCTTAAATAAGAAGTATCCTTTAATGAAAAGCTGATGTTGTCAAACTAACAGAAAAATTGAAACATTAATTGAATAGTTAGTTACTGATTTTGTTTTTCTAATATGAGGACACTGCATGAGTTACGCCAACTTTACCCCGTATCAGCCTCTTCTTTACCAACAATTTTGCATGAAAAAAAAAAGATCTTCAATAAAGCGTTAATCTGATATGCTCAAGCTAGAGTTTTTAACATGATACAAAATTCCAAATCTACAAACTCTGACTTTAGCTCAGAAAGAATCCAATTGAGAAGTTAGATAAGCTTGGTTTCCTGACTTGGTCACGTGAAGATCGTATGTACATAAACTATGACGTGACGATCTATAGGACATCCATTTGTATACTAGTAAATTAATTCTCTTTTCCATTTTGGGTACTTATCTTGCCAAACAACTTCTCGTCACCCTGCATGCATAATATCTACGTGCTGCGCTAGAGAGTTCCACGCCTAATATTATATTAAGAATCAAAATAAATTTATTAACTTGTCTTCTAGTAAGCTTTATTAAAGACACACATTATTTTACTCAGGAACTGAGTTCGAGTATAGTATCAACTGCTTCAAAGAAAAAACCAGCAAATTAATAATAAGTGAATATGGGTTCCCTTATGGCAGGTTGGGCCTGTAATGTTACTGACCCCAAAGTTTGTAAGTTGCTGCAAATCTTCTACTCACCTTATACTTAATTTTCTGAGTTTTAGTTGCGAAATAATTAAAATCTTTTTTACTTTGCAGTGAAATATAAGAGAAACAAGTCATTAACAAAGGAAGAAATAAATGCCTATTGGAGATCCCAAAAAAAGAAAGAAGAAGAAGAGCATCTCAGAGATAGTTCTATGCTATCCCCTCGCAGCCCAAATCAGGTACTACTACTTAATTTACTCTTCTAATGTCGAAAGGATGGTGTGATATTAATTAATTAATTTCTAGTGGCTTACACGTTGGTTTCTTTTGGGACAGGCTAATAGTACTTTTAAAGAGGCTGCTAAAAAGGAGTACGAAACGTCAAACTCCGGGGAGATTTTGGGTATTAACAGTGATACAAATTGGGAGAACCTAATCGAGAAACACGGCTGGTATGTACGCATATTTGATATTTGATTATAACTTTGAAATTGTGGTGGATGAATTTATGAGAGCAACTAAAGTCAATAGTGTATACATTTAGCAACAAAAAATATTTAACTTAACAAGTGTTCTCTCAAACTAAGCGAGATAATCAGCTATCACTAGGCCAACCGATCAATCTATAGTTCTTTTAATTATTATTCCTACCGAATATTACTTGTATAAATGCACTTCATATAGTCATATATGCCCCCCTAGCAACAATAGTATGTTGTATCCATTGATGGTGTAAGAAGTATTTGGGCAATCATGTCTCCTAATTAAATTATTAAACTTACTAGTTTCTCGACACGTGCGTTGCAAATGCACGTGTATACCGAGTCATATTTTACCTGACAAATAATTAATCCCTCGTTTACCCACACATAAACAACAATAAATTATTCTACTTAACTGTAAATTTTAAATATTTTTTGTCTATTCAAATGTTGTTTGGCAGCTTTATTTGAACTGCGCATGTATTAATTTTTATCTTCCTATCAATTGTGCCTTTCTTCACTAAGTGCATGCTTTAATTGTGCCTTTAGCTATCTACCACTTTAATAAATCAAAAGTACTAATTAAGGAACATCACACGCAGAACAATGTTAAACTTATTATAAAGAACATTTAAATTTACAAAAAGTAAATGAAGAACCAATATCTGATAAATTGAAAAGGCTAAGCAGCGTCTTACACAACGAAAACATTTAACTTATCAAAGTATTGAGATTGCCATTTTAAAGTTGCGGCTATTTTAGTTTAAAAATGAATCAAGAACCACCATCAGAAGTACTAAGCAGCATTACACGAACCGATAAACATTGAACGTATTAAAATTTTTGTACAACGGGTGACATGTACCTCTAGTCTGCTAGAGGTATTCTATTCAATATAACGGGTGATATGTACCAAAAATAGAAAAAAGAAAGATAATAGAAGTACTTACAAGGCTCAAGCACACTTCTGTTTACTTTTGTAACTTGGTTACTTATTATAATCAAACTCCACTTGATGTACCATGATTAGTAATTTTAAATATTTAATTAATTAATTATTTCGGAGAGAGCTCTTTTGGTTATTCATTATTAGAGTGAAACTTACATGTATTTAAGATGCTAATTAGGGAAGCAAAAGTCACAGGAGAGACAATATTATTTCAAATTATCCCCAAAGTGCTTTCATTTGTCATTGTACAAATTCAAGCAGTAGAAATAGCAGCACTGGAAACCAACATTCATTTAGTAGTGGCATTTTTTTCTACATGATCCAAATAAAAGCCTAATATTCGAAATTAATTTTATTCTTATCCTAGTCCAACACAATATGTCCAATTTTTAAAGGTTATCAAACAAACATTAGTAATTCAAGTTGAAATAAGTCAAAATTGTGGATGAATAATTTATGGAAGAATACAATAAATAGACGCATAAATTCGATTATCAAATTAGCACTTTTAGAGAATCCATTTGTATAAACAGTATTAAACAAAAGGAAATAGAAAAATTCAAAGAAGTAACATAATCATCAATTTAATCATTAAAAGACACAAATAGATTGAAGAATCCAAAAAACTTCTAAATACAGAACCCAACAATTTAAAACTGTAGTAGAAGAATGAAGAGAGCAGAATTTTTACATGTGTCAACGAAAATATAATCAGTTACCTAAAGTTTGTTGTGAAGTTTGCCTCTAACTTCGAATTACCATAGTTTAGTTATGTGATATTTCTAATACGTAAGCATCTCGGTCCAGAAAAATTAGCCACAAAAAGGAGAGAGAGAAGGCCTTACTATCAATAATAAATAAATGCGTTTGAGAATTTTTTATAAAGTTTAATGCTTAATGTACCGAAGATACATGTGTTGAATACTTAAATTACTACAGGAATTCAATTCTCACTTGAGAATTGCAAACTTGCTAAAGCCTGACAAAGACGTCTGTGCATGTTCATTAGTGTAGGCTTTTTCTTTTGTCCAAGGGTTGTGACTTTTAAAGAATGATGATTTGCTAATTAAGATTGTTATTTGGAAAACAGGGTATTTAAATTATTTAATAGGATATTTAAGTAACCATTTGAGTAATTTGACAATTATCCTTTATTTATACGCTAGTCATCTTCAAATTCTAACCATTTCAGAAAACATATCTAGTTGAATAATTGTAAACAACGATTCAAAAACCAATTAAGGTAAAATTATAATAAAATCAACAAAAGAACAAAACCAAGGAACTTACAACTTGACTTTGCCAGAGATAAGTATTAGCTAAGATTTAGGTATGGGTAGATGAAATAATAATAGTGCCAAAGATCTGATAAAGAAGGAGATTAGGAAAAACTGAGAAGGAAAAGACTAATTGAAAAAAATAAGATCCACACATGTTGGCATGTTGCTTTAATGGAGAAGATCGAAGATTGAGGGAAAACTGCCATAGGATTTTAAAGAGAACAAAATTTAGATGAAGATATTTTGGAAAAAGGCGTCTGTTGCCGAGGAAAGAGTGCAATTGTTGAGAGAGGCACGACTGTTTAGGTTTTTTTTTTGTTTTTTTTTTTCAAAAAAATTTAAGTGAAGGGTAATTTTGAATAAAGTTACTAAGATAAGGGTAATTTTGTAATTTGACTTTTAGCTAAAGAGGTCCCTGTTTTTAATATATTGTAGATATACATTAACAGTTAAAAAAACCTTTTCGCACTATCATAATAATTTAATTACATTGCATTGTAGCATGTTAGTTACTTTAATGTTGGACCTGATTAATTAGTTGTAATGTTGGGCTATGGTTGTAGGTGGGTAATTAGCAGTTTGGCACATTTGAATGAACCGCCAGTGCTAGCACCAGAAGAGGCTAATTACAAGCGTGCGTCACGGTTCAATGCAATTGCACCAAACACTAAACAAGCCCAAACAGGATAATCAACTTTTGATGACTCACTGTTTCAGATCGAAATCAAGCTAGTTAAATTTTGATATAGAGTTTGAATGAATAAGTATATGTACATCTAAGGTGTTGTTGAGCTTGTACATGTAATGTGTTTAGGTGTTGTTTTTGGACGCTTGTAAATTTAAGGTGTAATGGTTCTTTTAGGTTTTGTCGAGCTTGTAAATCTAAGGTGTTTCTGTGCTTGCAGTGTCAACATTCAACAATGTTAAGACGTAATTGCATAAGTAACATCACTTTCCTTACCCCCCGCCTCTATTCTTCTCAAGCAACCCCTAAATTTAGGTAGCTTTTTTTTTTTGGTTCATGCTGTCTATCAAGCATACCAAACTAACAACTTCATATATATGATTAGCCACCAATTGGTTTTCTTTCGTGGAGGACCAAGGTTAACTTTGCTGCATGCCCTGAATCCAGAAAGAAGAGACCATAGTGAAAGAAATTTGTGCTTGACTTTATTTTATTTGTTGGTTATGTTAATGCTTATCTCACTGTACTTCGTTGGAGCCCTCTCCAGCTTTAGGTTTATTATGAATTGAATACATTATTCATACCCTCCATACTAAACAGTTTTTGATTAAAAGGATGCTTCACTCGGAAAATGTAGACTTTCATACAATTGAAGAGCGCAAATACAACACAATTAATGCTCGCTAGTCAAAGATAATATAGTTATGATTATTGTCTCCACATGAATTGGATTTAAATAATGTTCAAGTAATTTCTAGCTTAACACTATTCAGGATGATTTTGGTTGGGATGATTAATAACTAAAATTAACTATCAAAATAAAACAATTAAAATTGATCACTGGAAGACAAGAGTTGAGCAACACTGAAATATCAATGGGAGAGATAAGGGTCACTATAGCTATTTGAGATCTAACTCTTGTTCAATTCATTCTAATGTTCTAATGATTCTCACAAATTCACTCGATGATTAGTTCAAACGTGTAGTCAGACTCCTCTTTCGATTAAATTTTAACTCTACGAGGTGAACTAATATAAGCACTGTGAAAATATGCAAGCATGCGTTTATGGATTAGTCTTGATCAGGAAAACGTCTCTCGAATATTCTCCTAACTTTATTTAATCAACAATTCAATAAGCTCTTTCGATTACTTAAGAGAATCACCGAATTAAAATAAACAAAATAATGCAAGATAATCACCACAACATTCCTTTTTCGATTAAATAAATTGGTGAATAACGTTGCAAACAATTCAATGCTCCATAAACGAATTCAAGCAAAGGACTAGAGTTAAAATCCACATATAGAAATCAAAACACCATATCTGTCTGACTCTAAGGGAAACTACTCCATAATCATGGGGAAGTCATCACAAATATAATTAAAGAGTAATAAAACATGAATTCAATCCAAACTCGGGTGTTGAGTTGAGGAAAGTATGATGAATCCTTGTGCTTTGAGTCTCCAATACTTTTCCAATCTTCTGTAGGTCGAAAGTTTCCTAAAAATCGTGTTCTTGATATATTTAAACCATGTAGGAACTTGCCCAGACGAAACTACCTTTTCCAAGCAGAAATGGGACAATTGGACCCCAAAAATACATTGGCGCGGTGCACCATGCGCCGCCCCTGTGCCACACGAGTGAGGATTTTCAGAGAGTTGATTTTTTTCACTCTGCATAAATTTTGCACTAGCGCCCCGCGGCACTGTAGTGCATTTTTTTCAAAGTAATTTTTTTCCTCACTTTTTGACATCCATACTTGGTCCACGACCCCCGACGTGATCCCAACTTAATTTCTTGGGCTTTTACTTAGACTTCAAAGCTCCAATTTGTTCAAATTAGCTCCAAATTATCTTAATAAGTCGAAATCATTTTGCTGCAAGGCATAAAACACATAATAAGCGCAAATCACCATTAATTAAGCTCAACCACAAGTAAAATACAACGGTTATAGTGCAAATTATGACTAAAATATGAGTTTCTCGCCTACCATAAATACCCCACACTTAAACCATTACTCGTCCTCGAGCAATCAAACTGCACTTCACATAGAGATGACCTTCTCATAAGACAACTTCCCTAACACATCATGCCTAGAATATTCAAAGCAGACAAGCACCCTATCATAACATCCTAGCTCAAGACTCGACTAAAAAACACCACGTATTTTTCAAAAACTTGCTCACTTACTCAAACACAGAGGCCAAAGACATTATCTTTCCTTTGCAAATCATGTGCCCTCACACCAAAGATAGAGAGTAGTTCCACACACAATAAAATTCAAGAACAAATAGGAACTCAAGACAGAAAGTATTCACTCACTCTCATAATCAAATTCATGTGCCACAGAAGATGCACCATATGTTTTCCCGTAGTGTAATACTTCACTAATTGAGCTCATTCAGTCAATGATCAAGTAGGACTTTATTTTGGTTGTAATGTAGGCTACAGGACAGGTATGATACATTTGGATATGGTGACTACGCCTCCCTAAGCACTTTAATACTAATACATTAATAATTTAAACCCCACACTTGTGTTGAACCAAACCCCAACCTTCACACATAATAACATCAAGCTCCCAATATCTTTAAGCACAACCAAGATGAGAACTACCACTAGCAAGGAATCAATTTTTTTTCTTTTCTAAGTTCTTTTTTTCCCCCAAGCAAACTCACTTCTTTTTTTTTTCTTTCAATTCCATACAAGTGTCTCTCACAATTTTTCAAACAATGCAACTTTCTCCTTTTTCAATAGTTCCACTAAAAAACCCAACCATATATGAACTTAGCTTTTACAAGCTCATACCAATTTCAAGTGCTCGAGAGAGGAATTCAAAGAAAGGGGTCAGGCTTGTAGTGTGGTTGCCAAAGAAATAGGATTACATGCTCAAAGGGTCAACTACGATACACATTAATTAGGTGGGTAAAAGCATATATCTTGGCTCAACAAAGAAACACCTCTATCACTTCCTAGACCGAACAAGATGGCTATTTTGCTTTCCAAACACACAGGGCAAGTTCTAGACATCAACTGGCATGCATCGAATATCAACAAACCTTACTCACACCATGGAACATAATTCACTTAGTATTGGATCTATCCTGACTCTCTAGTCAAAGTAGTTAAGCAACATCAAAACAGGTACTTATACATTAGTCAAGAACTGAGCCTAGGCGTAACAACTAAGGTATTCACTAATCTCAAGGTAAAACAAGGTCAAAAAAATTCATCTCCATTTAATACCATAGCACAAGACTTCAAATTTCCATGCAAAATAAAAACTAACTACACCCGGTCCAAGCAAAATTCTTGGAAAAGAACTGCGACACAAAGAAAAATCAAGGGGAATTGTTACATTACCTAAGGAAAAAACAAATTTTTTTTTTCTTTGGCTTTGATCCCTCAATAAGACAGTCGAGGAAGTCCATCGTCGGGAAAAGTCAATTTTTTTTCAACCAAAACAAAGAAAGCAATCGCACATGTATATATTTAATCCCCACCCCACACTTTAAATTGTGGTATGTCCCTATTACACACAAACAAAAAGCAAGAGGTAAAGGAAACTCCCCTGATTCATTTACTCGAGGTCCGAATCTAAATCGGGATCTCCTTTGCACGCCCGACCCAGTGCACACATCCATGCTGAGAGCTTCTTTTCTGCCTTCTTTGTTTTCACCCCGCACTTATCATGCTTACTATATCCAGTTCTCTCCTTTAGGGCTCCCATTGCTCTTTCCATATTGAAGACCACCCTTTCTTCCCCCACAAAATCGCTTTGCCAGTAGCCAAGAAGGGTCTACCTTGAATAAGAGGGTTCTCCCAATTCTCTTCCATATTCATCACGATGAAGTCCACAGGAAACACATATTTATCCACCCGAGCTAGCACATCGTTCACTATTCCTTCCAGTATGATTGTGGTCTGATCCACCAGATGCAAGGACACATATATAGATCTGATTTCTCCAATCTCTCCCTCCAATTACCTGAAAATAGATAAAAGCATAAGATTAGTAGAAGCACCTGAATCACACGAAGATTTTTCAAACTTAGTACTTCTTAAAGAGTAAGTTTTGATAAAATTCCCAAGATCTCCAAACTTTTGAGAGAGCTTATTTTGCAAAATGGCATTACAATGCTCTTTGAGCTTGAAAACCGATATCTCTTCCACTTTCCGCTTATTGGACAATATCTCCTTCAAGAATTTAGCATAAGCTGGCATCCGAGAGAGCACCTCTGTGAATGGTAGACTGCACTTGCTTGAGCACATCTAGGAAATGCCCAAATTGTTTGTACAACTTATCTTTTATCCACTTTTGAGGGAAAGGTAGAGCAAGCATGTATTTGCTTTCTTTAGTCTCATCATTCATTGAATTCCCATCTTTCTTCTTCTTTTGATTTCTAGTCTTCCCCTTCTTCTTCAGACCATCATCTACCATCACTTCACCTTCTTGAATGTGCTATTTTTCTGCTCCTCCACAATCTCTACCTGTCCTTCAATCAACTCATCCTTTTGTTTTGCCCTAGGATCCTCCAATACGTGCCCACTCCTCAAAGACATGCATTATTGCCTCTTTTGGATTTTTCTTAGTATCAGTAGGGAGAGTTCCTAGAACCCTCTCAGAGAATTATTAGCTATTTGCCCCACACGTCTTTCCAAGTTTCAAATGGTCGTGCCTTGTTCTCTGATAGTTGTGCCCTATTCTCAGATATTTGTGCCATAGGTTTTAAGCCTCTCATATTTCTTAATAGTAAAGGCCTTCATCAGATTTTCCATAATAGAATGACTAGACTGTGGAGGCTGATATTTCTTCCTCTACTAATTTTGAAAACCCGGAGCTCCATGTCCCTGGGGTCTGGAGTTATTATGTTGCTATGCATTCGCATTACCACGTGGTGAAATCTAAGAAAAACCTGGGTGCCTCTGCCCCATGGAGTGAAAATTATTTCCACTTTAGTAGTTGCCTCTGTCAAAGCTCCCCACACTATTTACCACTTAATCTGTAGTCGAGGCCTGACACTCATGCGTTGGATGACCAATTCCACAGAAATCACAGACTAAAGATGGCTGGCTATGGACCTTGGCTAAGGTTATCTTTCTTATCTCTTTGGCCATGGTGTCTAGTTGGGCTTGCACTGATGTGTTAGAATCCATTTGAAGTACCCCAACCTTTTTCCTTCTCTCGTTATCATCAGCATGCCATTGATTTGCATCTTCACATAATTCGTTTAGAATTGCAACAATCTCCTCAGGAGTTTTATTCATAAGAGGACCTCCAACTGCATTGTTTAGCGTCCTCCTACCAAAGGGTGTCAGACCATCCCAGAAATCTTGGAGTTGCATCCACAAGTCTATTACATGATGCTTTCATCTTCTCACAATATCCTTAAATTTTTCCCATGCTTCAAACACCGGTTCTATATCTTTCTGCTCGAAATTGTGGATCTCTCTTCAAATTTTCCCTATTTTTGCAGCTGAAGAATATTTTTCTAGGAACTTCTTTGTCATGTCTTCCCAAGTTTGAATTGACCCAGTCGGCAAACTCCGCAACCAGTGCTTAGCATCTTCCCTCAGTGAAAAAGGAAATGTCCTTAAGTAGATAACATCTTTCAATACTCCGTTGTGCCGGAAGGTATTCATAATCTCATCAAAATCTATCAAATAAGTATTTGGATCTTCATTGGGTTTGCCTCGGAAGACACAATTATTCCGAATGGTCTGAAGTAGCCCTTGCTTGATCTCAAAATTATTGGTTGCGATCGGAGAGGGTCGCACACTAGATACTCCTTGGTTGTAGATTGGCCTGCCGTAGTCTCTTAGTGATCATCTAGGTATGCACATATTGTTTTAAAATTTTTCTTCAAATAGAGGTCGGTTCAGGTTGAATCTTCATCCTCTATTCTTGTCAACCGTTTCATCAGCTTTGAGAGTTGCTTCAGCAGATGCCGATGCGGCTGCTTCCCGTGCAGCAAAATCAACTATCTCCTCACCGTTCTTAGCCATGTTCTCTTGGGTTGAAGATTGTCCCAAGAATTTTCCGGTGAGTTCTTTTTCTTTTCTCAGTTGTTGCAGGCGTTTTTCCAACTTCGGTTTGTAGGGTATTACTTGCGGACGCCGGGAAGGTACACCTTGAGGTTTCTGAACTGTATGATCCACTCACTGATGCCTAGCCTGAGTCGAGGTACCTGGATCTGCACAAAAATATGTAGAAGAGTAGTATGAGTGCACCACAACGGTACCCAATAAGTATCAAGCCTAACCTCGGTAGAGTAGTAACGAGGCTAGGTCAAGACACCTACTAGGATAAGAAGAAGCTGAATAGGTATAGCCAACTCTAATAATGAAAACGAGGGAATAGTGGCAATAAAGCAATACAACAAGGTAAGCTACAACTAGATTTAAAGCAACAAAGGCAACAAGGAAGGAA
This sequence comes from Nicotiana attenuata, assembly GCF_001879085.1. Classification (NCBI taxonomy): domain Eukaryota; kingdom Viridiplantae; phylum Streptophyta; class Magnoliopsida; order Solanales; family Solanaceae; genus Nicotiana; species Nicotiana attenuata. The sequence continues at coordinate 24,125,355 of NC_031999.1, forward strand.
CACATAATAAGAACATCAAGAAAATAATTCGGACAAATACAAGTGAGGTCAATGACTGACAACAAAAAGAATCACAACCGAGGTACCGCCTCGTAATCTCATTTCATAATCACAATCACAATCTTTCCTTACACCGTCGCGTGAGCCTTACATTTTGATAGTTTTGAAAATATTTTTCCTGAAGTAGCTATACGCACTTTAGCCCACATTATGTCACCGTGTGGCTTCAAGTAATTCCTTTACTAGCAACTTGCACATAGATCCCACCTTATGCCGCGACATGCATATTAACCCCTATCCTTATACCGCCGCATGCGCATCAATATCACAACATAATTATAACTCACACCACAAGTGCCCATATGCCACAACTTGCCAAAAGAATCAACAACACCAATGTTTCCACAACAAATAGTCATGACTCAACCACAATGTGTACAAGAGTCTCAACAATAATAAAATAATAGTGAATAACTCAACAAGAACGATATCTTAACTATTAACAACTTCGCCTCAAATTGATATCGACCTTTATAACTTCAACACCAATAACTAAACAAGAACATATTCCATGAGATAACAACTTCAAGTAAGTAATTCAACAATTAAAGAAGTAACAAGACAATAAGGAAGACAGTAACATCAACTAAATCATATAAGAGCAAAATAACAAGTAAGAGGTGGAACAAGTGCTAACAATGTCAAATAAAACATACAAGGGTAGATTAAGACATGTAAGGGTAGATTACCAATGAAAGATAAAACATGCTATTAACAATTCAATTAAAGGTATGGAAATAGTCTAAATAGCCTAAACTGTCAAATACCACATAAAGCCCGTGTACCCACTCGTCACCTTGCGTACACGGCTCTAATATAACACAAACAACTCCAATCCTAAGGGGTAGTTCCCCCTCTCCCCCCCACAAAGTTAGGCAAGATACTTACCTCAAACAAGCTAACTCGATCCACTAGTAAGCCTTTTATGCGAATATCCAACTCCGGACGGCTCAAATCTAGCTAAAATAACTTTATACCATAAACACATGTCGACCTCAAATCGTCCTTAAAATCCCCAATTTTCATTTTAGGAAGTTTTACAAAAATCTACCATTTTCTTCTCTTTAATTCACTAAATAAATGATAAAACTAAGATCAAATCATGATTAATTAATAAATCCAAGTAAAAAACACTTACCTCGATCCAAAAAGTGAAAAGACACTCCAAAATATCCAAAAACCGAGCTCTACAACTCAAAATATGAAAATAGTACTCTAACCCTCGATTAGGGTTTTAATATTCTACTGCCCAATTCTTACTCTACGCGATCGCGGAAAAGCACTCAAGATCGCGGAGAAAAAATTCCCCCATCTCACAAAAGTCTCTTACGCGATCGAGAGACTATAGCCGCGAACGCGATAACCAGTCATCCTCAGGCTACACGATCACGTCCAAGCCTACGCGGATGCGATGAACAACGCGTGCCATAGCACAGTCTCACTTTCCTTCTACGCGGCCGCGATACATTCTCCGCGTTTGTAATGCACAACATTCCAACCTTCCGCGAACGCGTCCCCATTTATACAATCGCGAAGAGAAATTATCCATCTGTCAACAAAGCCTTACGCAATCGCGGCTGAACCTTCGCGAACGCAGTGAAGGGAACCAAAAGCACAGAAAACCAGCTGTCTCAATACATGAACATATGTTTCGAACTCAATCCGAAAAACTTCCGGGGTCCTCGGGACCCCGTCCGAACATGCTAACAAGTCCTAAAACACGAAACGAATTTGATCGAAGCCTCAAATCATATCAAAAAATTACCAAAACCACGAATCGTACATGGATTCAAACCTAATGAACTGATGAACTTATAACTTCTAAAACTAATGCCGAAACATACCAAACCAACTCCGAATGACCTCAATTTTGCACACAAGTCATAAGTGACACAACGGGCCTATTCCAACTTTCGGAACCAAAAATTAACCCCGGTATCAATAAAGTCAACTCTCGGTCAAACCTCTCAACCTTCCAAATCTTCAACTTTTCAACTTTCGCCAATTCAAGCCAAAACGACCCACGAACCTCCAAATCAATATCCGGACATACGCCTAAGTCCAAAATCACCATATAAAACTATCAGAACCATCAAAATTCTATTTCGGAGTCGTCTACACAAAAATTAAACTCCGGTCAACTCTTTCAACTTAAGCTTCCAACTTTGGGACTAAGTGTCCCAATTCACTATGAAATCTCCCCAGTACCAATCCAACCACCCAGGTAAGTCACATAATCATAATTGAACATAAAGCAGACAATAAATAGGAAAAAGGAGCTAAAATACCTAAAACGACCGGCCGGATCGTTACATCCAGAATATCGATGAGTGCACACATATATACTATGTCTACCCCAATATCAAATATGAACTTTCTCCACAAAGAGGTAGTGGCAAAATCACTAAATGTTCAAACGGGATCTAAGATATTATTTCTGCCTCTATTCATTAGTAATCTTGAGGTGTTACTATTAATCAACTATAACACCATTCTTGTTTCATCAAACTTTTAACTGGCTATAACCAAATTTACGTACTCGAAATTTGCAACTTACAGAGATGATCCCGAATCCATTATACGTCACAGTAACTATTAGTTTATAAGTTAGGGTTCACCAGAAAAGAAGAAATCTTTAATCTTAGGATGTGTTTGGCATGAAGGAAAATATTTTTCGAAAAAGATTTTTTAATTTTTTCATGTTTGGTTGGCTTAAATATTTTGGAAAATATTTTCCTCATTAACCTATTTCCTCCAATTGGAGAAAAATATTTTCTCTGTTAAGAGAAGGGAAAATATTTTTCAAAACTCATTTTTAACTTTCCAACCTATTCCCTATCCCCACCAATCGCCACCAATCCACCAGCACACCCCCACCTACCCAATCCAACCCCGAACCCCATACTCGCCTCACCCCCTTGCCCCAACCCAACCCTGCTCCCGACCCCCACCTTAAATAGAAATATTGTTAATAGTACTTTCTTTTCATGTTATCGATAGAGCATGTTTTTTTTTCATAATAAAAAAAATATTTTTTGGGGA
>NC_031999.1:24128476-24168255 GCF_001879085.1 Nicotiana attenuata
GGAAGGGGGTGAAGGGAGTAGCATAAAAATTTTTTTCCCTAAAAAATATTTTCTACTCTTTAATCAAACACTAAAAAATATTTTTCGATTTTTTTTCCAGTCACCAACCAAACAAGAAAAAATAAGTGATAAAATCACTCATATTTCATAAAAATATTTTCTAGGAAACATTTTCCTTCATACCAAATACATCCTTAATGGAAAATCATCGATTCCTCAACTGTGCTCATGATACCATGTGTAAGGATTTTCACAATTCTAGATATGATTCATAAACAATCTATATAAAATCCTATAAATAAACTTAGAGTGTGGAACTACATGATTTTCACAAATTGTAAGATATAAGAAAATCAGTCAAGAAAAACATACCAGAATCGGTCATAATGTTCTTGACTTAATCCAGCGGAAGGGAAGAACTTGGTCTTCCATTCTTGAAAAAACTAGTTTTCTTTTCTCTCCCTTTACCTTGTGCATTCTTTTCAGATTAGAATGCGATGGAGTTATGGTATTCTTCTTTTAATAGGCAGAAAAGGGATTATCGGTTAATTTCCACTTCCCATCAGAATAGGTTAGTGGTGAGAACTTCCCTAATTTTATCCAAATACTAATTTAACAAAATATATTCATTAAACCAAATTATTTTGTAAGCCACGTGTGGGCCATATTTTACATAGGTCTGAATCATGTTATAGTGTTTGGTTGTGCAATTAGGATCATATATAATACTTCTTGGATTATGTTAATTGATTTACTTACTCTGTACCAGACTTTTAATTAATTTATCGATATTATTATTAGCATATTATTATTAGAATAATGGTGGATATATTATTAGGATATTCATGGTAGAGATTCGAGTAGGTTGTTAGATTACTGTTGTCAATTACTTTGCCCCTATATGGACGGGTAGAGGTGAGCAAAAAATCAATTTTCTTGAATATTTCAAATGAAATGAAAAAGAGAAGTCCAACGTAATAATTCGAGGAATTGAAAAGATCAAAGCAAGAGTTGAAGATTATAAGCAGCAGTAACAAATAAAGAAAATGGGAGAAACAAGAAATGGTAAACCAGCTACAAATTAAAGTTAATCAGCTCTTTCAGGCACTTTTCTTTACCATCTCATAGACTCAATGCTTGTTTTTCACTCAGTGTATCAATCACTTTTATAATAATTGTAACGTGCAAAAGTAAAAGGTAAAGAAGAAAGTGCGAAAAAGAAACAACAAAAAGAACTTCTCAATTTCATATGTACTTTAATTAATGGAACTTTTGCTGTGTACCTTTCTGCAGATATATATATACGCCGTACAAAATCATAGTGCCAATTGAACTCTACTCTTAATGCAAGTATAACCATGTCTTACGTTTGTCTAATTTACTTAGTAATAACTCAACTAATTCTTGCAACTAGAAAATGGAATCCTCACACTTCACGATCTCATGCACACGTCAAGAATAATGTCTTTTCAGCTTCACAATTGCGATTTTAAGGCAGGTGGAGTATTGTCTGTGATGGTGGCGATGGCACAATTTCTGGTGTCAGTGATGGAGTTGAGTCTTTCTTTCGTGGTGCTGCTGCAACAAGCGCCCTCCTTGCCAACAACCCCATCACTTTTCCGGCCTTCATCCTCTCGTTTGTCTCACCTGATTCACACGAAAGAGTCGTTATTCATATGATCTCCTCTTATAAATAGACTAAAGAGAATAGAATTGACTTCTTTTTCGCTTTGCTAAAGGAATGACAATGAAATTAAAAAAAAATCCTTACTGGTGTGTCTGGTGACGAAAAATTCGCCATTTGCTCTGGCAGAAGCAGACAATCGGACAAGGATAGGGGTTACGACTGTAAGGACAGCCCATAAGAACAATATCAAGAGCAAGGTTCTCCCACTCATTTGTTGGAGAGATGATCGATGAACTAATGTTTCCTCCAAGGATTTATGTTGTAGGAAATATACAATGTTGTTGGGGTGCTCCAACAAGACCTTTTAATTAGCTGGCCATGTTTCAGGAACCAGTCACTATGATGATATTAAAGAATTCAAGACAACTAGTACTTCGCTCAATTGGACATATATTATATGTTTAAATACTTTCCCATGTCTAAGCAAAAGTCAGATACTTTTGATAATGACATTGTGATTTTGGTTGTTAAGTTGTTACGCCAATTGAGTGTATATGATTAAGAATCCACCTGTCATATCCTCCTATAATATGTCAAGCTTAGCCTATGCAGGATGATAGTGGCTTGATCAGTTTTTTTTTTTTTTTTTTTTTTTTTTTTTTTTTTTTTTAATAAATCACAACTCAACCATCATGACTTTGACATTACAATTAACAGTACCTAAATAATATACGGATATTTAAATTGTTTAATTGTATTTCCTTTTTTAAAAATAGAATGGACGTAAATAGAGTTGCAAGGATTAGGAGGATTCATATGGTTAAGCTTCAACTCATTTGAGAGTGATATGGTTGATTCATTTTCTTTTCAGAAGGAAATTGTGCAAGATAAAACTAACATGCGATACAATTGACTAAAGAGTTCAATTCAATTGTTAAGACACACTCTGTCCTAATCACTAGACTGAGAGTTCTAGCTACATAAATAAAAAATAAATGCCTACACTATCAACTCCTACTTTAAGCTCCAATTTTTGGTAAAATAATGGCAAAGATATTGGTCTACCTACGTCGACCCACCCAATCCCACCCCCCCTCAACAACCCCCAATAAAGCCTTTACAATATAAAGGATTCTGTTAGAATTGAGAAACACTTTCTGTTCTAGAATAACCTTTTTTCTTGACCACCCCACCTTAAAAATTAAATTTTAAATTAAAAAAAAAAAAATCACTTCCTAGTTTCCACATGAAATGCACCTAATAATAAAAGATGTCCATGCCAAAGCGACCAAGAAATCAGGCATTTGACAACTTAAAAAACCGGAGATAGAGCTATATATTGAACTTGGGTAGGTAAGAAAATTAAACAGAAGACGCAGGAAACATGAACCAAACAATATTTCAAATGAGATGCTAACGACTTTTCTAAATACAATAACCCCCATTAGTTTTGAATGCTCTTGAACTGTTATATTTAATCGTGTAGTATCATTTTTTATGCTGGTGCAGGTGTGGCATGAACAGTGCATCAAGGGGGCTGCTCATTCGAGAAGGGCATAATTGCTCAACTAATTTTAGATTTGCATAATACATGCAACTAAGGTGTTACATTTTAGAGGTCGTTTGGTAGCTGGTTAGAAGAAAGGTTATTCATGTATAAGGGGTAACATAACTTATACCATGTTTGGTAGGCAATCGTTATTTTGTATAAAATTCTGCATAACTAATACCATGTTTGGTTGACATTTTTCAATTATGTATAAATAATACATGTATAAGTTATGAGTCAATCTGTGTATTATTTTATGCAGGGTAGAAGATGGAGTAACTAATACATGTATTAGTAATACATGGATAAAATACTGAAATGACAAATTTACCCCTATCACTTTACACATAAGGCTTCCTTATTTCTCTGCCAACCCGTCAACAGGTTTCACTTGCTTTCACTTGCCAACTATATACCTTGTCTTCTCTCATTTTTAAAGAACAAACTAGCAAATGCAAACTGGAGAAGCCACTAGAAAATGGAAATACCAAAACTAAGAAGTGAAAATCAAATATGTCTAAACTTCACATAGTTCAGTAGTATGACGAAGAAGTGAAAGTAACACCCAAAGTTCCTAACTAAATTGTTTCCTACATAAATGGAAAGAGAGAAAAAACAATGCAAAAGAAGGCCAGGGGTATAGTTGTAAACAAGCATTTTACTTTAAAATTTATATAATGTATATCAATTTCTAATACAACTAACCAAACATTCAAAAAAATAATCTCTGCATAACTAATACCTGCATAACTAATCCCTGCATTACTTATCCCTGCATAACTAATCCCTGCATAACTAATACATGTATAACTAATACCTGCATAACTCTAACCGGCAACCAAACGACACCTTAAGGTATAGCGAACTGAATTGCTACTAAATTATTCTCAGTGAGTCTACCTGTAAGATTTGAAGCAGGACTTCAACCATGCATAAAAGTAACACGGGACAAATCCTATCTACAATTCTATAATGACGCAACACATACTGCAAAATTATCTAGGATAACACACCATAATAAACACCAGATGTAACACTATTGGGTAGTTAATTCTAACAATTAATTCTTGTCTTTGTCATGCACATGCACCTGATCCAGAAAGTAAGATTGGAGATCAATTAACGAAAGATAACGGAGCATCATAAGTCCTAGACCTGGAGCAACTGTCATTCTGTCAAGGAACACAACATCACCTAATATCAGCCATGCTCCTGATTTTAGTAGTTTTATATTTAGACATAGTGGTGCAGTAGCTCGATAGGTGCAATGGTGATAATAAAACAGTTCCGTATCGTCCCAAATACCTAAATCCTTGTAAGAAATCAAAAGGAAACCCAAAAAAGAGTTCATGGTAACTCTCTACACTTGCTTTTACATCTGCAGGAAGCAAATCAACATATTTCGCAACATTTACATATGCATGGGATACATGTTCAAGAAGAAGAATATTTACACAAGTTTCTCAAAACCAAGGAGGGGACATTCACTACCCTTGACAAGATATCAAAAATCACTCCTGACATTAGTTCCCCGTGAAGCTACTACTGCCTCAATCAAATTTATTCCCAGTATGCTTCTGCGGAATCCAGGAGGATTAATTTATTAAACAGAAAACTTGAAAATTATTAGACATTTGTCATAAGCTAAAGATAAAAACAATGAGATAACAAATAGAAACAGCAAAGAGTACTATCACAAAAAATTCCATTCAAGTGAAAAGCTCTTTACCTTTTTCCCAATGTTGAATGGATCATATTTGTATCTAATCATGTGTGTGATCTGGCGCTTCATCGTGAGGACAAAGAGAAAAATCCAGTAACATAACAATATTGGCCAGAATACTGGGACATCAAATATAGAGCAGAAGGTCATCAGGAAGGCTACAATGAAAGCTTTTGTTGTTGCATACCTGAAACCACATGAAAATATGAAAGGAAATTTCCATTAGGGAAAGGATTGTGATGAATAGCAAGAGGATGAAGAACTCCGCACGTGCAGCTAATATAACATTTAGGTCAGTTAACACGTGTTAATCCGTCATCCTTCCCCATTTTAAATAGGAATCATCAATGCCTACCCTGTGTTACGCTGCCTCTTGATTAGATACAGTGACTAGACTAGTACTTATATCATACTAACTAGCGAAGGACAATATTTGTCATGTTTTTGGAATAATAGCCTGTGTTGAGGTGGATGTGCGGGCACACTAGGATAGACAAGATTAGGAATGAAGATATTCGGAGGAAGGTGGGCGTCGCCCCTGTGGATGACAAGATGTGGGAAGCGAGGCTCAGATGGTTCGGGCACGTGCAGAGGAGAAGCCTCGATGCACCGGTGAGGAGGTGTGAGAGGTTAGCCGTGGTGGGCAGTGGCGGAGGCAGGATCTCCACGAAGGGGGTTCAAAATTTTTTTTTTTGTAGCTAGTGGGAATTGAACCCATGACCTTATGTAGATTTTGAACACCGACCTTATGTAGATTTTGAACACCCTTTACCACTAAACTACACTTTTGGATTGTGTTAAGGGTGTTCAAAACTTAATATATAGAGGTAAAAAACAGATTTTGCCTTATATATACAGTGTAATTTTTCGACGAAGGGTGTTCAGGTGAACACCCTTGCGCCCCCCTAAATCCGCCCCTGGTGGTGGGTACGGGAAGAGGTAGAGGGAGACCTAAGAAGTATTGGGGAGAGGTGATCAGGCAGGACATGGCACGACTGCACATTTCCGAGGACATGGCCCTTGATAGGAAGGCCTGGAGGTCACGCATTAGGGTTATAGGATAGGGGTAGTAAAGCTTTCCTTACTTCATTCCGGGGGTGAGGCGGGGTTGGATTAGGGTTGGTCTTAGATGACTTGCAGTTTATGTTGGACCCACACTATTCTTGTTGTTTGTCTTAGCCCCGGGCCTTAGATTATGGTTACTGTTATTGCATGTCATTCATCTTTCGGTTTTTATGTTTCTGTTATTATTACGATTTCCACTGGAGTTACTAATGATTTCTCTCCTCTTGTTTTTTCTTACTTTATTTTTTCTTTCTGAGCCGAGGGTCTATCGGAAACAGCCTCACTACCCCCATCGGGGCAGAGGTAAGGTCTGCGTACACATTACCCCTCCCAGACCCCACTATGTGGGACTTTACTGGGTAGCTATTGTTGTTGTTGTAGCCTGCTCAGCAAATAGCTAATCCATGACAATTACTATGCACAAAAGAACAACTTTATTGCACGACGATGCATATTCACAGAACAACTTTATTGCACGACGATGCATATTCACAACATGGACAAATGGAATCGCGAAAAGTTATTCGCCACAAACTTCAATAATGGAGTGTAAATCACTGTATCTTTGCTGTCTAAAACAAGAAAAGTTGATCACCACATTACATTGTGCAACTATACCATGAAATGAGTCAAACAGCAATAGTTGAAACAGAGATGCAAAGCCTAAACAAAGTAAATTACAATGAATATGTTATATTTTGAGGTATATGATCTCACCAGAACAAAAATTCAGGCAGCCGACGAACGAAAGGTCTAAATTCATCATTCTCTTTAGGTGGCAAAGAAGCACCTTCCGAAGCTTCCAGCTCAGGATCCACCTTTGGTGACAGAAACCCAATCAACAAATTCAAAATATAGGTTCCTACACCATATGAGATGACGTAGAATCCACGACCATAGTAAACACGCAACATATATATTAATGCAGCTGTCAATGTTCCAAGCCACCTGCGGAAGGTATAAGGAGCAGACCTATCCAAATAGTAGCGAAATGTCCTAGAAACTTCATTTTTCCAGTTTGCTAGTGGTGATAGAACTGCATCACCACCGTCAACTTCAACCCCCTCCATGAAGTCAACTCAGAGGCTTCTACAATGGTACAACCTAAGCATATGAAAGTAGAACCATTACAGAAAGCATAACCAAACAAAAAGATAATTCATCTAATTCCTCTTACATCCTAATAGAATAAAGACTTCAAAAGAAGAAGCACTGACGAACTGGCCTGGTAGTTGCTGCCAAATACTCTAGGCAAAGCTTCTCAGCGTGCCAAACCTATAAGTTAATTGGAAATGAACTTCCATAACAGATACACAGACGCATATACACACATATCACATATATATTGTACTATTACCAGTTAATTGAGGAGGATTGGGTCGTAGTCACTAGGAACTGGGAATAATAACTGAATTTCCCTCATACTCGTTTTAATGAATCAATTCAACAGCGTCTTTGCAGATAGAAACAAGTCACTGAGTGTTTTTTTGCCTCCGCTGGATTTTGAACCTGAAATCTCATGGTTTTCCTCCCACTTTGTTGACCACTAGATGACACCCTTGGGTGCTCATATAGGCAGTATTTCAAAGATCCGCCTCTCTTCTATCTTCACCTCTCCATGAGCCACCCCACCCAAAATTTAAAAAACAAAAAGAGTGAAAAACAGAAATAGCCTTTGTTTGCTAGATTGATTTATGACCAACTAAACTAACATATTAATAGACTATGCAATTCAAGTGCTCAACACTACAACGTGGATAAGAATAAATAAACAGATGTTCAATTAGTTCGGCAACTACCGAATTACGCAGCAATAGCTTAATGAAACGCCAATCAAGAACTAAAGACTGAAAAGGAAGGTTCATATCCATGAATTATTAATTAGAAATAGAGTTACCCTTAATACGAAAGACTGTTAAGATGGAGACTTTTGGAGCAATCACTGATTCAATTGAGGAGTAGAATTGGAAGCAATCCGTGAGAATTACAGATTTGAGCTTAAATTCAGATTTTCTGATCTCCGAGAAAAATTATGAGTTGTGATCGGAATAAGGATCGGAATGTTGAGGGCGTGCAGTTGAAACCGACCTGCGGGAATGGAACCGGACTTTAATAGCGTGTATTTGGGTTTGATTAATTAATTTTAATTTGAGTAACAATTAGTATTAGTTTTTAAAAAGTACTTTTCAAAAAGAGAAATGTCTACTTTTGTCCCTGTGTTATTACCTAATTGCGCTTTTAGTCCTTGTGATATTTAACTCAATATAATTAACCTTCAATTAATCAAAGTGAGTGATATTAGTCCTTTTACGAATGGAATTTTGACGCTACAAACAGAAGTTTTGCTAATATCAAGGGTAATTTGGTATCATCTGTTTCTCCAAAAATGAATTCTCTTACATTCATTAAAGCTTTTACGTGATATGGTCAGAGTTCATTGCATATTCACCTGGTAAAGCAAAATGAAGTGCATTTCTCAGTGAAACTAGAAAAGATCTTAACCCTTTTTCCTTCTACACATCTCTATGTCACGATCCAAAACTTAACCTGTCATGAAAGTGCCTATCATGATACTAGGCAAGCAGACAACTCATACATACCAACACTTTTAAATTTAAAATACACTAAAACAGGTTTAAATAAGTGAAAATCTCGTACAAACTAGATGAAAACGCCACAACTCAATACAGAATATCCCAAAATCCGTGTGTGTCACTGAGTATATGAGTATCTATATAATGACATAGTATGATGCACTGTCTAGAAAGTAGAACTGAATAAATAAAACTGAAAGATAGGGGATGGAGAGTCAAGGTATGCGGACGCCAAGGTAGCTAACTCGATGATCTCCGAAATGATGAAACGCCAGGAATCAACAACCACCGTGCCGGGAAACACCTGGATCTGCACAAGAAGCATAGGGTGTAGCGTGAGTATAACCAACTCAATAAGTAACAAGTCCAACCTTAGGGCTGAAAGCAGTGACGAGCTTCACAGGTACAATCCAATTATAGAGATACAGTACAAGAAATGTAGACATGCTTTCAAGTTTAACAGTTAAAGCTCAAACAGGTAAGATATGTCAAGTACAACTGAAATGAGAAAATGATACATCTCGATATGTATGCCAACTGAAATACAAAACAATGATGAAATCATAAGCATACTCTCGGAGTATCAATCACTTAGTCCTCCCATTCACTTCATCCTCACGGTCGCTCCATCCTCACAGTCACTCAATCATCCTAACCGCTCGGCAGTTGCACTCGCATTCAGTAGGTACCTGCGCTCACGTGGGTGTGCAGACTCCAAAGGGGCGGATCCAGGCCAAGCGCTATAATAAGCCAATCATGGCATGAATCAATAAAGCCTGTTGCAGCGTACAACCCAATCCCATGAATATCCTTACAATCAGGCCCTTGGCCTCACTCAGTCACTAGTCTCTCCAGTCTCTCGGGCTCATAATGTCATGAAAATCAGCCCTAACAATGATGATATGAAATATCAGTAAATGGAAACGGAGACTGAGATATGATATGCGGAAGATAGATGCGACTGAGTACATAATTGTAAATTAAGCAAATAATTTAACAGCAATACGACCTCTGTGGGTCCCAACAGTACCAGCATATAGCCTAAGCATGATTTCTAACATGAATCGTAGATCAATTTCTCTAACACATGGAGAAAATATAGATAACAACAAGGTTATTCAACTATACAGTTCCACGGAATCGACTGGGTCACAATTTCTATTATGCACGCCCACAAGCCCGTCACCTAGCATGTGCGTCACCTCAATCTCGACCACATAACACATAATTTAGGGATGCATACCCTCAGAACCAAGTTTAGAAGTGTCACTTATCTCAGACCGTGCAAATCTCTACTCCAACAAGCTCTTGCCTCGCGAATCGGCCTCCGAATGCCTCGAATCTAGCCACAAACAATTCGATACAATCAACACGAGCTATATGAATCAATTCCATGTGAAAATGTTAAGTTCTAAATAAAAATTCAAAAGGTCAACTCAAAAGTCAACCCCCGGGCCTACGTCTCGAAATTCGATGAAAGTTACAAAATCCGAATACACATTCAACCACGAGTCCAACCATACCAAAATTACTCAAATCCGATACCAAAATCTTGCTCAAATCCACAAAATTCGGCCTAAGAAGTTTTCTCCATTTTCCCCAAATTTTCCACCCTAAATAACTAATTAAATGATGAAATCAAAGATATGTTCATGTAATTTAACTAAAACCAAGTAAGAATCACTTACCCCAATCACTCCCTTGAAAATCTCTCCAAAGGGTCGCCCCAAACCGAGCTCCCAAAATCAAATTGTGAAATAAACTCAAACCCTCATTTTTGAGATTTAATATTCTGCCCAGAAGTCCTTAATCGCGATCGCGGAAAATGCTTCGCGATCGCAAATCACAAATTATGCTACCCACAAGTTAACCCTACGCGAACGCGAAAAACACCATGCGAACGCGATGCACTGACCTTAAGACCTATGCGATCACGAACAACGTCACGTGTTCGCGATGAACAAATGCGCGTGAACCCCCAGCCTTGCCTTTCCCTCTACGCGAACACGACCTCAGCGACACGTTCCCGATTCACAGCCTCACTAACCAACGCGATCGCGGCCCTCAACTCACGACCGCGTAGAACAAAAATCTCAGCTACCCAAATAAGCCTACGCAGTCGCTGACCTTTCCACACGATTGCCTAGAAGGAAACTAGAACACACAGCTCCAATAGGCTTCAGAAATCTTCAAAGTCCCATTTCACTCTGTTAACCATCCGAAATCCACCGATGCCCCTGGGACCTCAAACCAAACATACTAAAAAGTCCTAAAATATTATAAGAACTTAGTCGAGGCCTCAAATCACATCAAACGACATCAAAAACACGAATCACGCATCGATTCAAGCCTAATGAACTTATGCATTTTTAACTTCTACATTCGATGGCGAAACTTATCAAATCAAGTCTGATTGATCTCAAACTTTGCAAACAAGTCATAAATGAAAAAACAGACCTATTCCTACTTTCGGAACCAAAATCCGAGCCCGGTAACCACAAAGTCAACTATCGATCAAACTTCTCAATTTCCAAAACTTCAAATTTTCCAACATTCGCCATTTCAAGCCAAAATAAACTATGGACCTACAAATCACTATCCGGACACACTCCTAAGTCCAAAATCACCGTACGGAGCTATCTGAACCATCAGAATCTAGAGCCATTTACACATATGTTAATATCCGCTCAACATTTTCAACTTAAGCTTCCAACCTTGAGACTAAGTGTCTCAACTCATTCCGAAACATTCCTGGACCCAAACCAACTACCACGGCAAGTCACATAATAAAAATTGAGCATAAAATAAGCAGTAAATGGGGGGAACGGGGCTACAACACTCAAAACGACTGACCGGGTCATTACATCCTCCCCCTCTTAAATAAATGTTTGTCCTCGAACGGGTATAGAAACATACATGGAGTCTCAAATAGGCGTGGATATCCGCTCCGCATCCCCCGCTCGGTCTCCCAAGTAGCCTCCTCAATTGGCTAACCTCTCCCCTGCACCTTCACTGAATCTATGTTCTTCGATCTCGGCTTCTGAACCTGTCGATCCAAAATGGCCACCGGCTCCACATCATAAGTCAAACCACCATCTAACTAAACCATTCTGAAGTCCAAAACATGAGACGGATCTTCGACATACTTCCGAAGCATCGAAACATGAAACACTGGATGAACACTCGACAGACTAGGTGGCAATGCAAGCTTGTAAGCCACCTCTCCATTCCTCTGAAGCACCTCAAAAGGCCCAATATACCAAGGGCTCAACTTGCCCTTCTTCCCGAACCTCATAACACCCTTCATGGGTGAATCTCTGAGCTGTACATTCTCCCCCTACCATGTAAGCAGCATCACGAACCTTCCGATCAGCGTAACTCTTCTTTTAGACTGCATCGTGTGAAGCCGATCCTGAATCAACTTAACCTTGTCCAAAGCATTCTGAACTAAGTCAGTACCCAATAGCCTAGCCTTACCTGGCTCAAACCATCCCACCGCAGACCGACACCGTCTTCCATACAAAGCCTCATATGGAGCCATCTGAATGCTCCATTAGTAGTTGTTGTTGTAGGCAAACTCTGCAAGTAGCAGAAACTGATCCCATGAACCCCCGAAATCTATGACACAAGCGCATAGCATATCCTCTAATATCTGAATAGTGTGCTCGAACTGTCCGTCTGTCTGAGGGTGAAATGTTGTATTCAAGTCAACTTGTGTGCCCAACTCTCGCTGCACTACGATGTAAACTGCGTGCCCCGATCAGAAATGATGGACACTAGCACACCGTGAAGGCGAACAATATCGCGAATGTAGATCTCAGCCAACCGCTCCAAAGAATAAGTAGTCCCAACTGGAATGAAATGCGTGGACTTGGTCAACCGATCCATAATCACCCAAATAGCATCAAACTTCCTCGAAGTCCATTAGAGCCCAACTACAAAATCCATGGTGATACGCTCCCATTTCCGCTCTTGAATCTCAAGCCTCTGAAACAATCCGCCCGGTCTCTGATGCTCATACTTCATCTGCTCACAGTTTAGGCACCGAGCTACAAACGCCACCATATCCTTCTTCAACCTCCTCCACCAATAGTCCTGCCTCAAGTCCTAGTACATCTTCGCGGCACCCGGATGAATGGAATACCGTAAATTGTGGGCCTTCTCAAAAATCAACCCACACAGCCCATCTAAATTAGGCACACCAATCCGACTATATGCATCCTCAACACCCCATCATCCCCAATAGTAACCTCTTGGCATCACCGTGCTGAAGTGTGTCCTTAAGGACAAGTAAATAGGGATCATCATACTAGCGCTCTCTAATATGGTCATATAAGGAATACCGAGAAACACACAAGCTAGAAACCGACTGGGCTCCGAAACATCTAATCTCACAAACTAATTGGCCAAGGCATGAGCATCTGACGCAAATGGTCTCTTACCAACAAGAATAAAAGCAAGGCTACGCATACTCACTGCCTTCTTACTCAAAGCATTGGCCACCACATTGGCCTTCTCGGGATGATACAGAATGGTGATATCATAGTACTTTAGCAGCTCCAACCATCTCCGCTGCCTCAAATTTAAATCCTTCTATTTGAACAAGTGCTGGAGACTCTGATGATCTGTAAATACCTCACGAGACACACCATAGAGATAATATCTCCAAATCTTCAATGCATGAACGATGGCTGCCAACTCTAAATCATGAACATGGTAGTTCTTCTCATGGGGCTTCAACTGACGCGAAGCATAAGCAATCACTCTACCCTCTTACATCAAGACACACCCAATACTAATCCGAGAAGCATCACAATATACCATATAAGAGCCTAATGTTGAAGGCAAAACTAGAACTGGAGTTGTGGTCAAGGCAGTCTTGAGCTTCTGAAAGCTCTCCTCACACTCATTCGACCACCTGAATGGAGCACCCTTCTGAGTCAATTTGGTCAAAGGCGCTGCGATGGACGAGAAACCCTCCATAATGCGACGATAACATCTGGCCAAGCCGAGAAAGCTCCGAATCTCAATAGTTGAAGACGGTCTGGGCCAACTCTGAACCGCCTCTATCTTCTTCGGATCCACTTTAATCCCCTCACTAGATACCACGTGACCCAAGAATGCCACCGAACTAAGCCAAAACTCACACTTGGAGAACTTGGTATAAAGCTTCTCCTCCCTCAACCTCTGTAGTACAACCCTCAAATGTTGGACATGCTCCTCCTGGCTACATGAGTACACCAGGATATCATCAATGAATACTATGAGAAACGAGTGGAGATATGGCTGAAATACACTTTTCATCAGATGCATGAATGTTGTTGGGGCGTTGGTCAGCCCGAAAGACATCACAAGGAACTCATAGTGACCATAGCGGGTCCTAAATGTCGTCTTCAGAATATCCGAGTCCTGAATCTTCCATTGGTGATACCCAGACCTCAAATCAATCTTAGAGAACACCCTCAGTCTTGAAGCTAGTCAAATAGATCATCAATACACGGAAAATGATACTTATTCTTGATTGTAACTTTGTTCAACTGCCTATCGTCGATGCACATCCGCATAGTACCATCCTTCTTCTTCACAAATAGAATCGGTGCACCCCAAGGCAACACATTAGGCCTAATAAACCCCTTATCAAGAAGCTCCTGAAGCTGCTCTTTCAATTCCTTCAGCTCAGCTAGTGTCATACGATACAGAGGAATAGAAATGGACTGAGTGCCAGGCACCAAGTCAATACCAAAGTCAATATCCCTGTCGGGTGGCATGCCCGACAAGTTTGCAGTAGACACATCCGGAAAGTCTCGCTCTACCGGGACAGAATCAATAATGGGAGTATCAGCACCAACATCTCTCACAAAGGCCAAATATGACAAACACCCCTTCCCAACCATCCGTTGATCCTTCAAATAGGAAATCACCCAGCTGAGAACATAATCTAGAGAACCTCTCCACTCGGTCCTTGGCAACCCCAGCATCGCCAATGTCACGGTCTTAGCGTGACAATCCAAAATAGCATGACATGGAGACAACCAATCCATACCCAAAATCACGTTGAAATCAAACATACTGGGTAATAAGAGATCAACTCTAGTCTCCAAATCCCCCAATAGTCACCACACACGACCGATACACACGGTCCACAATAGTAGTATCGCCCACCGACGTAGATACATGAACAGGTAAAACTAAGGACTCAGGGCATATCCATATAAAGAGTAAAATAGGATGATACATAGGAATAAGTAGAACCAGGGTCAAATAATGTGGAAGCATCTCTGTGGCACACTGAAACAATACATGTGATCACTGCATCTGAAGTAACAGCCTCTGACCTAGCAGGAATAGCATAAAATCGAGCCTGACCGTCACCTGATCGGCCTCCGCCTCTAGGGCAACCTTTGGCTGCCTGAGCCCCACCCCGAGATGGTTGGGCGGGTGGTGAAGTAACTGGTGCAGAAGTCGCAGCCTGACTCTTCTACAGAACTGGACCTCCCGAGCGAAGGGGACACTGTCTCCACATATGCCCAAACTCTCCGCACTCGAAGAAACTCCTCGGTGGTAGTGGTGGGGACTGTATCGGGCCACGAATACCAGAATAACTACTAGAAGGACCTGGCACAGATGAACCCTGAATCCATGGTGCACGGGATGAACTTTGGGCTGGGAGAGCACTGTATGAACCATGGCTAGATGATGCACCATGATGAACTGGATGAGCCATCTGAGCGGGCCTATAAGGACAACCCCTATTGTGGTACCTCTGCCCCCCAGAAGGAACACCGCTGAAACCACCTGAACCACGAGGCCTCTTGGCCTCCCTCCCCTCACGCTCCTAACTACGGACCAACTCTAGCTGCCGAGCGATATCAACCACCTCATCGAATCTAGCACCTAATACATTCTCCTAAGTCATAACTAAACGCAACCAACTGCGTGACGAGACAACTTTGAAACGTCATCTCATACTGGGTCACAGACATGCCCTCTTGACGTAGCTGCTCGAACTGCCTGCGCAGCTCTTCGTTACGGGTTTTTGGCACAAACTTCTCTAAGAAGGGAACATAGAACTCATGCCATGAAAGTGGTACTGCACCGACTGGCCTGCTCCTCTCATAGGTCTCCCACCATTTGAAGGCAGCCTCTGATAGCTGAAAATGTAGTAAAGGAGACTCCATTAGTCTCTAGAATACCCGTTGTGCGAAGAATCCGCTGGCACCTATCCAAGAAATCCTGAGTATCCTTTGACTCAACCCCACTAAAGAATGGAGGTTGGAGCCTTCCAAATCTCTCTAGTCTCTTCTGCTCCTCATCACTCATAACGGGACCCACCTGGGCCTGAGCGACAATAATTGGCTGGGCTGGTAGTACCCTTGGTGTCTGAAGTCCCTGCACCCCCTGCTCTGGAGTACGGGCGGCGGGAGTCTAAGTACCTCCCCCGGCCTGAAGTGGTTGGTGAGGCCTGAACAGAAACCGCCTGAGCAAGGCTAGTGCAAACAGTCAATATCTGGGCCAAAGCCTCCTGAATGTCTGGAATCACAATAGGCACGGCTGGTGCCTAAGCTAGTCCCACCAGCTCAACCGCATCTGAAACCTGCCCCTGAGCCGGAGCAATTGGTGGGTCTAAAGGTGCTGCTCTAACTGTTGTACGAGTTGCACCTCGGCCTCGGCCACTCGTGGCCCTAGCTGGTGGTACTGGTGGCCGTCTGCCTGACCTAGTAGCACGTGTCGTCATCATCCGTGAGAGAATAAAATAACAGAAGTTTAGTTCCCGGAATAAACAAATTCGCACGACAAGAATACAAGAATGTGAAGTTTTCCTACGGGTTCGGCAACCTCTCAAAGATAAGTACAGACGTCTCCGTAGCGATCCGCAAGACTCTACTAAATCTGCTCATGACTCATGAGACCTATGTAACCTAGTCTCTGATACTAACTTGTCACGACCCAAAACTTAACCTATCGTGATGGCATTTATCATAATACTAGGCAAGCCGACAACTCATACGTACCAACACTTTTAATTTCAAAATACACTAAAACATGTTTAAATAAGTGAAAATCTCGTAAAAACTAGATGAAAACGTCACAACTCAATACAAAATATCCCAAAACACGGGTGTCACTGAGTACATGAGCATATATATAATGAATAAATAAAGATAGGGGAAGGAGAGTCAAGGTCTACGAACGCCAAGGCAGCTACCTCGATGATCTCCAATCTGATGAAACGCTAGGAATCAACAACCACCGTGCCTGGAAACACCTAGATCTGCACACGAAGTATAGGGTGTAGCGTGAGTACAACCAACTCAATAAGTAACAAGTCTAACCTTAGCGCTGAAAAAAGTGACGAGCTTCACATACAGTCTAATTATAGAGATACAGTACAAGAAATGTAGACATGCTTTCAAGTTTAACAGCTAAAGCTCAAACAGGTAAGATATGTCAAGTACAACTGAAATGAGAAAATGATATATCTCGATATCTACATGTCAGTTATGTATGCCAACTGAAATACAAAAAATTGATGAAATCATACGCATACTCTCGGAGTATCAATCACTTAGTCCTCCCATTCACTCCATCCTCACAGTCACTCATTCCTCATAGCCACTCCATCCTCACAGTCACTCAATCCTCCCAATCACTCGGCACTCGTGATCGGCACTCGCACTCGCACTCGCACTTAGTAGGTACATGCTCTCACTGAGGGTGTGCAGACTCTGGAGGGGCGGATCTAGCCCAAGCGTTATAATAAGCCAATCATGGCATGAATCAATAAATCCTGTTGCGACATGCAACCCGATCCTATAAATATCCTTACAATCAGCCCCTTAGCCTCACTCAATCATCAATATCTCCAGTCTCTTGGGCTCACAATGTCATGAAAATCAACCCAAGCAATGATGATATGAAGCATCAATAAATGACAACATAGACTAAGATATGATATGCGGATGATAGATGTGACTGAGTACATAAATGCAAGTTAAGCTAATACTTTAACAGTAATACGACCTCTGTGTGTCCCAACAGTTACCAACATATAGCCTAAGCATGATTTCTATTATAAATCGTAGCTTCATTTCTCTAACACATGAAGAAAATACAGATAACAACAAGGTTATTCAACTATACAGTTCCACGGAATCGACCGAGTCACAATTCCTACGGTGCACGCCCACACGCCCGTCACCTAGCATGTGTGTCACCTCAACATCGATCACATAACACATAATTAAGGAATTCATACCCTTAGAACCAAGTTTAGAAGTGTTACTTACCTCAAACCGTGCAAATCTCTACTCCAACAAGCCCTTGCCTCGCGAATCGACCTCTGAATGCCTCAAATCTAGCAACAAACAATTCGATACAAACCTCGAATTTTGCACACAAGTCATAAAATGACACAACAGATCTATTTCAACTTCCGAAACCAAAATCCGAACCCGGTAACCGCAAAGTCAACTATCAGTCAAACTTCTCAATTTTCAACAGAGAAGCATAATGAACACCATATTTGTATCAATAGGGATAATGAAACAGTAACACGTGCACAACATCACCCTTCGTGCTTTTACTCTCGTTCTCACTATAAGAAATAACAAAAACGGCATGGCATCACCCTTCGTGCATTAACTCTCATAATCGTGGCACGGCATCACCCTTCGTGCATTAGCTCTCAAATCATGGAACGACATCACCCTTCGTGCATTAACACTCACAATATCGGCACGACATCACCCTTCGTGCATTAACACTCACTCAGAATATCGTGCACGGCATTACCCTTCGTGCTTTACACTCTTCCTCACCCAAACAATAGAAACAATACATCCCGGCAAGGGAATCAACAATAGAAATAATAACATCCCGGCAAGGGAATCAACTATAACCAATCTCGTTTCAACAGTTAATTCCATGAAATAAGTCTCAACTTGGGTCAATACTCAACAATGATCAAATACTCAACAATATCATAAAACTTGCTCAACATAGAGAAACATCATTTTAAGTATGAACGGTACATGATAAGAGACATAACGGTCACAATATAAGACTCACTTGCACGCTCAACATCAACGTATAGATACTCGTCACCATGCCTATACGTCGAACTCAATACTAACATGTAGCAAATAAGACAACAACACATATTCCCTCAAGCTAAGGTTAGACCAAACACTTACCTCGATTCCATGGCCAAAATCAAGCCTCAATCACCGCTTTACCTCTCGGTTCCACTTCCAATCCGCTTGAATCTAGTCATAATTAACTAATTAACATCAATTAACGCTAAATAAACCAATTCTAATGCATGAGTATAGATTTCCCAATATTTTCCCTAAAAAGTCAAAAACCGAACCCCGGCCCGCTTGGTCAAAACTCGAAGTTCGAACCAAAACCCGATTACCCATTCACTCACGAACTCAAATAAGCAATTGGTTTTGAAATCCGACTTCAAATTGAGGTCCAAATCCCCAAAATTCAAAAATCCTAATTTCCACCCAAGAACACCCAATTTCCCATGAAAAACCCTAGATTTTGAAGTGAAATCATGTAGAAAGGTGAAATAGATTGAAGAAAAAGAGTTAAGATTCATTTACCTATGATTTGGGGAAGAACTTGCTCTAGGAAAATCGCCCTTTGGAGTTTAGGTTTTGAAATTTTGAAGAATAAAGTGAAAATCCCGTCTAAAATCTCACTTAACAGGCTACAATTATCACAATTGCGATCAGGGGTTCGCAATTGCTAACCCTTTGAATTTACTGCTACCTTCGCATTTGCGACACATGTGTCGCATTTGCGACTTCTGGGGCCTTCGCAATTCCGGCCAAAGTTTCGCATTTGCGAGGTGGCCTTCCCAGGCCTTCTTCGCATTTGCGACAATATTGTCGCATTTCCCAGGCCGACAGATTTTGCATTTGCGAAGCCTGATCTCGCATTTGCGAGATCAGAGGCCTGTGCAAAACACCAGATGCACAACTGAGTTTTCTTAAGTTCTAATCACTCCGTGGCCTATCCAAAACTCACTCGAGCCCTTGGGGCTCCAAACCAAACATGCACGCAAGTCTAAAAACATCATACGGACTTGCTCGTGCGATCAAATCATCAAAATAACATCAAAAACTACGAATTTAACCTCAAACTCATGATATTCCTCAAGAACACTTCAAATTTACTATTTTCTCAACTGGACGTCCGAATCACGTCAAATCAACTCCGATTCTCCCCAAATTTCGGAGATAGAACTTCAATATCATAACAAACTTGTACCGGGCTCCGGAACCAAAATACGGGCCCGATACCAACGAGTTCAAACATTAATTTATTTCTTTATTTCCTTTAAAAACTAGCAAAACAATTTTCTTCAAAAATTGATTTCTAAAGCTACGGACCTCGGAATTTGATTCCGGGCATATGCCCAAGTCCAATATTTTTCTACGGACCTTCCGGGACCGTCAGAACACGGGTCCGGGTCTGTTTACCCAAAATATTGACCGAAGTCAACTAAAATTATATTTTTAAGCCAACAATCATTATTTTTTAAATTTTCACACAAAAGCTTTCCGGTATTGCGCCCGGACTGTGCACGCATATCGAGGAGAGATAAAAGGAAGTTTTTAAAGCTTTAGAACACAGAAACGGATTCTAAACAAAAGATGACCCTTTGGGTCATCACAGATTCCTATGTATTCATCGAAAGTGTAAGAAACCAACTCCATATTTCTTTTAGTTCACCTTCCACATGAATGATCTGGGACAATGTCACTAGAAAACTTGGCCAGTAGGCAACCCCAAACTCAATAGATTTCCTAGTTACTTTAACTTGGTTCTATCTGTTTTTCCTATTAATGCCAACCCACTCTATTGTATAGTCAATGATTTTATCAAAGATTACATCATCTTCGTCCGAGGAATAATCACTATCATGGAACGATTCACATTCTTCCCTTGTGGCACTACTGTCACTACCTTTCTCTATTACATCCACATCAACCAAGTTTTGTTTGTCCTGTAATTGGCGTCCCTCGAAATCAGCCACATCGTAATTCCATTGGTCCTCATTTGTGTGCTAAACATATATCTCCACCTCTCTACTATCAGATAGTACTTCGTAGATAATGTTATAGATATCTAAATCAGTTGATAAAAGTCATATACTTGTCTCGAGATCATGTACTCGAACCAAAATTTCGTTTTTCTATCATTGATATTCAATTTTTTCATCAACTGTCTCATGTGAATGATAGAATTTTCTCCACTGTTGCAATAGTCATAATATTCTATTTGTCCACCAATGTAGTTCATCTCAGGATCAAAAACCCATTAACTGTTGTAGTGTAGTTTAATAGTTACATATTTGGATCTTCACCTTCATCTGATGTAAGAAAAAGAAAAAGAATGATTTTTTTTTTTTTTTTGTGTTACAGTTAATAGCTCTAAACAAAATGTAAATAAATCATACAAATCCAATGATTTGATAAAGCAATCTTCCAATATGCAGATCCTTTATTTATTTAATTAACTTTTGTATCCATTACTAACCAGTAATATACAATCATGTTGAAATTAACAAGAAAAGACTAGTAACATTCATGAATTTAAAAGTTAGTATTTTATGAAATGAAGTTCTTAATCATGAATTCTACAATGTAAACAATCATGTACCACTGTATTTGCTTTCTGGTTTCTATTTTTTATTTTAGTTTCAACTATCAGTCTAATACTAAAGACTAACGGATTGTTAATGTTATGTAGAATAAGTAATTGCAATAATACAAGGTACGTTAATAACTTAATATAAACACACAAACACTATTTGATAGGCTAGAACCCATAATATGTTAAATGTATTTATGCCGTGATTACCACATGATCAAAGATTTAGTCTAATTAACTCAACGGGATACTCACATGTTGGCATGAATTGTAGCCCACTCTTGTACCGCAATTCCAATTATTCAAAAGAATGAGTTTCTTTCTTTTTAATACACTAGGATATTCTATGTGCCCTAAGAGGAGTTTCTGAACCTGTCTTCTCACACGAGTGGAAACAACTAAAGAAAGCAACTCTCATTGTCCAACAAGTACACAAAAATCTACCCAATCATCCATAGATCAGATTATTAATTTGCACTAAATGGAAGGAGGGAGAAGGGTTGGGCTATGATACGAGTGAAGGACGTTGTGAATTTTTTCCCCGTATAATAGCCCGTTTGGCCAAGTTGCAAAAATCAGCTTATTTTGAGATGTGCTTTTTTTCAAAAGTGTTTTTCTCAAAAGTACTTTTGGTGAGAAGCAGTTTGTGTTTGGCTAATTAGTTTGAAAAGCACTTCTGAGCAGCAATTAGTGTTTGGCCAAGCTTTAAAAAACTGCTTCTAAGTATATTTTTCTCAAAAGTGCTTCTCAAAAAAGTGCTTTTGGAGAGAAGCTACTTCTTTCTGCTTCTCCAAAACTGCTTCTGCTTTTCCTCAAAATCACTTTTTTTCCTTCCAAAAGCTTGGCCAAACATCTCAATTTTTGGCCAAAAGTGCTTTTGACAAAAAAAAGCACTTTTGGCCAAAAAGAAGCTTGGCCAAACAGGCTATAATTAGGTTTTTCAAAATGCTCTAGTTTCGATACCCAAATTACCCTTGGTATTAGTGAAATTTCTGTTTGCAACGTTAAGTTCCGTTAGAAAAAGGACTAATATCACTCACTTTGATTAATTGAAGGTTAAATGTATGAGTCAAACATCACATGGACTAAAAGCACAATTAAGTAATAACACAGGGACGAAAATAACCATTTATTTCAAAAAGAAACTTCTTTTTTCTACTTTTTAAAAATTCCATCTGCTTCTACTCGAAAGTACTTTTTTCCTTCTAAAAGCTTGGCCAAACATCTTAACTTTCAGGGGAAAAAAATTACTTTTGGCAACAAAAAAAGTACTTTTGGCTAAAAATAAGCTTCGCCAAACAAACTATTAGTAAAAGCGTATTTGAAAAGTTAAAATGTGCAAATTTGTCCTAATATTAATTTTTTTCATTCATTCCCTTATCCTTACAAAATTGTCTCACATTTGTTTTTATAATAAAATGGAGCTCCAGTGCAAAAATGAGTGGACTCCACGGTTCCAAATTTTTCACAGAAGAGGTTCAAATTTATTCCTCTACATTTGATTATAACTTGAAATTATACTCAGGTTAGAGCTTTATTAAGCATCAAGGGTATACAAACAAGACATTTTTCTAGTGCGAGAGTAATGTTAGATAAATAGCCCAATGACAAGTAAACTTACTCAATTTTGAATAATAAAGTAACAAATTTGATCATTTTCCCAAAGGTATATGAGAATTAGATTCGATGGAAAGCATAAGTACCCCCTCAATCTATGACCGAAGTTCCAACTGCACACCTTTTCTTTACGAGAATCCTATTACCCTCCTAAACTATTCTAAAATGGAATAAATATCTCCTCGAAATGTCATAACCAGTGTTTCTTAGAAGATGAAACACACCCGCCTGCCAATGTATATTTTGTCACTCTTTTATTTTCTCTCTCATTATGTTCCATAATTATTTTGATCTATTATTCTATTCTTTCATGACTAGTAGCAACATAACAACAATGACATCCAAAATGTTAATTCTCCAATATTGATCTCGGTCAAAAAATAATATTCACATAGTGATAATTTCTTTGGTCGTCGTTGCTGCCGAATTTTTAAGAAAATAATTGCATATTTTCAAAAAGAAAGGAAAAAATGTTTTTTTAAGTTGTTTTCATAATTAATAAAATGTAATATCCAATAAAAAGATGACACAAGTACATATAATCAAATTTAAATTTTTTTTCTTGCTAATGCAAAGATAAGAATGAACCCATAAAAGTTTGAGAAAAAAAATACCAATCAAAAATTAAAAAAAAAATTTCAAAGGAATGGTATTGTAAATGGAGCTCAATGCCATTTAATGGTGGCTGTCATCTCGGGAAGAAGAAAAAAAGTGTAAAAGACAAAAGATTAAGAAAAAGAAAAAGATCAGTAAGTAAATTTTTGGGCTTCTCTGTTACACCCTATGCGCCTAAGGTGACGTATAATGGATATGAGACTTGTTAATCATGATTTAATGAGTTTAAAGTCATAATATGACTATATATGGTGTTTGGATAGAAAATATAAAGTTTGGGAAAAATCGGATGTAAGTTGCGGAAAAACCGACTAAGGATTTGCCTTGTAATGGAGCTTTTTGAGAAATAAATTTAGTGTGCTATATGAGGTATTTTTGGGACATATTATATACCAAATTGAAGGTCTTGGAATGTAGTTTCCAACGCACTTAACCGTTCATTGATACAACATCCAGATAAAAAGATATAAGCACCGGAAGATGAGCCAATGCGAGGGTGCCAAGCTAGCACATCTTTGACTTTTCAAAAGTTTATATATAGGTTTTAGCTCGTCTCTCTCTTCACTTTTACATAGACACCGACTAGAGAACACCATAAAAACCTATCCTTAAGCTCTCCAAAGGATTTCAAAGAATACTAACATCCCGGGTACGAAATCGAGAACCGATAACATTAGAACGATCCCTACGACGTAAGTATCATTATACCGCCTCTCTTTTTTCTTTGTAGTTCGAGTTTTGCAGGCTACTTCATAGTTAAGAAACGTCTAATTTATGTAATTAAGTATTTAAATATCAAGGAGGGTTGACAATTGATTTCCTAATAGTTAGAACTCACAGGACGGTGATTGGAAGCCGTGAGTTCGATCTTTTTCCACTTTAGGTGGACTGTTTTGTAGTCCATTTGTGTTGGCCTATTTTGCTGCTGATTTATGGAGTTTGGAAGGATAAAAATGCGTGAGGAAACGCCACATGTGGTTGGGTAGTAGGTTGGTCCCTCGTTGTTGCAGTTTCAGGCTAATTGATAACTTGTTGATTGGGTGTGTTATGGTATATTTGGGATTTTTGTTGTATTGAAGGTCCCGAATTGAAGTTAGGTTGGTTTTGAGTTGCTGTTGTGTTTGTATCTCGCCTATAGTAGGCTTGCCGGAGCAGTAAAATCAGGGGAAATACTGCCCGTTTTATTTTAGAATCGAGTTATCGTTTGAGATACGTAATATACTAGCGCCATCTAAGTCGTACATGTATTTCTTTGTTATAGGATTGGCGCGCTACTTATCATAAGCTTGTTGTGGAGTTGCATTGACGACTTGAGGTATGTTAAGGCTATCTCTTCTTTACTTTTGGTATGACCCATATGCTACAACGAAACAAGAAGCAGGAACTTTCACAAATGATTATATTCTTAGAAGTACTAGGGTTGCCTATGTTCTGAATTCACCATACGTCCTACTATCATATCGTCTGTTCATGGGTCTCGTGACATTCCGAGAGATCTTATTGACTTACCTCATTATGCATTGCATCCCATTATACTTGTATATTGACACATGGCTAGATGGAGTTATATACGCGTATAGTATATGCATATGTGGTATGGGGAAATGTTATGGCGTTATATACGCACCACCACTTGATCAGCTGGTATATGTTTATGATTTCGCCTAGAAAGGCTGAGATGATATGATGGCATGCCCTCAGAGGCTTGATGATGTTATGTGCGCATATACCTATGCATTATATGACATTTATACGCATATGCATTACATTATAAATATTTCATGATTCACAGAGCTATTCAGACTTATAGGTTGAGTCCTCTACTCCATGTTTCGTTCATGTCTGTTATATACTAATTTTTATGCCTTACATACTCGGTACATTATTCGTACTGACGCCCCTATTGCCTGGGGGCCTGCGTTTCATGCCCGCAGGTGCAGGTAAATAGGCTGACGATCCCCCATCTTAGGATCCTTGCTCAGCGAGAGTTGGTGTGCTCCATTTGATCCGGAGCTGCTATTGAGTTTTGGTACAATACTTTTGTATACATATGGGTATGACGGGGCCCAGTCCCGTCCTTTATACAGTGTACACTCTGTTAAAGGTCTGTAGACAGTCATGTGTAGTTAAATAGTATGTGTCCTTGTCGGCTCGCCCTACCGTATTCCCCATATGTATGTATATATGTCTTTTGGGCCGCGTATGTTATTCACATGAATCAGTATCTTATTGCCGGACGTTATGCATGACCTACACTTATTTCACGTTTATATCTTAGACGTATTCTTAGGGGTGTTCGATAGGTAGAACTCAGGTACTCGTCATGCCCCATCGGTTTGGGTCGTGACAAAGGTGTTATCGGAGCAGTTCCATCCTAGGGTTGTCTACAGACCGTGTCTAGTAGAGTATTGTTTATGAATGTGTTGTGAACCACACTTATAAAGAGGAGGCTGCCGCACATATATGATGTTATCCTCCCTTCTTATCTTATATCGTGCGATATGAGGATTCATTTTCCTAACAATATGTTATGTTTTCGGCGATGCCCAAGAAGGCTACAGCCGCTTAGAAGGGCAAGTCCGTGGCTGATAAGACTACAAGTCGAGTGCCACGAGTTACCAGGGCTCGGGGACAGTCGCATAGTGAGACTCCATCGCAGACTTCACATACCCTACCCTCTACAGAGGAGATCCGAGGGGTAGCAGCTCCAGCACCCGCTCCAGTACCCCCAGCTCCACAACCAGATGCACTGGGTCAGAAGATGAGAGATGCTATTCAGCTATTGACTCCATTAGTGGTTGCACAGGCTCGGCGCTAGAAAGTAGGTATTGGTCATGCAGATTGGGCCATCAGTGCAAGGGTTCGTGATTTCATTAATTTGGACCCTCTGATATTCACTGGAGCAGATCCAAATGAGGACCCTCAGGTATTTATCGATAGGATGTAGAGGACTTTTAGGGTAATGAAGGCCACTGCGACTGAGTCAGTTGAGCTAGCTTCCTCTAGACTTCGGGATGTTGCAGGTAATTGGTACGAGTCTTGGGAGTTGTCTAGAGATGAGGATGCCCTTCCAGCAGTATGGCAGGAGTTTACAGAGGCTTTTCTTCTTCATTATTTGCCACCAGAGCTTAGACGGGCCAGAGTTGATAGGTTCTCGACCCTTCGGCTGGGTAATATGAGTGTTCGGGAGTACAACCTTCAGTTTGATTCTTCGGCTAGGTATGCTCCCATTATTGTAGCTAAGATGGAGGATCGGGTTCACCGGTTCGTGATGGGGTTGGAGCCGCACCTGCTTAATGATTGTATGTCGGTCTCATTTCATCCAGGCATTGATATTTCTCGTATTCATGCATACGCTCAGGGTGTAGAGGAGCGTAAGCAGAAGCAAAGGGCCGATCGTGAGCATGATAGGGGCCAGAGTAAGAGAGCGAGATCTTCAGGTCCTTCTGGTGAGTTTTGAGGTGGCCAGAGACAGCAGTACCCGAGGTATCCATCCCAGCCATCGGCTAGTGTACCCCTTCAGTTTACCGGTAGGAGATTTGATCGTTCCACCCATCCAGGGCCCAGTCAGAGTTCCAGGGCCTGTAGTTCTTAGTATAGGGGTGAGTCAAGTCAGATGAGGCCACCCTTGCCCCGATGTGCTATGTGTGGTAAGCAGCATATCGGGCAGTGCCTTATGGGGTTGGGTGTTTGTTATACTTGTTGTTATCCATGCCACGTTATGAGAGATTGTGCGACGAGAGGTAGTGCATGTATAGTTCAGTCAGCGGTATCTGTAGCTGATTCGTCATCATCAGTACGCCCCCCTATGCAAGGTTCACAGGTACCCGCCGATCGTGGTAGAGGTAGAAGTGGAGCATCTAGCTCGAGCGGTCCTTAGAACCGCATTTATGCATTAGCGGGCCGACGGTATCAGAAGTCATCACCTCATGTTGTTACAAATATATTATCAGTCTCCTCATATGATGTATGCATTGATTGATCCAGGTTCTACCTTATCGTATGTCACTCCGTTGATTGCTAGCAAGTTTAGGATAGGACCTGAGTTGATTAAACCATTTGAGGTGTCTACACCTATTGGGGATCTAGTGATATCTAGACGGGTATATAAGGATTGTATAGTAGTGGTTCATAGTCGTTCTACAGTAGCAGACCTGATTGAGCTAGATATGGTAGAATTTGATGTTATAATGGGAATGGATTGGTTTGGCTTCTTGTTATGCTAAAGTTGATTGTAGATCAAAGATGGTTCGGTTCTAGTTTCCAGGGGAGCCAGTTCTAGAGTGGAAAAGTAATACTGCATCGCCGAGAGGTAGGTTTATTTCCTATCTCAAGGCAAGGAAGATGATCAGAAAGGGCTATATTTATCACTTAGTTTGGGTACAGGATGTGAAAGCAAAGTCATCGACCATTCAGTCTATCCCGGTGGTTAGTGAGTTTCCCGATGTTTTTCCCGATGAGCTTCCAAGCCTTCCGCCAGAGTGGGAGATTGAGTTTGCTATTGACACATTACCAGATACTCAACCGATATCTATTCCTCCTTATAGAATGACACCTGCAGAGCTGAGAGAGTTGAAAGAACAACTGAGGGATTTGCTTGAAAAAGGCTTTATCAGACCTAGTACATCACCGTGGGGAGCACCTATGTTATTTGTGAGAAAGAAAGATGGTTCCTTGCGCATGTGTATTGATACAGACAATTGAATAAGGTGACGATTGAGAATAGGTACCCGCTCCCGAGGATTGATGATTTATTTGATCAGTTGCAGGGTGCCAGATGTTTCTCGATGATAGAATTGAGGTCGAGGTACCATCATGTAAGGTTTAGAGAGACAGATATTCTGAGGACAGCATTCAGGACCAGATACGGGCACTTTGAGTTTCGTGTTATGTCGTTCGGTTTGACCAATGCCCCAGCAGTATTCATGGACTTGATGAACCGTGTGTTCAGACCCTTTCTAGATCTGTTCATGATTGTATTTATAGATGATATTTTGGTTTATTCTCGTTCAGAGGCTGAGCATGCAGATCATTTGCGTACTATGCTCAGAGTTCTACAAGAAAGGAAGTTGTACGCAAAATTCGTTAAATGTGAATTCTAGTTGAATTCCGTAGCTTTCCTTGGACATATTATTTCAGAGGAGGGTATCCATGTTGATGCACAGAAGATTGAGGCAGTGAAGACTTGGCCTAGACCCACGACACTGACGGAGGTTCGTAGCTTCCTGGGTTTGGCAGGTTATTACAGGAGATTTGTAGAGGGCTTTTCTTCTCTTTCAGCACGATTGATAAAGTTGACTCAGAAGGCAACTAAGTTTCAGTGGACTGATGCTTGTGAGCGGAGTTTCCAGGCATTGAAGGACATATTGACTTTAACATCGGTTCTGACACTCCCAGAGGTGACCGATGATTATGCTATCTATTGTGATGCTTTGGGCATTGGATTGGGTTATGTACTGATGCAACATGGTAAGGTTGTAGCTTATGCTTCTAGACAGCTAAGAAAGCACGAGAAGAATTACCCGACCCACAATTTAGAGTTAGCCGCAGTGATTCATGCACTAAAGATGTGGAGGCACTATTTGTATGGTATTCATGTTGATATCTATATGGATCATAAGAGCCTTTAGTATGTCTTCAAGAAAAAGGAATTGAATTTACATCAGAGGCGATAGTTGGAGCTACTGAAAGACTATGATGTTGATATTTTATACCATCCAGGGAAGGCGAATGTAGTAACCGACGCCCTCAGCGACAGATCTATGGGTAGCCTATCATATTTGTAGCCAGAGAAGAGTAAGATAGCCCATGATATTCATCAGCTAGCTAATCTTGGAGTTCGATTACTAGATTCAGGTGATACTAGAGTTACTATTCAGGACACGACAACATCCTCTTTAGTAACTGGAGTGAAGGAACGCCAGTATGAGGATCCTGTGCTAGCTCATTATAGAGATACAACCCCTCAAAAGGAGAAGAAACCATTTGAGATTACAGGAGACGGAGTCCTCAGATATCAAGGTCGATTATTTGTTCCTAATTTGGCAGGGCTGCGCCAGCAGGTTATGGGAAAAACTCACTGCTCTCGTTATTCTGTTCATCCAGGAGCGACAAAAATGTATCATGATATCAGGGAAGTATACTGGTGGGACGAAATGAAGAAGGATATAGCAGAGTTTGTTTCTCAGTGCCCTAATTGTCAGCAGGTTAAGATCTATAGAGATTGCGACTTGGAAATGGGAAATAATCAATATGGATTTCATCATAGGCTTACCTCGTACCTAGCGTAAGTTCGATTCTATATGGGTGATTGTTGATAGACTTACAAAATTAGCCTACTTTCTACCTGCCAGGACTACGTATTCAGCAGAGGATTATGCAAAGCTTTACATTAAGGAGATGGTACGACTTCATGGTGTCCCTGTATCTATTATCTCAGATAGAGGTGCTCAGTTTATAGCTAATTTCTGTAGGTCCTTCCAAAAAGGATTGGGGACTCAATTAAGTCTTAGTACATCATTTCATCTCCAGACAGATGGTCAGGATAAGCGTACTATGCAGACACTGGAGGATATGCTACGGGCTTGTGTGATAGACTTCAGGGGTAACTGGGATGATCATCTTCCACTTATTGAGTTCGCATATAATAATAGCTATCATTCCAGGATTCAGATGGCTCCATACGAATCTCTTTATGGAGGGAAATGTAGGTCACCTATCGGATGGTTCAAGGTTGGGGAAACTAAGTTAGTAGGACCAGAGTTGGTACAAAACGCAGTTGAGAAGATTAAGCTTATATGGGAGAGGCTATTAGCAGCTCAGAGTCGTCAGAAGTCCTATGCAGATGATCGACGACGAGACTTGGAGTTTTAGGTAGATGACTCGTATTCCTAAAGGTATCACCGATGAAAGGCGTTATGAGATTCGGTAAGAAAGGAAATCTTAGCCCTCGGTACATTGGACCGTATGAGATCATATGCTCCAGGTAGCACATGAGTTAGACTTGCCTTCCACTTGGAGTCAGTACATCCAATTTTTCATGTGTCTATGCTCCGTAAGTGTATCAGAGATCCTTCTAGAGTCATTGCAATTGACAATGTTCAGGTCATAGAGCAACAATCATATGAGGAAGCTCCCATTGCTATACTAGATAGACAGGTTCGGAGATTGAGAACTAAAGACGTATATACGGTTAAAGTTCTTTAGAAGAACAATAATGTGGAGGAGATGACTTGGGAAGCTAAAGAAGACATGAAGTCTAGGTATTCTCACTTGTTTCCACTTCCGGAGGAGGATTGGACCGAGACATCACAACCTTTAGGTACGTATATGGTACTTGATTATTATGTTAGTTATTGTCATTGGTCGTGTGAGGCCCTGGGTGTTATTGATGATTGTGGCCCGGTGTGGATTTGTATTGTTGGGTTTTCTATCTAACAGGTTGGTAGTGGTACCATTACAGAGGAGACTCTGCAAAAATTTCTATAGATCTCTGGGAGTTTAACATTAGAGGACGAATGCTTCTAAGGAGGGAAGATTGTTACACCCTATGCGTCCCAAGGTGACGTATAATGAATATGAGACTTGTTAATCATGATTTAAATGAGTTTAAAGTCATGATATGACTATATATTATTTTTGGATAGAAAATATAAAGTTTGGGAAAGATCGGATGTAAGTTGCGGAAAAACCGAATAAGGATTTGCCTTGTAA
This sequence comes from Nicotiana attenuata, assembly GCF_001879085.1. Classification (NCBI taxonomy): domain Eukaryota; kingdom Viridiplantae; phylum Streptophyta; class Magnoliopsida; order Solanales; family Solanaceae; genus Nicotiana; species Nicotiana attenuata. Next base: position 24,159,646 of record NC_031999.1, read on the forward strand.
CGAAGCTTTTTGAGAAATAAATTTTGTGTGCTATATGAGGTCTTTTTGGGACATATTATATACCAAATTGAAGGCCTTGGAATTTAGTTTCCAACGCACTTAATCCTTTGTTCATACGACATCCAGATAAAATGATATAAGCGACGGAAGATGAGCCAATGCGATGGTGCCAAGCTAGCACATCTTTGACTTTTCAAAAATTTATATATAGGTTTTAACTCGTCTCTATCTTCACTTTTACGTAGAGCCCGACTAGAGAACACCATAAAAACCTATCCTTAAGCTCTCCAAAGGATTTCAAAGAATACTAACATCCCGGATACGAAATCGAGAATCGATAACATCAGAACGATCCCTACGACATAAGTATCATTATACCGCCTCTCTTTTTTCTTTGTAGTTTGAGTTTTGCAAGGTACTTCATAGTTAATAAACGTCTAATTTATGTAATTAAGTTATTAAATATCAAGGAAGGTTGATAAATTGGTTTCCTAATAGTTAGAACTCACAGGACGGTGATTGGAAGCCGTGAGTTCGATCTTTTTTCACTTTAGGTGGACTGTTTTGTAGTCCATTTGTGTTGGCCTATTTCGCTGCTGATTTATGGAGTTTGGAAGGATAAAAAGGCGTGGAGAAACGCCACATGTGGTAGGGTAGTAGGTTGGTCCCTCGTCGTTGCAGTTTCAGGCTAATTGATAACTTGTTAATTGGGTGTGTTATGGTATATTTGACATTTTTGTTGTATTAAAGGTCTCGAATTGTAGTTAGGTTAGTTTTGGGTTGCTGATTGTATTGTGTTTGTAACTCGCCTATGGTAGGCTTGAGGGAGCAGTAAAATCTGGGGAAATGCTGCCCGTTTTATTTTAGAATCGAGTTATCGTTTGACATACGTAATATACTAGCGCCATCTAAGTCGTACATGTATTTTTTTTATAGGATTGGCGCGCTAGTTATCATAAGCTTGTTGTGGAGTTGCATTGACGACTTGAGGTATGTTAAGGCTATCCCTCCTTTCCTTTTGGCATGATCCATATGTACAACGAAACGAGCAGTCACGCAACTTTCACAAATGATTCTAGTCTTAGAAGTACTAGGGTTGCCTATGTTCTGGATTCCCCATACGTCCTACTATCATAACGTCTGTTCATGGGTCTTATTACATTCCGAGAGATTTTATTGACTTACTTCATTATGAATTGCATCCATTTATACATGTATATTAACACATGACCAGATGGCGTTATATACGTGTATAGTATCTGTATATGGGGTATGGGGAAAGGTTATGGCGTTATATACGTACCACCACCTGATCATCTGGTATACGTTTTTGATTTCGCCCACAGAGGCTGAGATGATATGATGGGATGCCCTCAGAGGCTTGATGATGTTATGTACGCATATACCTATGCATGATATGACATTTATATGCATATGCATGACATTATAAATGTTTCATGATTCATAGAGCTATTCAAACTTAAAGATTGAGTCATTTACTCCATGTTTCTTTCATGTCTGTTATATACTAATTTTTATGCCTTACATACTCGGTACATTATTAGTACTGACGCCCCTATTACCCGGGGGCCTGCATTTCATGCCCGCAGGTGCAGGTAAATAGGCTGACGGTCCCCCATCTTAGGATCCTTGCTCAGCGAGAGTTGGTGTGCTCCATTTGATCCGGAGCTGCTATTGAGTTTTGGTACAATACTTCTGTATACATATGGGTATGACGGGGCCCAGTCCCGTCCTTTATACAGTGTACACTCTGTTAGAGGTCTGTAGACAGTCATGTGTAGTTAGATAGTATGTGTCCTTGTCGGCTTGCCCTACCATATTCCCCATATACATGTATATATGTCTTTTGGGCCGGGTATGTTATTCACATGAATCAGTATTTTATTGTCAGACATTATGCATGACCTACACTTATTTCATGTTTATATCTTAGACGTATGCTTAGGGGTGTTCGATAGGTAGAACTCGGGCAGTCATCATGCCCCATCGGTTTGGGTCGTGACATTCTCACTCTCTTTGAGAGGGTGAAACACACACATCTAGCGACGTCAGCATTTAGAGTGACAATAATTTTACTTTATAATAGTTCGGGCAGTAATAGGATCCTCTAAAAGGAAAGGTATGTAGTTGGAACTTCGGTCATAGGTTGAGGGGCAATTACGCAATTTGGTTCATTTGTTTGATATAGTTAGTCATATATTAGTTGTAAGTTTGAATTCCACCATCAAGGATGATACTTTTCAGATTTTGAAAGTTAAACGAGTTATTCTCTACTTATATGTGTTATATACCTATTAAATCGTTAATTATTGTACCTTATAGTACTTTTATGTAATTTCTAAATATATAAATTTTATTTAAAAAATTAAAAATATAATGTCTGAATTCGTTGTTTTGGGACGGATGGAGTAGTTGGCAGAAGGTTTTGAATTTTGTATAATTACTGTTGTAATAATTGAAAAGGTGACCTTGAAATTTTAATAAAAATAAAAATACTGACACTTGTGCAGCGTCAGAAATTTCACAATAATCCACAGTAAATTAGAAAAATATATAGGTATAGATATACATAAACACACGTACATATATGTACGTGTTAAAACATACATAAATAAGATAATTTTTGAAATCACTATTGTTTACCCTTAAAATGAGTAACAATTGAATTTGCACGTAGTTTAAAGGATACGTGATTTAATTTAACACAGAATGATCTATGAGTAGAAAATAATTAAATTAAAGAGAAACAAAACGATCAAACCAAACGTGATGGACAATTAAGCCTGGCTTTAGGGTGAACACTAAAAATTGACCCCGGTCGAGCCCTCGAGACGGGCTGAGTTGCAACTAAATAAATAAGCAACTGAAGAACACTATGAACAGCACCTAGGGAAGAAAAATGAACTTTTATTACTTTGATATGCATGCCAACAGCGGGATTAAAATCAAAAGGTTCTCCCCTTTATATAGTAGGGAAGTTTCAATCCTAGTACAAGTCTAAATAAGGTAAAAAATCTTCTCCTTCCTGTAAACGTTGATCTACAGTTGATACCGGGTGAAATTTGCGCTGTAACATCTGGTTTAGGGCGGTTGTTATGGCTCCCCGCTTATCGTGTCTAACCGTTTTTCTCTTGGTCTCGGCCCTTCACTCTACTCGGACCTGATGCCCAGCTATATCCTGTCCCGGGTGCATCATTCGTCTTTCCCGAGCTCGGAGACGTGGAACCCCTCGGCTCTACTCGAGGTCATGTCAGATCGTGCTTCCCTCTTGTTTCTTTACTGGGAAATTGGGGATAACTTTATCCTCGATTTTACCCGTACACAAATAGTCCCTCACTTTTCGGAGAGCAGATTTATCGAAACGATGAGAAGTGATTAATTGACCGGGTTCCTTCCTCTGTACGCTACAATCGGGTCGATGAGTCAGTGAAACATCTCATCAGTCGTGTCATTCTGACTTCATACACATGTCAGCCGTCAGTTTACCATCCTCAAATTCGAAACATCACGCATAATTACCTCCCTCCTATAAAAGCTTCGGTTCCTTTTTTCACCTTTTTACTTTCCGATTTCAAACCTTCTTAAATAACCCCCAAACTTTTTACTTGCTTATAATTCCTTCAAATCTTCATACATTGCTCTTCACATATTCATTTCTTCATCTCCAATCTTCAAATCTTCATATTTCTTCTTTGAATCTTCTAGTTCGACCTTTAAATTTTAATACCCATCTTCAGACCTTCATATCCGCCTTCAAACCTTCAAATTCCCAGATATCGATGGCAAAAACCTCGAAGTCCGTGTCTCAAAGTACTGCTCCTTCAACTATCACCCTAGCTGACATCGGAACGACCCTGCTGGCAGCGGCCCCAGAACCTCACCTTAAGGACTTATTCCCGAAGGTTGTTCCATAGACAATGATTTTAAGGTCGAGAAGGCCTCCAAACAACGGGATCATAGTGAGAAAGTGTGGAGGTATATATGTTCCATCACTGAAGACACGCTCCCGACGGTCCAGGAGGATTGCAAGTGAGAAGGCAAGGGAATAGTCATCCCCGGTCCTAACAGAGATATTACAACTCACGTGGAGGGGTACTTAAGCGTTTATATGTACCCCTTCACACTTGGCCTGGTGGAGCTATCTATCTTTCTGGAGGATCGTAATTATCCTTCGTCACTTTGTTAATTACACGGAGAAGAGGAGGCCCAGTTCACTATCGACCACCTGCTCCGCATCTACCGGCTCTGAATCTTTTGAGAGGGGTTAATCAAGCTTGCCTGACAGGCAAAGAAGGCTCCCTTCTCGAGCATCGACGAGAACAAGGACTAAGGCTGTCAGGGGAGATTTGTCCGGGTAAGGACCGAGGTTCTCATTCCCTCCGATTTCCTGAAGTTCCCAGAGAAGTGGAACTTAAAATGTAAGTTCATCTCCTTTTAAGTAGTTAAAATAATCCTTTGATTTATCCTTCTTTCTCATCGCCCAGCTTTTCCTGTTGTGCGGCGGTCGCCCGAGTCCCTAATAAAGTCCCCCATTTCAAGGAGTGGGTCGCAGGGATCTGCAAGTAATTAACATACTCCGAGTGCGAGTGGCGCAAATTTTCAAAAGGCAAGTGGGAGGTCCGTTCTCATAGTGAGTGTCCTTCTTCCCCTGATTGTATTTCCTTTTCATTCTACTTTCGTTCTAACTAAGTCCCTTTCTTCTTTTGACAGGTTTTCCCATGACCATCGAACTTCGGGCGGTGGAAGAGGATGAGGCCTCGTCCCCATCTGCAAAACCCTCTGCTTTGGGACAGCCTATCGTCGAGGCCGCTGTGAAGAAGGGGGAGAAAAACAGAAGAAAGAGGGGATCTTCTGGCTCCTTGGATGCTCCATCCGAGGCCAAGAAAAAGAGGGTCACGGTCAGGGTCCGAAAGAGAACCAAGAAGAGTACTCTGGCCAGGGTACCGGACCCCGATTCTCTTTACTGGCTCAGGGACTACCCTGAAGATGATTACATGGAGTTTGTCGCCCATGAGCCGGCCATCGCTGCAGAAGAGCAGGCAACACAGGAGGGAAACAACCATGAGGCTGAGCCCTCTTCATTTCGGGAGCCTGAGGGAAAGCCCGTGGCTACTACTTCCCACGAAACTACTCCGGTTCTGAGAGGGGTAGCTGATGTCATTGACATTCCGGAATCACCGTCTCATATGGAGTCCATTTTCGGCAAGGCCCGGACCGTTAGAGAAAAGCCAACCGAGGCATCATGGGCCACATATGAGGCCCTTAACTTATTTTTGTGGGCATGGATGCCGGTGCGCTGGAGGAATACTCCGATTTTGGCCACCTCGAAATCCCGAGAAAGGAGGTGATGTTGGAGTCAGATAGGCCGAGCTCAAGCCCAAAGCTTGTGAAGCAGTTCCCGCCCTGAGTGTGAATCCAGACCGTAAAAGAATGGTCATGTTTATGATACCAGCGAATACCAGAGTGTTGTTCGGGCTGTTGGCGTAGCCTTAACATATGAAAAAAGTGGATGAACAAAGTGGAGGACCAATCGAAGATGAACCAGGTGGATGCGTCGAGACTTTTCAACGAGGCACAACAGGCGTTGAACAGGGTATGTTTCCCTTCCCGTATATCTCTTAAAGGGTTCATTTAACCTTAACATATTTTAGTGATTTCATCACTTTTATTCCTCAGGCCTCGGTGCTTCATCATGAGAGCTTTCATCAGTCTCGGATGGAGGTGGGTCACCTCGCATTCGAGCTCAAGGAGCATGTCCGGCAAAAGGATATGTACAAAGCTCTTAATGAGAAAAAAAATGAGGCCCTCAAGGATATCCCCATCCTCCAAGCCGAGCTCGAAAAAGCTCAAAGGAGGCCTCGTCGGTGAAACGAGAGCATTTCGTCCTGGTCGAAAAGGTAAAGGTGTTTGAGATTAACAACGAGAGGCTAAGCGCAACTGCTAACGCCACAACCTCGCACGTCCAAGAGAAGATAGACCTGATCGACCAGCTTAGGGGCGAAATGAACGAGGTCAAGGCCTCGGCCGAGGAGTTGAGGAGCAAGATGGATCTCCTGGCCTTGGAAAAGGATTCCACCAAAGAGGATTTGGCATCAGTCAAGGACCAGCTCCGATTGATGAAGGATAAAGCCGACAAATGGTCTCGGCTGAACGATGAGCTCCGAGCACAGCTGGATTCGGCCGTCTCAGAATGGAATGCCCTCGGTCGGGAGTACACCGCACTGAATTCCAAGTTGGTGGCGGCTTCGAACGAGTCCTTCAAGGTTCAGGATATGTTGGCCCAATGTAAGAATGATGTGGAGGTGGCCGAGGCCCGTATAATAACAAAGGTCGAGTATGTAAAGCTGGCAACTAAATAAATAAGAAGCTGAAGAATACTATGAACAATAGCTAAGGAACAAAAATGAACTTTTATATACATACAATGTATTATATATATATATATATATATATATATATATATATATATATATATATATATATATATATATAAAATTTCCCTTCGACTATATTATGTCCTTTAGTTTTCAGCATTTGCTTTATGTTCGAGACTTATAACTTTGGTTTAAAATATGCCATCAGTGCCTTAGCATAGAATTTAATATAACTTATGGTTCCCCCAAAGCCCAGATGAGGTCCGGTTTAAGTAACAACTCCGAGTTGCTTTGACTTCGGAAGATCAGATAAAAATCGAAGTCTTTGCTAAAATACTTGAATGTTTTAACCAGACACGATGATTCTTTGCCGAAGGTGGCTCTTGTTATGGCCGGGTTTGAAGTTTTTTTTCATAGGTTTTAACCATGTGTAAGGACTTACGGATTGTCCGGACGTCTCCGAGACGTTTAAGTTGGCCATAGCCTTTCATGTCAGGGCCCTGCCAAGTAGGCTCTGAGCCTTCGGGATTTGATAGCCCGAATTGTCCGATCTTATTGTCGGGTAGCAGTCCCCGATTCGGGGAGGCCCGTAGGCTTAAGTGTTTTGAACCCGCTATTTATTCCAACTAACTTAACGATAATATCGCTGGTGCAAATGTGAACTGATGAAATATAGAAGGCAAACTTCTTTCATTACTTTGAATTTAGAGTACATAATCGAGGGTACAAAAACTTTGTGCCATGGAAAGAATGAGCTACACGAGCACGGTTCGTTTGACCGTTTGACCCTTAAAATTAATTCTAATATTAAATACTTGGCTTTCAATATCAAACAAAAAATGCCTTCTAGGTTTTCAAACTCAGGATCTTGACTTAGGGTATGATGGCCCCCCTAGTATTCGAGACTGAACTTGTGAGGGCACGAATACTATTGGTCCAATATGGGTGATCTGCAGTCTCGGCCTCAGGCCGATCTTCAAAACTAGGATAGCACGTTTTACTGTTGCCTCGTTAAAAACCTTGCCGTAAGTCCCACATCGGGAAAAATCGTTTCAAGGAAAAAGGGTGCAACACGTGCTTGTACATTTTTTTTGGGCTCGTTTCATAGTGCCTCTGTAAATACCTTTTGATATATATATATATATATATATATATATATATATATATATATATATAAATATAAAATTTCCCTTTGACTATATTGTGTCATTTACTTTTCAGCGTTTTCTTTATGTTCGAGACTTATAACTTTGGTTTAAAATATTCCATCAATGCCTTAGCACAGAATTTAGCATCACTTAAAGTGTTGGTTCACCCAGAGCCCAGATGAGGCCCGGTTTAAGTAACAACTCCGAGTTGCTTTGACTTCGGAAGATCTGATAAAAAACGAAGTCTTTGTTAAAATACTTGAATATTTTAACCGGACACGATTATTCTTTGCCGAAGGTGGCTCTTTTTATGTCCGGGTCTGAAGTATTCTTTCATAGGTTTTAACCATGTGCAAGAACCTTACTTTCTATTTACGGATCGTCCGGACGTCTCTAGGGCGTTTAACTTGGCCGTAGCCTTTCATGTTTAGGCCCTGCCAAGTAGGCGCGGTGCCTTCCGGATTTGGTAGCCCGAATTGTCCGATCTTATTGTTGGGAAGCCCCCCGATTCGGGGAGGCCCGTAGGCTTAAGGGTTTTGAACCGCTATGTATTCCAAGTAACTTAACGATAATATCGCTGGTGCAAAGGTGATCTTGTGAAATATAGAAGGCAAACTTCTTTCATTACTTTGAATGCAGAGTACATAATCGAAGGTACAAAAGCTTTCGGCCATAGCAAGAATGAGCTACACGGGCACGGTTCGTTTGACCATTTGACCCTTACAATTAATTCTTATATTCAAGCCTTGGCTTTCAATATCAAATAAAAAATGCCTTTTAAGTTTTCGAACTCAGGATCTTAACTTAGGGTATGATGGGCCCCCTAGTATTCGAGACTGAACATGTGAGGGCTCGAATACTATTGGTCCAATACGGGTGATCTGCAGTCCCGGCCTCAGCCCGGTCTTCAACACTAGGGTAGCACATTTTACTGTTGCCTCGTTAACAACCTTGCCGTAAAACCCAGTTCGAAAAAAATCGGTCCAAGGGAAAAAGAGTGCAATACGTGCTTGTACATGTTTTTTATTTTTTATTTTGGGATTGCTTCATAGTGCCTCTCTCTCTCT
>NC_031999.1:24168275-24266132 GCF_001879085.1 Nicotiana attenuata
TCTCTCTCTCTCTCTCTCTCTCTCTATATATATATATATATATATATATATATATATATATATATATATATATATATATATATATAAAATTTCCCTTCGACTATATTGTGTCCTTTACTTTTCAGCATTTGCTTTATGTTCGAGACTTATAACTTTGATTTAAAATATTCCATCAATGCCTTAGCACAGAATTTAACATAACTTAAAGTGCTGGTTCACCCAAAGCCCAGATGAGGCCCGGTTTAAGTAACAACTCCGAGTTGCTTTGACTTCGGAAGATCTAATAAAAAATGAAGTCTTTGTAAAATACATGAATGTTTTAACCGGACACGATTATTCTTTGCGGAAGGTGGCTTTTTTTATGGCCGGGTCTGAAGTATTCTTTCATAGGTTTTAACCATGTGTAAGGACCTTACTTTCTATGTACGGATCGTCCGGACGTCTCCGAGGCATTTAAGTTGGTCATAGCCTTTCATGTTTGGGCCCTGCCAAGTAGGCTCGGTGCCTTTAGGATTTGGTAGTCCAAATTGTCCTATCTTATTGTCGGATAGCAGTCCCCGATTCGGGGAGGCCCGTAGGCTTAAGGTGTGATGACCCAAAAGGTAATCTTATGTTTTAGAACTCGATTCCGTGTTCGGAGGCCCTCAAAACCTCATTTTATTCCTTCTCGATTTGCGTGTGCAGTCCAGACGCGTTTCCGGAAAACTTTTATATGGAAAATTGATGAAATAATAATTTTTGGCCTAAAAGGTTTATTTTTGTTGACTTCGGTCAACATTTGAGTAAACGAACCCGGACCCGTATTTTGATGATCCCGTGGGTCCGTAGTAAAATATGGGACCTGGGCGTAGCTCGGAATCAAATTCCGAGGTCCCTAGCTCAAGATATAAATTTTTGATTAAAATTGAAAGACTAAAATTATAATGGTTTAAAAAAATTTGGTAATGTTTGATCTTGTTGGTATCGGGTCCATATTTTGATTTCGGAGCCCGTACAGGTCCGTTATGATATTTTTACCCTATCTATAAAATTTGGTAAGAAACGAAACTGATTTGACGTGATTCGGACGTCCGGTTGAAGAGTTGGAATTTTTGAAACTTTCTTGAAAATTTCATTCAATTTGGTGCTAAATTCGTAGTTCTAGGTGTTATTTTGGCTATTTGATAGCACGAGCAAGTCCGTATGATATTTTTAGACTTGTGTGCATGCTTGGTTTGGAGCCCCGAGGGCTCGGGTGAGTTTCAGATAGGCTTCGGGATATTTTAGACTTAGGAAAATTCTGGTTTTCTGCAGCTTCAGCACTTGCTGGTTTCCTTCTTCGCGTTCGCGAAGCTTCTCTCGCGAACGCGGAGCACTGGGAGTTTTGCTCTTCGCGAACGCGACCGGCATGACGCGAACGCGTAGTGTATTGGATGTGGGCTGGGAAACATTGAGTTGTTCTACGCGAACGCAGGCCTAGGCTCGCAAACGCGAAGGTCAGGGGGGACAGACCATCGCGAACGCGAAGGCCTTTCTGGTCGTTGTGCATCGCGATCGCGACAGGTCTCTCGCGAACGCGATGAAGACCTGTCCAGTTATTTTCAAAATAGAACAAAAACGTGACTTCTTCCCAAATTTCATATTTCATCACTAGAACTCGACTTAGGGCAATTTTTGAAGAGGTAATTCAACTCCAAATCATAGGTTTGCACTCTTTAACTCGTTTTCTTCAATTTCCATCATCACCCATTGAATTCCTAGTCCTAAATCTTGTTCTTTAAGGGTAGAAAATTAGGGATTTTGGGGGAATTGGGGATTTTGCAAATTTGGGGATTTAGACCTCGATTTGGGGTCGGATTCCGGAACTAATTACATATTTGGGCTCGGGGATGAATGGGTTTTGGTCTGAACCTCGAGTTTTGACCAAGCGGGCTCGGGGTCGGTTTTTGACTTTTTGGGAAAAATGTTGGGAAACTTATAATTATGTATTGGAATTGATTTCTTTAGCGATAATTGATGCTATTAAGTTAATTATGACTATATACAAGTGGTTCGGAGGTGGAAACTAGACGAAAAGCGGTAATTGAGCAGTGAGTGGCCTGTGGATCGAGGTAAGTGTTGTGTCTAACTTTGACTCGAGGGATTAGGGATCCCCGACTTAATTGCTATGTGAAAATCCATTGTGTGGCGTATAGGTGAGGTGACGAGTACCTTGGCGGTTTTCTTCCCGTTCATAATATGTTGTTTCCTGCCTTAACTGCTACATGTTTCACTAGTATTTCCATGCTTAAATTGATAGTCGTTAGACGTTGTTTTCATTGTCGAAGGTATTAGCTATTCCGTAGTTTCATTGTCTCATATTATTGACCCAAGTCGGTCATCGGTGTTTCATGGTATAGTTTGGATTGGTTTCGCTGAGTAGTATAATTTGAGTGAAGTTTCATAATTGTACATCTTTCCGTTTGCTTTAATTTGAGGTCTAAATATTAAGGAGAGTTTTGAGCTAAATCGTGAAATTCTTGTTCTTATTGTATGATTGGTACTGATATGGTGGGATCGAGTTGCACGCTGCAAAGGAGGAATAAGGGTGATATATTGAGGAGTAATAAGGGTGAAATGTTATTATATGGGTGAGATCGGGTTGCGTGCCGCAATAGGAGTAATAAGGGTGGTATATTGAGGAAAAATAAGGGTTAATTACTATTGTACGATGGGATCGGGTTGCACGCCGCAACAAGAGGAATAAGGGTGGATTGATCTGGAGTAATAAGGGTGAACATTCATATTAATATTGATTATATGGTGGGATCGGGATGCGCGCTGCATCAGTTTATGTGTTTATGTATCTCTCTTCTACTGTGCAAGTTATTCTGTAGTTTTGCTTTTTCACTTAAGGATTGGTTATAGCTGGTTACTGATGAAATACTGGAGTTCTGTATTCCTTCCTTGCAAGCTACTATTTTATTTTGTTCCGTTCTTCTTTCTGCTTTATTATGCACTGTATGTAAGTTATATTGTAATTGCCCCGCCGTAGCCTCGTCACTACCTCGTCGAGGTTAGGCTCGGCACTTACCAGTACATGGGGTCGGTTGTACTGATGCTGCACTCTGCACTTTCTGTGCAGATTTTGGAGTTGGTAATGGCTAATTGAGAGATTGGCTTCAGGTTTCACAGTTAGGAGACCCAAGGTAGTCCTGTTGGCGTTTGCAGGCCCTGGCGTCCCCTTCTACATCTCTATAGTACTGTTTTATTTATTTCCAAAACAGTTGTACATTCTTTCAGACTGATGTTTGTAGAAAAATCATAGTATGTTCGTGGATTGACACCGGATTCTGGGCAGTAGTAGAACCAGTATTAGCAATGGTATATCAGCAAAGAGGCTGTTTACTTATTTCTGCAATTATTTATACCTGTTTTAGTTTGTTTACATTTAATCATTGAAACTTAATGGAAAGTGGTTAATAATACTTTAACTTTGGCTTGCCTAGCAAGTGTGATGTTAGGCGCCATCACTGTTCGATGGTGGAAATTCCGGGTCATGACATAAGGGTTTTGAACCCGGTATTTATTCCAAGTAACTTAACGATAATAACGCTGGTGCAAATCTGAAGTGATGGAATATAGAAGGCAAACTTCTTTCATTACTTTGAATGTAGAGTACATAATCTAAGGTACAAAAGCTTTCTGCCATTGCAAGAATGAGCTACACGGGCACGGTTCGTTTGGCCTTTTGACCCTTACAATTAATTCAAATTTTCAAGCCTTGGCTTTCAATATCAAATAAAAAATTCCTTCTAAGTTTTCGAACTCAGGATCTTGATTAGGGTATGATGGCCCCCTCTAGTATTCGAGACTAAACTTGTGAGGGCTCGAATACTATTGGTCCAATACGGGTGATCTGCAGTGCCAGCCTCAAGACGGTCTTCAAAACTAGGATAGCACATTTTACTGTTGCCTAGTTAAAAACCTTGCCGTAAAACCCACTTCGAAAAAAATCGGTCCAAGGGAAAAAGATTGCAATACGTGCTTTCAAACCTAATCCTCAAATTTGACCTAGACCATATACCTGAACGTGTTAGTTCAAAGCGCAATAACTACAAAGGAAATTGTGTTCGTACCTTAGCAGTACTACCGCTTTAAGTGTGTCACATTCCAGTTGTTGGGTAGTTGTACACCGTTCCCTGACTCGAGCTTATACGAGCCTTTCCCGGTTATACCGATGACTCTGTATGGCCCTTCCCAATTCGGGCCTAATTTCCCATCGTTAGGGTTCTTGGTATGCAGCGTAACTTTCCTTAATACCAAGTCCACAACTTGGAAGTGTCGAAAGTTTTCTCTTCGGTTGTAGTATCTCCCTATTCGTTGCTTTTGGGCCGCTAACCGGACTAGGGCGGCTTCTCGCCTTTCCTCTGATAAGTCTAAGCTCGTGGCCATGGCCTCGTCGTTTGACGTCTTGTAGCGTATTAGAACGTTAGGCTCGACTCTCCTACTTCTATCGGAATCAGAGCTTCTGCGCCATAGACTAAAGATAACGGTGTTGCACCGGTGCTTGACTTTGAAGTCGTTCGGTATGCCCACAAGATCTTGGACAAAATGTCTTTCCACTCTCCTTTTGAGTCGGTCAATCTCTTCTTCAGGTTTTGGAGTATGGTTTTGTTTGTTGATTCTGCTTGACCGTTTCCGCTAAGGTGGTAGGGTGCCGACAAGATCTTTTTAATTTTGTGGTCTTCAATAAATTTACTAACTTTTCCACCAATCAACTGCCTTCCGTTGTTGCAAGTGATCTCGGCTGGTATCCCGAACCGGCATATTATATGATCCCAGATGAAGTCAGTGACTTCTTTTGCCCGAACCTTCTCGAACGCCTGTGCTTCGACCCACTTGGAGAAATAATCGGTCATGAGCAATATGTATTGGGCTTTGCCGGGTGTCAATGGCAAAGGACCGACGATGTCCAACTCCCATTTTATAAACGGCTGGGGGGATAGAACCAGGTGAAGATGAAGATTTTCCCCTGGTTGATAAATCATCGGGGCGTGCCTCTGGCACTCGTCACACTTTCGAACGAAGTCTTTCGCATCTTTTTCCATCTCGTTCCAGTAATAACCGGCTCTGATCAATTTTCGAACCAACGATTCCGCTCCCGAATGGTTTCCACAAGTACCCTCGTGTACTTCCCTCATCACGTAGTCGGTCTCCCACGAACCCAAGCCCCAAAGACGATCTTCGATATAATTTTCCACCAACCTAGCCAAACCTGGCAGCCTTAGTATGCAGGGCCCTCGATTCCTTGGGGTCTGCCGGCAATTTCCCTTTTTGAAGGTAGTTTATGTATTTGTTTCTCCAGTCCCAGGTCAAGCTTGTTGAGTTCACCTCGGTGTGACCTTCCTTTATCATTGAGTTTATCAATTGCACTACTGCTCCGGAGCTGAACTCATCGGAGTCAATTGACGACCCTAGATTAGCCAACGCATCGGCCTCGTTATTTTGATATCGAGGTACAAGTTATAGAGTCCACTACTTGAATTGGTGTAAGGTCACTTGCAACTTATCCAAGTATATCCGGATCCGGTCCTCTTTTACTTCAAAATCCCGTTCACTTGGTTAACGACGAGGAGCGAGTCACGCTTGGCCTCAATCACCTCAGTCCCAGGCTCTTAGCCAGTTCTAGACCTGCAATCGTAGCCTCATATTCAGCTTCATTGTTAGTCAATCTCACAGTTCTAATAGACTGCCTACTACGTTACCCGTAGGTGGTTTTAATACGATTCCCAACCCGGACCCTTTCGCGTTGGAAGTACCGTTCGTGAATAGGGTCCAAATCCCCGAGCTAGTCCGCAAGGCGAGCAGTAATTCTTTCTCAAATCAAGGCCGGTGTAAAGTTAGCCACGAAGTCTGCAAAAATCTGAGATTTTATAGTAGTCTGGGGTTTGTACTCGATATCGTACCCGCTAATCTCCATGGCCCATTTGGCCAGCTGTCCCGAGAGCTCAAGTTTACGCATAACAATTCTTAGTGGGTATGAGGTCACGACACATATGTGTTGACACTGAAAGTACGAATTTAATTTCCTAGATACGCTCAATAAGGCGAGTGTTAATTTTTCTAAGTATGGATACCTTGTTTCGCCACCGCCTAGGGTTCTACTAACATAATAAATAGGCAACTGCGTACCTTCTTCTTCCCGGACCAGGACACCACTTACCGCTACCTCAAAAACTGCCAAATAGAGGTATAGATGCCAGTTTGCCTTCACATTGTGCAGCAAATGAAGGTTCGATATATCGCTTGAGTTCTTTTAAGCTTACTGACATTCCAGAGTCCAAGAGAAGTCGTTCTTCTTCTTTAGTAGTGAGAAAAATCGGTGGCTTTTGTCGGACTATCTGGAAATACACCGGCCCAATGTGGCTATCCGCCTGGTCAATCTTTGTATTGCCTTGACATTGTCAACTACGGTGATATCCTCTATAGCTTTTATCTTGTCCAGGTTGATTTCTATTCCCCGGTTGGATACCATAAAATCGAGGAACTTGCCCGAGCCGACCTCGAAGGCGCACTTCTCTGGATTCAGCTTCATGTTGTATTTCCTCAGTATGTCGAAGGTTTCCAGCAAATGCTTCAAATGGTTCTCTGCTCGCAGGGACTTAACTAACATATTATCAATATAAACCTCCATTGATTTTTATATTTGTTCTCCGAACATCAGGTTAACTAGGCGTTGATACGTGGCACCGGCATTTTTTTAGCCCAAACGGCATTACGGTATAACAGTAGGTGCCAACTTTAGTTATAAAAGAAGTCTTTTCTTGGTCGCCTGGATCCATGAATTTGGTTGTACCGGATAGGCATCGAGAAAACTCAGTATCTCGTACCCGGCCGTCACATCGATCATTCGGTCGATGTTAAGCAAAGGAAATGAATCCTTTGAACATGCCTTGTTTAGGTCGTTATACTCCACACACATTCCAAATTTGTTTCCCTTTTTCGATACGACCACTACATTATCTAACCAATCCGGGTATTTAACTTCCCCGATGGAACCTATTTTCAAAAGATTAGGGCCCCTTTTGGCTATGAGTTTTGGCAAAATAAATTTGGAATTTATTTTCAAAACTCATGTTTGGCCATAAATTTTGCCCACATTTTGGCAACATCCCAAATCCCAAACCCCAAATCCCAAAATCACCCCAATTGCTGATTCTGGGCCAAAATCCCAAAACTTGGGTATTATATACATGTTTTTCCAAAATAAAGTTGAAAAATATGTTTTGAAAACGTATGTCCAAACACATTTTCATCTTCAAACCAAACTTCACCCAAGTCAGATTTTTCAAAACAAATTTGGAATCTATGGCCAAACGCTAGCTAGATACCTCGTCTTTGATGAACGCATGTTTATTTTGGATTACAGCCTCCTCTTCTGTTTGACCGGGTGGAATTTTGGTCCAAGCTCAATTTGT
The DNA here is from genome assembly GCF_001879085.1 of Nicotiana attenuata. Lineage (NCBI taxonomy): Eukaryota > Viridiplantae > Streptophyta > Magnoliopsida > Solanales > Solanaceae > Nicotiana > Nicotiana attenuata. Next base: position 24,175,715 of record NC_031999.1, read on the forward strand.
GAGTCGTTACCTCCGGTGGGATCCATATCATATCTAAGTGGGACCATGCAAAACAATCGGCATTATCTTTAATGAAATAGATAAGTTTTTTCCCAAGCTCGGGGTAACCCCATGCCCAGGTATACCTTTCGATCTGGTAGGTACTCGATTAGTAGGACCTGCTCCAATTCCTCGATCGTCGATTTAGTGGCATCTGTATAATCAGGTGCAATAAAGGATCTCGAGGTCATTGGCAGGTTGATGTTGATGGCAATTTGTGAGTTAGTGTCGACTGGGTCAGCGATTGGGACACCATTAGGATTAACAAGGGTACGTCATAGCTAGGTACCACGTTATTGTTTTCACCATGGTGTCCTGACTCGGTGTCAACATTCAAGTGAGCAGACTGAGAATTTGACATTTTTAGATTAACCTGAAATCAAACTTCAAAGAGCAAGTGTAAAATAAAGTGTGTTATGGAGATCCGTATTAAATCACCGCTATTATTCTTAGCCCCACGGTGGCGCCAAACTGTTTACCCTTAAAATGAGTAACAATTAAATTTGTACGCGGTTTAAAGGATACGTGATTTAATTTAACATGAATGATCTATGAACAGAAAATACTTAAATTAAAGAGAAACAAAACGATCAAACCAAACGTGATGTACAATTAAGCCTGGCTTTAGGATGAACACTGAAAATCGACCCCGGTCGAGCCCTCGAGATGGGCTCAGTTGCAACTAAATAAATAAGAAGTTGAAGAATACTATGAACAATAGCTAAGGAACAAAAATGAACTTTTATTACTTTGATATACGTGCCAACGGTGGGATTAAAATCAAAAGGTTCTCCCCTTTATATAGTAGGGGAAATTCAATCCTAGTACAAGTCTAAATAGGGTAAAAAAAAAGTCTTCTCCTTCCAGTAAACATTGACCTGCAGTTGATACCGGGCGCGATTTGCACCGTAACATCCGGTTGAGGGCAGATATTACGGCTCGCCGCTTATCGTGTCTAATTGTTTTTCCCTTGGTCTCATCCCTTCACTCTGCTCGGACCGATGCTCAGCCGTATCCTATTCCGAGTGCATCATTCGTCTTCCGCGGGCTCGGAGATGTGGAACCCCTTGGCTCTACTCAAGGTCATGTTAGATAGTGCTTCCCTCTTGTTTCTTTACTGGGAAATCGGGGGTAACTTTATCCCCGATTTTACGCGTACACAACTATCACGACTTACAACTTTTTTGGATTGTTTTTACATATCGTTTCATAATGTATCGTATTGTCTTTGTACTATATTGTTCGATGAATACAATGTTTGGATAGATTGTATCATTTGTCGTCGTTTCATGATGTCATGCACCAATAATATGAAGAATAATAGAGTAGCATAAAGGATAAGATATGATTATTTAATAATAAAGAAGAGCAAGATGAGATAATAACGCCGCCGCCACACCAAATTCGTTATTTCATAAAGTGATACTTTTAACGATACAATACAAATAAAATTTAAGTAACAATCAATACAAGCATTGCATTTAAAGTAAAAATACGATACGATACAAATGTAACAACCATCCAAACAAGCTGACCTAATTTGTGGATCTGTATAACTGAGGGGCAAATGATTTGTTGTAAAAAGGAGAAAGGGACAAGCGGAGTGAGGCCATGTCTTTATATAACATGAATCATTTAATTATGGTTAATTAATATTGTCACAATTTAACTTAACCATGATAATTTAATAAAATTTGGTCCATGTTATCAGACTTAGGCAAGTTTTTATTTGTTTTAGCACTTTTCTCCACAAAGGGAAAAATGCAACTTTTGTGCTAGCTCCCGGAAATGAGGTTTACTCTGATAGTTATTCATCAGCCACAGAGCAGTGGCAGCTATAAGATAATCTTCAGTTATAGCCCCTAAAAAGCTGAACCAATCATCTAGTAGTCAAGGTTTGAATAAGATTCTTAACGTGTATGCAAGGCCAAGTTTCCCTATGCTATGGAACAATGCTATGGACAAATGCTATGGACAAATGGTCAGTAGTGAAGCCAAAAGTTTCCCTAGGGTTATTCAAGAGGAAAAGCCTCTTATCTAGCTACTACCAGCTGAAAACTTAAAGAGAGAAGGGACTCTAAGGTTCACTTGGAGTTGGATTTCATAAGTCCGAGAAAGTGAATGTGCCATAAGCGAAAAGTAAACCAGTGCATGTTCTGTTGTATATTCAATTTCATAGGAGCGCCAAAAGATTTACATAGCAGTGCTAAATCCTTGATAGGCAGATCTTCTACATACATGAAAAGTGATTAGTAAATTATGAAGTCCTTTCATTATCACTAAATCGTACCACCCTACCTTTAGTTCCTTCGACGATCGACTTGATCCACTAGCAAGAATGCATGTCAAGTTTTTATATGACCGTGCCATCTTTAATGGTCGCATTCTTCATTATGACAGTAATCCCAGACCTAATGTAAAATCCTTCCTCCGGCCTTTCAGCTTCTTCAACACCCTGGCAACACCCAAGCATCAGTCAAACTGGTATTCTCTTTATTTCACACTACTCAAGATAGATACTTACTTCCTTGTTCCCAATAACCACATCTTTTCCTATCTTTGCATTCTTGTCAATTATGCAATTTCTTCAAAAAAATTGGAAAGAAAAGCATGTCAAAGTCCTCTAAAGGTAACCTCGTCAAAGTTTAGCCAAACCAACGGTAAACTACACAGGAGTAAAATGATAGTAGAACATCTTACTGTATCTTGGTGTTAGGTCCAACCCCTATGGGAACCTTTCCTTCTGCTAGTAATGAAGCGATCTCACAATCAGTTTGATAATAGTCCGCACCCATCATCATGGTATCCTGAGAAGTGTAAGACATTATTCAGCTTAAATCAACTAAGCACTATACTAGCTGTGTACGATAAAAGCACTAACAGGTTGAGACCATGCTATGTAGAAAACAAACAGATGCAAAAATATTATTTGACCAGATTTGATGCTTCATAAATTGAATATTCTTGTAACACATAACAGAAAGTTCTAAACAAAAATGCTTGCGGTCCATTGCTCCACTATGCTAAAGTCCATTCCAATGGTACATCTTAACAGCTTATTTGCTGAAAGCAAGAAAGCAGCAGGAGTCCAAATTGTAAAGCATATTTGCTGAAAGTATCCATACTGTCATAAATCATCCTTCCTACAACTAGTTTTATGGCATATCCACAGGATGGATGGTAACCGCTAGAAGGGGCAGCCTGGTGCACAAATCATACCGCGTTCACCTAGGGTCCGAGGAAGGGCCACACTTCAAGGGGATGTGATGTAGGCAACCTACCCTGAGACAAGCATCAGTGATTGATTCCACGACTCGAACCCGTGACCTATAGGTCACACGGAAACAGCTTAACCGTTGCTCCAAGGCTCCCCTTCAGGGATGGTAACCGTTACGTGCCTTATATAGTTATATGTCATCCAGGTTTTCTAAATTGTTAGAATGCATCAGATGAGTGCAGGATATTGTTTTTAATTTAGTCAAGGCTATAACTGGTATAACTCTCTGGTTAAAACAGATAAGAAAAGCTTTCAGCTAGAATATGAAAACATACCTTAAGCTCAACACCATAGTCTAAGCGTGATCGTACACCAACTATAGAGTGCTGGATGGAACATTCCCTCATAAAGCAACCATGTGAAATTATTGCATCCACTATCTGACAATAAACAGCATTAACATGACATTTTCAAAGTACGCTTTACCACAACTATTTATGATAACTGGCATACCCTGGATTTGTCAACTTTTGTTGGAGGTAAGAACCTAGGAGAAGTGTAGAACGGGGTCTTTGGGTCATTGAAGTCAAACTTTGGAGGCTACAAAAAGAAGAAACCAATAAGAGGAAAAGTCCAATTCAGTAACAAGTTATTAATCAACAACTGAAGATGGAGGTTATGGTGAATCTAAATGAATAAAAAAGCAAAATAATTCACTGAGATCTAACATTCCAAAATTACTTAAAATACTGCTTCATACTTCAGAGTCCTTGTGTCAATTTTCTAGCTCTTACTTTGCATAATAGTAGAAGTAGTCAGATGGCAGTAAAGATTAAGTTGCTCACCTGCTCTGTGAGGGCCAAGTTGGCATCAAAGAAGGACTTAACTGTTCCAATGTCCTCCCAATAATCACTAAACAAATATGCCTAATTAAAATTGATCAATCAGAATCGAAGTATGAAATACAGTGAATTTGTGAACTTCAAAAGCTAGGAAGTTGCAATTGAGAGAGTTACCATCAGCTATTACCTGGACATTGTGATCTTTTACAGCAGAAGGGATGATCTCAGAGCCGAAGTCATTGCATGAAGGGTATGCCGATTTTAGAAGTTTTAGTAAAACTTCAGTTCTGAATACATAAACACCCATGGATGCAATGTAAGGACTATTGGCTGCCTCTTGCTCAGATAGTCCAAGGATAGATGTGTCAACTTGCTGCAGTAAAATATTAGACGTACAACACAAGTTACCAAGGAGAAGATACAATTTGAAAGCAGGCGGGACTGTGAGGGGATAATTAAATTACTTATTAACTTTCATTTCAGAAAGAATTTATCAAAATTCAAGGCGTGGAAGTCCAGATATATGTACCATTGCCTTCAAAGCAGGGCCTTTTGGTTTCTCAGCAAATTGGATGATACGCCCTGTTTCATCAATTTTCATCAATCCAAAATCTGAAGCTCGACTGCAAAGGAAAGGATGGGCGGAAGTAAGAGAGAGAAAAAGGTGTTGATTAACTCCTTGATAGAGTATAAAAGGGTCATTAGCCCATGTGACGCATTCTAGATAGACAACATGACTGAAATCTGCGTAGGAAACTGCAAAGTAGAATACTTGTATGCTTTCAGATCTTTCAGTAGACATTAATCAGAACTGGTGTCCCGCAGTTAATGAGGATGTAAGATGGGAAAATGCATCAGGTTATCACTATATATCGATAATGGTGCAGAAAAAGATACTAGGTCTATTTAAATCATTAAACCAAAAATGATTTCAAGCCTTCCAAATTCACATTTACTTTCTATTATTCCTTTTCCTTGTTTGAGCCAAAATCTTAGAGGATTAATGTAAAGCATGATAAATCGGGCCTTTTGCAATTATATCTGTAGATTGATATATCTGACAAAAGGTGCCACTATAGTAATCAATACGCCTTCAACATATTAGGAACAACTGTGGCCACCATCCATCAATCTGAACCTATGTTGCGCCGACTCTCCAAAATGTTGCCGCACCCGTGTCGGATTCTCCAAAAATACACTACTTTGGGAGTATCCGACACGCACCCGGCGACATTTTCGGAGAGTCCGAGCAACGTAGCTCTGAACAATATTAGAAAGAACATTTGCAAAGAAAGCAAATAGGAATTGGTTTCGCACTAAATAGCCTATCAAGTTGAGAAGAAAGATGGATTTCATACCTATCATCCACTGGAACACATGAAACTGTAATATCAGCATTCGTGTCAATATGCTTCTGCAAGCACAAATCCTTCATTAAGCAAAATATAGGAACATAGGGTTGATGTAGGAAGCAATTGTTACCCACAAGTTACTCAAACCTGAACAAAGTCCATATAGTCCATACGATAAAGATGATCACCGGACAAAATCAATATGTGCTCGACATTCTTGTTCTTCTCATTCTATGTAATCATTCAGAAAAAAGGTCAGCATTTTCCCCATGAACTTTATCAATGGCAGATTTTAAACACATACCTCAAATACCCATATAAATTGCCGCACAGCATCAGCAGTGCCTTGGAACCACATTTTCCCTGCATCCCCTGGAGTCTGGGTTGCAGCTAAAACCTGTATTTGAGCAATACTTTTGCTTTATCATTTCCTTTATCTTCCCTGTTTTTAGGTTCTTTAACCTCCCCATGGATCCCAGGAGCCAGAGGAGAGGAAAGTAACAAAGTTTATACAATGTAGATACTTATCAAGCATCTTATGAAAAGATATGATTAAACTTTACTGCCAAAAAAATAGGTAGCTTAATAGAGCTTTAGACTAAACACTACAAGAAAGCAGAATGATTTTACCTCCACAAATCCATCTCCAAAATTCACTCCGTTTCCAAAATTATAGGTGCGAGCAAGGTGGCGATTGAGGGAAAATGAATTGAACTGTGTTAAGATGAAAATTTTTCGTATGCCACTGTTAATGCAGTTACTCATTGGTACATCAATTAGCCGGTAACAACCACCAATCGGAACCTGCAGGAAAAAAAAAATCAATTGCCACAGATTTGAATGAAAACCGATAGAGATGACTTATCCAGCCATTTAATTACATAGTTAAACCTGAATTGAAGTAGGAATAGAGAAGGCAACTCCACGCTTAATTGATTTACCCCTTTCTTCGTTCTTAAACTCCAATTGAATCGGAGTGAGAACAGACAAAAGTTTTTAGATTGAAGTTCTTTTGAATTGGACGATCTTGTCAATCTCAAGGACACTGAAAGGAAATATATGTTGTAATACTTACAGCTGGTTTAGCTCTTCTGCTGGTAAGAGGAAAAAGACGAGTTCCAGCACCGCCACCTAGAATGACAGAGGCAACAGTTTTTGGGTCTGCCTTTGGATGCTCCTCCCCAAAAATTGATTCATCAAATGACTAAAACCAATACAAAGAACATTACATTAATCTTCTTTAGATGGATCATTAACTCTCCTTCTATGAAACAAACACTTAAATACTGTCCTTACCACAAGCTCTTTGTTTATGTCCCGAGTTAGAACAGAAAAGGCAACCCCACTCTTAACTTTTCTACCCCTTTCTTCAGTTCTGATGCTCTTGCACGACCGGATGCCAAACCCCTTGTTTATCAGTCTTCCACTTATCTTGTTTCCCCAAAATGAACTGTCTTGGTTGCTTATACCCCGGCTAATTGCCACTGATTGTGCAGTGCCCTTCATATTAGCACAGAAGGTATCCATTGCTGTAATACTCACTCACTTTCAGTACCAATTAGACATTCACCAAAGAGCACAGTGTTTATAGTGTGAAGTCAGCCAGAAAAGTACAGAATCCCAGGAACTACACGACATAAAGAAGCAAATTGAAGTTAAAATACAATAACAACAACACTGCTTTTTTCTAAAAGATTCGAACCTGACAAAGAAAGTGCAAAGACAATTTACGGACCCAACAAAAGGTCACAACTTTACACGATAGATTCCTGAACCAATAACATGCAAGCCCAAAATATCAAAACTAGATATAACCCAGATCACAAAACGGATAAATTACTGAAGAGAAAAAAAAAATAGATACAAGACACTTCCATCTACTAGAAATACAAACAAAATTAAACAAAGGAAAAAACCTCATTACCTAAAGTCACCTTTTAAAGTTATGAAACTAGATCGGAAAACCTATATTATGGAAAACCTCAGCTTTTTCAGACTACCTGAAGAAGTCAGCTTTCTATATAAGCACCCAAAAATTTCTGCTTTTTCTTGGCAGAAAGAAATTGAAGGAAAGAAGCAATAATGTGAGTTTGTTACATACTCCGATAAGCAGTGGGGTGGAGTCCTAAAATCTTGGGATTTACAGAGTCCAACATATTAACGTGAATGACTGGCTGGCTCTCTCGGTACTCTCGAGTCTGGAGTCAAGACTTGGGAGTGTTGCCTGTGGCAGTGTCATTTGCAAACTCAACTTCCACGTGTCACCTAAAACCAGGGCAAAGAATAAATAAATAAATATTCTAACTATATTTATATTTATTTTTTATTGAATTAATGTTATGTGTATTAACAATGCAAGTAGAATTTTAGAGTAAATTTTAACATAACCTCCTTAATTTTTTGGGTTAGCAAACTTATGTCGCGGGTATTTCAAGAATGACCTATATTAGTATTGTAAATTTATTTTAACTTGTCAATTTTGTGTAAAACTTTTTCTAAAATGAAATATCTGACGCCATTCTTAAGTAATTCGTTTTCTAAGTAGTCGATAATATTTCATCAATAACTATTGAAAAATAAAAATTAACAATACCAAATGTTAATGTAACTTACAGGTGGTATGAAAATAATTCTAAATATTTGTAAGATCGGCTGAAATGTTAACTCAAAGGAGCTTTATATTTCATGTTACAAATGATGAACAAGGTATTATTTCCTTACCTTAAAGATTAGGGGAATCAAATGGAATTTGCTCATTTTTGATACAATACACTATTGGTAATTCTTTTCATTTTTTAATTTTTTTGTTATAATTCAGAGTAATTGAAGGTCATTTTCTACCTTTTTTGAACATACAAGGGATAACTGGTTCATCTTGGTTGTTGATTCAAGATCAAGAGGGTTTTGTGTTCCAGTCAAAAGGTGAATGGGATATTATTTTACAAATCTCAAAGGTTAAGGGTGGTAAATGAAATTAACTTGAATTTTCACACTATCAGATTAAACTAATCTACAACAATATATTTATATCAAATATAAAAATGGAGTAATAACATGTAATAATGAAGGTTCAATCACACTATAATAGACGTTCTTTATACTATGAGCATATATAACTTAATTCTGTTTTACCACAAGAGTATTAAATCAGAAATTGTAATTTCAATAATCACAGCTCCAATTTTATATTAATTAGGTGTAAAGTTTTAACTCAACAAAAAAAAAAGTTCACTCTTCATCTTTCCTCTTGCTATTCGCGGGCTAACTCACGTTCGAGAAAACTATTTAAAATGAAAAGAGGTAAAATTATTAATATTAGCTCAATTAACTTCTAATTATTGAGAAAGAAAGTTATATGGCTCCAAGAAAACTTAATGTTGTAAAACATGTTATAATTAGAAGATGCTAGAAAAACAATTCATTTAAAAAAGAAAAAAGAATGCGGCTATAACAAAACTAGAGTGCCACGTTATGGGGTAAAAATTTAATGGCACTTGCTATTTATATCGAATCACATCAAGCTATCATGATTTCATGATTAAACAACTAAATCATTCCGCAGCCTCAATTTAATATTTCTTTACTTGAAGATATAGTGTAGACGACAACAATCCATACAAATTTCACACGACTTATCATACAAAATGTGGTGCAAAATCTTAAGAACAACAGTTGATATTTTAAGTCATGAGTTAGATGATTCTTCTCATGATTCTTCAACTGTCTCAAGTCCTTGCTATTTTATACCAAAACACAACCTAACCCAATGAAACTAGATCACTGGACCTTTTTTCAAGTCAAATAAGTTAAAGGAGTAGAAAAATCCTCATTACCCAAAATTAGCTTTTTCTATTGACAGAAAATGGTGAATCTAGACAGAAAATGAAGAAAAAGTTAATGTGAGTGATAGTTGTAAGAGTAGAATTAAGAATTTAGGTTAAGTTCGTTAAAGAGTGAGATGAATGGACTCCAAAAATCCTGAGATGGTAATTAATTACTCACATAATACTAATACCTACTAATACTACTACTACTACTATATACAGAGTCCAAATATGAAAACGTGAATGATTAGGGTTCACTAGGGACTCGGAAGTTAAGGACTTGGAGGGTTGCCTTTTCTTGATTCGATGTCTCTACGTGTTACTTAAAACAAGGCTGGTAGGAATAAGGGTCCACCAAACTGTATAGAAAAAGTGGTTCTCTATCAATTCTCACATAACACACATAGAGCGATAAGTAAATGACATGACAAAGTTTTAAGTGAAAAACTCCCAGCTCACGGGATTAAAAATCACGACCTACACTAGTAGGAATTCAACTTCACTAACTGAGCAAACTTTAGATTACAAACTCTTGCAATCTAGGAATTAACCTTTTAATCCCTCACCTACTTGTAATAACTCTATTACAAGCATCTTTATAATAACTCTATTACAAAGCTCACACTTTGACTAACTCTAGCCAAAACACAAACACAAAGTTTACGATTTTACTAATGATTTCCTACAGAATGCTTCTAACTAAACTGAGTAGGAATTACAAATAGATCACTCTAACAAAGGTACAACAAAACTAAGGACATACGGTAACACAGTGCTGGAAACTAGTCCTTCGTTTTGTTGTTGCTTTGTTCTTTAAGTCTTGAAGTCACTCAAAATCGGCAGTACACTTGAGAGAGAGATCTTGATGATTTAGGGTTCTTCAAGTGTGTGTTTTTCCCTTGCTTCCTGTTGGTAATATACAAGTGAGGTCACTTGGACGATGTAAGAAATTATCCGGTACAAGGCATGTTCCATAAAGTGATTGCTTCACTGTTTTGTATTGTTGCGTGTGTGCAGAGAAACAACTATTTTACAATTTTGGAGATTTGACTTGTACTGTCAGTAAAGGAACTGATGTCCATCTGTTTCCTCTACCGTTTCTTTAACTCAAGTTGTTGGAACTTGTGCCAGACTTGAGACTTGTTGTTCTTGAGCACTTTGATGATGTGCAACAGGTTCCCAATTTAGTTCTCATCATAAAGCTTGTTAGATTATCAAAATACAAAAAGGCACATAACTTATCAATTTCCCCCTTTTTGATGATGACAAATTTATAATTGAAGTTCCTTCTGAAAACCAGATCTCTATACAGTTTTCCCTGTAAAAAGATTTTATTCCCCCTGAGAACCTATTCCCCCTCTCAATCATCAATTTCCTCTCAATCATCAATTTTCTTCCCCCTTTTGACATCATAAAAATATTATACAGAAGTAAAGGCAAAAATAAGTCTAGCAAACTTAATCCATGTCACAAGTGCACACAACATGGCTAAAAATAGAGCGCAAAAGTATAACACGCATAGCAAAAGACGTGTAACGACCCGACCGATTGTTTTGAGAGTTATAATCCCGATCCCCTATTAACTGCTTTTTCCATGTCTATTTAATCTATTGTGACTTGCCGGGAGGTTTCGTTTTGGTTTTTGGAAGTATTTGGGACACTTAGTTCCTAAATGGAGGTTTAAGCCTTAGGATTTGGACCATAGTCGTAACTGTGTGAAGACGACTCTGGAATAGAGTTCCGTCGATTCTGTTTGCTCCGTTGGGTGATTTTGGGCTTAAGGGCGTGTCCGGATTGTGTTTTGGAGGTTTGGAGCTCATTTAGGCTTGAAATAGCGAAAGTCCAATTTTTGGAGATTTGGACCGGTAGTGGAATTTTTGATATCAGAGTCGGATTCCAATTCTGAAAGTTGGAGTAGGTCCGTAATATCGGTTATGACTTGTGTGCAAAATTTGAGGTCATTCGGACGTGGTTTGATAGGTTTCGCCATCAGTTGTCGAATTTGGAGATTCTAAGGTCTTTAAGTTTGAATCGGAGGATGATTCATGATTTTAGCGTTTTTTAAGGTGGTTTGAGGGTTCGATTAAGTTCATATGGTGTTTTAGGATTGGTTGGTATGTTTGGTTGAGGTCCTGGGGGCCTCGGGTGCCTAACGGATGGAAAATTGGACTTGTGCATATTCTGAAGTTGCTGGTTTTCTGGTGTATTCGCACTTGTGGTGGAAAGTCCGCAGGTGCGACCCAACTAAGGACATACAATGACTCGATGTGGGAATTGGTCTGTAGTTGCTTTGTTATTTGTTCTTGAAGCACTTGAAACTTGCTTGCTGGATGGTCACGTGAATAAGCTTCTAAAAAGTTCAAGTTGTGCGTTTTACCTTCCTTGATTGTATATATATGTGTGTGACATCACTTATAATGATGTAAGCAAGGTAGGTAAAAAGTCTTCCCTGGAAAGTTGACTGTGGCACTGTTCCTGCACTGTAGCGTGTGCAGACAGCAACTTTGCAGGTGGAGAGTTGACTTCGTACAGTCTTCTCGGGAACTGGTAGGGACCTGTTCGCTCTGCTGTTCCTTCAACTCTGAAGAGTTGAATCATATCCCACGTTGAATCCCAGCCTGGATCCTTGTGATCTTAAGGTCATGTAAATGTGTAACAGGTTCCTTATCTGGTTCTGAATAGTAAGTTTGTTAGATCATCAAAACATAAAGTAAAGTACTTATGACCAAAGTACTTGTAACCTATAAATTTTCCCCATTTTGATGATGACAAACTCATAATTGAAAATCCTGGAAAGAGCCACATAGAACCAGACTGCAAACCAGATCTCTGCATTCCCCTTTAATTAGTACAATTATACAATTATTTTCCCCCCTTTTAGCATCATAAAAAGATCAGTTGCAGGCAATTTAAGCAAGAAGGAAGTTCAGTTTTAAGTTAACTCATGCCACTTATGTGCACACAGACATGATTAGAAACAGAGCATAAAAGCAAGTTCTAAACAGCAACAAGGGAAAAGCTTGCATTACATCATTTGGATTTTACAGCAGGAGCAGAGTCAATGTTACTACCACATCCACAAATTAGAACAACCAACAAAAATTCCATAAGTTATCATCATAAGAACTGACACTAGGTGAGGGGACCAGAAACTAGATTATAGACTTGACATTGAGGGGACAGAATTTAAGAAGCACTGGGAGGAGAAGGTTTTGAGGCAGAGGAAATTGTTTGGAGGACTAAATCCATTCAAGATTTGCTGACATTTGCTCGTTGAGCAGTCTCTCTTTCAGGTCCTCCACTTGTTTCCTGAGCTCAGCGTTCTCCTTTGCCAAGCGAGCAACTTCTTCGCTTTAAGAGCAACTGGAACCATGTGCCTCTTGGAGTTGACTTATCTCAGTCTCAAGATAGCATTCCTTGCCTTTAATTATCGTGTCTCAGTAGTAGCACTATTTTGAGAATTTATTAACTGATATATGGTAGAAGTGCTTGCAAACCCTCCAAATTGTTCTATACACTCACATTCTTCAAGTGTGCCTTTTGAAAAGTTTGCTTCTTGGCGCCCACTTAACTGGTCCGAGAGGAACCTTAAAGTGCGCAAAGACCTTGGTAACAAGGATCCCATATGGCAGCCCATGATTACCATCTTTAAAGTCTGCCACTTTATTCATGTGCTCTATCATGATCCTAGGCAGATTGATGGTAGTGAAGTTCTCTAGTGCTTCAATGAGGAACAGATCTGCACAAGAGGTGATGGATCTTCGCTCAGCTCGAGGCAACAACACTTTGTTTACCATCTCAAATAGCAGTTGGTAAACAGGAAGGAGGGCCTTCTTTTGAACTCATTCCCCCTGTTGAACTACTATGTCCTTCAAGATTGCGTTTCTGAAGTTCTGAGTACAAGCTCCTTGAACACTAGACATCCCTTCAATAGGCACACAAAGAATAGATCCCAGCAAGGCGGAGTCCGTTACCATATCAATCCAATTCACCAAGGCACAAATGTGACCATCCTCAACCTTGTACAAGTCGGCATAAAAACTTTGAACTTCCTCCTCATATACCCTAGCAGCATCACTTGTGAACAAGTGTGTCCATTGTTGGAAACCATAGATCTCAACCAGCTGTATCATACCAGCCTCTTCCAAAACATCAGAGGCAAATGTGCGTCCCCAAAGTACCTTTTGACTTCGCAATCCCTCTTTCCCAGCACTTCCCGGATCACCAACTCTGGCCTTCTTTGAGGAACCAGGTTCCTCATCAGTATCAACCTTTCTCTTAATAGTCTTACGAGCACTCTTCTCCTTTTTATCAGACTTTACTGATTTTTCACCTAATCCTTTCACCACATTCTTAGTAGCAACAACATCAACAAACTTAGTCATCTTCTTAGCAGACACAGAAGATCCCTCTTTTGGCTTAGGAAGACCATGCTTTTGTGATAACTTCCTAGTCAACGTACTAGGTTCCTCCGGTTCTTGTTTATCCATATTCACAACAGGCACTATCTTCTCATTTACAACTTTGCCATCTTTGACTAGTTTTCTTCTCCTTGACTTAGCTTGACTGTTCTTAAGCGCAGAATCAAGAGCCTCATTCTTTTGCAACCTTGATGTGGGTCGTTTAGGAGTTGGCTCTTCACCCACAACTACTCTATGCCTAGGCAGACTGGTGATTGGTAAATCATCATAATCTTCTTCCTATCTTCCTTTTGTTCCTCAGACACAGGGCTTCTTTCAGGCATAATCACACTTAGGGGCTCAACATCTAAATGACGAGAGGAAGCATGGTCAGTACTGACCTGGTGTTCCTGAGAGAGACCTGGAGTTGGATCCTCAAAAGGCAGATCAGGTCCTCCAGCAGGTTCACCAATAGCACCTTCCTGTGCTGAAGGTTCAACCGGCACAAGTTCATTATCCTCTCTAACAGGCTCAGATGCTTCCCCCTGAGTCTTAAGACCATCATCGCTTCCTTCGACAAAAACCCCTTCATTGGCTATGGACAACATATTTTCTATGGCTTCCTTCTTGTAGATCCATGAGAGACTTAGGAGAAGTAGGAGCGGTACTTGTGGACAAAGGATCAGGAACAGTTTTGGTTGAGTCAATGATTCATTTCCCTCAGTCTGGTCTACCTTTGACCCTTCTTCTATAGGAGAACTTGAAATTTCCCGATTTTCTTCATTCTCAGTAATACTTGTTTTATCCCTCTTTTCTGTTGAGGTAAGAGAAGAGCTCTGGGCAACACCTCTTGTGAGAGTCAATGCTTTGAGACTCTTATGAGACCTGGAACTCGAATGGGTAGGAGAGGAGACGGAGTATAGGGGTGACTCCGTTTTAGGGTTTTTGGTTATCAGTAGTGTGAGGAGGGGAGTCTGGTGTTATGGTTTCAACTGATGAGGACTCTGTGACACTAGAAATTGTTTGATTTTCAGCCATGGTGAGAAGAAGAGAAAAGAATTGGTGAACTGAGAGAGAAAGAATAGGAAACAAGTTTTGAAATGTTGATGTGTGGAGTGTGCTAGCAGAGATAGGTGTATTTATGATGAAAGAGGGATCGGTTAGTGTTGCGCCCCCTTTTTCCCTCTTTTCATCGGAAAATCGGGTTGGTGACATTTGGTTGGGACAACTCTTTCCTTTTGGGAAAGGGGTTTGCAATTGAAGAGTCGCCACCTAATGGTTTAAGGTGCATTAGGACACGTATAAGGTTCAATTCTAAGTTTGTTTGATAACCAGAGATAGGGTAAGGGCTTGAAATTATCCTAAGGGGAAGGTGTTAGGCACCCCTCAGGATCCACTAGTGTGGTTCCCGGCCAGATAGTTTCTTTGTGAATTTGTGCAATTAACAAGTAAACAAACAAGGCTCAAATAAGAGGGGATTTTAAATACACGAATGTTTGTAAGTGATAAAATAAAACAAAGTTTTGAAAGAGTTATAACTAAACATGCTAACAAATATAAAAGGGGGTCCTAGGTTTATTTGTAATATGGATCACATCAATGCAATACTCGGTAATCACTCCTCAAAAGAGGGGCAACACGTGGTATTAGCGCACCGGTCATCAGATCCATATCTACCCTTCCCACCCTGTTAAGGTGTTAAAGCGTGGATTGGTCTCGACCTCTATTGCATGCTATTACCCGTCCCATTCCTATCAGTCCTGGAGGAATTTAGGACTACTATTCCTATAAGCGGGAGGATTTTAGGCTGACTTTTGGGTTTTAAAGGTAAAAAGACTAAGGCGACATTCAAAACACATAAGACTCCATATTAGGGGGAATATGTAAACAACTAAAGGCTCATATATACCTCCTCAAGTAGAGCACATAAATAGCATGACTTAAAACACATTTAAGGCCAGAAGTACTAAGACAGGGGAATTTCAGACGTTGAAGCAGACCCATTTATTGCATAACTCAGATAAGAAGTCTGAATCAGGCCTGCCTGCTGGTTGCAGCAGTTGCTAATTAAACAAAGGTGGATTCAATTTTATCGTTATTACCTAAGGCTTGCCTAAGTGTGTATTGATGATACCCTATAAGCATGATACCTATTACTGATTCAAAAATGGCAAAGCAGCGAGAGTTTTAAACGAGTAATTTGGATCCTATAGGCATGCTTTCTATACCGCATTAATGAAAGGAGTGAGTTGTTTAAACTAATTCAACATAGTACGAGTTAAACTGATTTTAACTAAACTGGTTTCAGATCCTATGGGCATGGTATCTAATTGAGTAGGCAGGATTTATTTGATCATAGCGAAATTCCTATAGGCATGACTTCTATTAAAAATACTGATTTTAATCCTGTAGACACGACATCTAGTTTAGAAACTGATTTTAACTTGTGGGCATGATGTTTGATTATAGCCATTAGACCCTATAGGCCTGATTTCTAAGTGTGGAAATAAACATGCAGAACTTTACTATTCAGATCCTATAGGCAGGATATCTACCCTTAAAACATTCACAATTACCCCATCCCTTTTCACTAACCAACCCCAATATTCGTTACAACTTATTACAGACCAAAACACTGAATTACAGAAGAAGTGTAAAATAAGAAGTTACAACCATAGGAAGCCTGATTCTGACTTCCTCTCTGAGTTATGGAACAAAACCACCTCAAATGCCACTTGTTTCAAAAACTTTCTCAGACCTGGGTGTGCCAAAGTTCCTTAAGGGTCTCAAGGGACCCCGGGCAGTGCGTACCCAGGTTTTCATAACCAGATAGAGATGAGTGCAGTGTGGAAAGGCCAGCCCTTATATGTCCAAGTTCAGAGGGAGCTCATGGGTCCCAAGGCAAAGCTCACACAAGAGGGGCAGAACCTAAGTTCTAAGAGTATAGTGGAAGTGCAGAAACAGAGATTTTAATTAAAACTGGGTTGAGAATAGTAAGGGGGTAAGGGTGATTTGAAAACAGTAGTAGTAAAACTTAAATTACACAGAATCAGTAATTGCACCAGAAAGGGTTAGGTTTGGGATATGCACAACAATAGATGATGCTGGCATGACCACAAACCGGCTAGAGAACACAAGCACATAGGAGGATATGGGGTTTGGGATTCATAAGTCAACAAGTCACATAATCAAGTGACTGACAGATTGCATACATAAGGGAACACGTTAATTTAGAAAGGGGAGGGAGCAGATTACAGCATGCTTAGTAATGAAACTTGATTGCATACACATAAGCAGAAACATGCAAGAGTGAAGAAAACAGTTAAAGAAACATGTTGTTGTTGATGCTTGAAGATTAACTAGGACATACCAGTAAGAGGCAAAGTACAGAAAGAAAAGTAAGCAAATTTCCACAGCATTGCCTTGGCTTTCAGCCGGCTAGACAAGGCAATAACACAAGTAGTAACAGAGAAAAGAGAGAGAGTTTTGAGTGAAGTGTGTGTTCTGAACTCAGATGGTTCGTCCGTGTCTTTGAAAGAAGAGGGGTGCAGGTTATTTATAGTTTTTTTGAGAACGAGTGAAGGAGAGGTAATAAGTAAAGTCTTGATACAAACATGGAAACAATCACAAGTCAGAATCAATTACCCAAGTGATTCCCCTTTAATTAAGGAATCACTGTCTAACGGGTAGCAGCAGGTCTAATTAAGGAAAGAAAATCAGTTTGGAAGCAGACTGATTATTGCCATATAGGGGGTAGTAAAAGCATGCAGTGAACAATCGAGTCTAAGTACAAAAATATGCTTATTTTGGGAAAGAAATCAGCAAGGTAAAACATCACAGTAAAGGGAAAAGAATTAATTAATTTAAATAGGCGAGTGAAATTAGGGTTCATAAAAGGAAAGCTTTTGAAATCAGTCACAAGATTAAAATCAATCAAGGAAGAATATGCTTCTGCACTTCAGTATATAAATTGAGTGAACAGAAACATCAGACATGCGAGGCCAAGCACATTGGCAAAAGAAACAACATACATTAGTAGCAGAAATAAGCATAGGACTCAGTAGTGAACAAAGTTAGATAGTCAGGGCTCACACGTATAAGCCGAAGTGAAGAAGAGNGCAAATGCTTATGTTTTTGTGTTTAATGAAGACTCTACTTCTTTTGCTGTAAATGCTTATGTGTTTCTGCTTCTCTTTTCTATCATGTTGTGTGCACACAAGTGGCATGAGTTAACTAGGCTAGACTTCTTTATGCTATCTGCTTGTTTGTGTGTTGTTAATGATGCCAAAAGGGGGAAAATGGATAAAATTGAAGGAGTTAAGAAGAATCAGGGGACTGATCAAGGGGGAAGCACAAAGTCAGGGGGAACTTGTGAAGTTCCTGTTACTTTATCTGGTTTTTGTTGCTCTAACTATGATTGTCAATTTCTAAGTTTGTCATCATCAAAATGGGGGAAATTGATGGGTTTATAGTACCTTAGCTTCATGTTTTGATGATCTAACAAACTTACTATCAAAGAACCAGATAAGGAACCTGATACACTTGGTACACAACTAAATCAACGGACTCAAGCTAATGTGAGTCACTATGACTTCAGAAGATAAAGAATCAACACAGGGACCTGATCCTCTTGGGTTCCCCTGACAGTAGTATGAAGTCAACTCTCTACAGCTGGAAAGTGAACGTGTGCACTACACACGCAAACAGTGCAGCATAGTGCAGCAGTCACTTCTCATTGACCTTATACCAACCAAGTGACTACATCATTCAAGTGATGTCATCCAAGTTGTATTAACAAAGAACATTACAACAAAACATCATTTGAACACTTGAGAATTCATTCAAGCACTCAAAGCATCTGAAAATCAAGTATTCAATTCTCAAGTGTATCAAGAACAAAGTACAACACTACTACGGACCAGTTCCTACAACAAGTCTCTTGTATGTCCTTAGTTAAATTGTAACTTTGTAATTGTTCTTCATTATAATCCCTACTTTGCTTATCTAGAAGCTTTAATTAGGAACCCCTTGTAAACCATAAACCTTTAGTGTTTGTGTCGTGACTAGAATTAGTCATGAGTTGAAGTTTTTGTAATAGGTGTATTGCAACGTGGCTTGTAATAGGTGTATTACAAGTTAGTGAGGGATTAAGAGTTTAATTCCTAGATTGCATAGGTTGTAATCTAAAGATTGCTCATAGTGAAGTTGAAATCCTACCAGTGTAGGTCGTGGTTTTTTATCCCCTTGAGCAGGGATTTTTCCACGTAAAAGTTCCCTGTTCCATTTACTTACTGTTGCATTAGGCTTATCAGTGGAAACCTATATAGGACCTGGTCTCTATATAGTTTGGTGGACTCATGCATTCTATCAGACAATGTAATTGCTCCAAGAGCCAGGGTGCCACCGACTAATCTCGGAGGAGCATCGGTTGCCGATCCAGTCGATATCAGTTCACACGTTGCACTAAATGCGGACCTAGGCGCGGACCCCAAAGGTATTGTACGCAGGGAAGGCCGATCTGATGGTCAAGGTACACAGGGCGGAGAAGATAGAGGAGTTAGTCTCCAGGTGATATTCGAGATGCTATAGGCTCAGCAGGCCGCTATCGCTCAGTTGCGAAATCAACATAGGACTCCAAGTGGGGTCGAGCCAGAAATCACTCAATCGTACTGAGCTTATGCCAGAAATGTCAAATGGTAACGAATCAGGGACTGATCCCGCAATAATGAAAATGCTCGAGGAGCTCACCAAAAGAATTGAGTCAGTAGAGAAGAAAATCGATGATAATGATAAAAAAGTTGAAACATACAACTCCCGAGTTGATCAGATACCGGGGGCACCCCCGATCCTAAAGGGTTTGGATTCGAAAAAATTCGTGCAGAAGCCTTTTCCTTAGAGTGCGGCTCCGAAGCCCATTCCTAAGAAGTTCCGTATGCCGGATATACCTAAATACAATGGGACCATCGATCCTAATGAACACATCACTTCGTACACATACGGAATAAAGGGAAATGACTTAGAAGATGATGAGATTGAGTCCGTTTTGTTGAAAAAAATTTGGGGAAACTTTATCAAAGGGAGCAATGATTTGGTATCACAACCTGCCACCAAATTCTATCGACTTATTTTCCATGTTAGCAAATTCTTTCGTGAAGGCACATGCCGGGGCCATAAAGATCGCAACAAGAAAATTGGACCTTTTCAAGATAAGACAAAGGGATAATGAAATGCTGAGGGAGTTTGTATCCCGATTTCAAATGGAACGCATGGAGTTGCCACCGGTCATAGATGATTGGGCAGTTCAAGCTTTCACCTAAGGGTTGAACAAGCGGAGTTCGATAGCATCACGATAGTTGAAATAAAATTTGGTCGAGTATCTAACTGTAACTTGGGCAGATGTGCACAATCGATATCAATCGAAGATCAGGGTTGAGGACGACCAATTAGGAGCCCCTTCCGGTTCAGTACATCCAAACAGGTCAGCAGCTAAAACCCTGAGGGACGTGGATGGGGAGCCAAGGTCGAATAGAGAACGATATCAACCATATACCGCAGATCGAAGGAACAATGTTTAGGATGCAATCCCGCCTGGAATGATCGAAGAAGTGATCGAGGATAGAATTCTTGGGGACTTATGAGCAAAAGTGGTTTTTATAAGCATGCCGATTCCATAGAGGCACCTCGGTTATCGGAATATAACTTTAGCATCGACGCATCGGGCATTGTATTGGCAATCAGAAGGATGAAAGATACTAGGTGGCCCAGACCCATACAGACCGTCCTTCCCAAAGAAACCCAAATTTGATGTGCAAGTATCATGGCACGCATGGACACAAGACTGACGATTGCAGGAAATTAAGAGAGGACGTAACCCGTCTATTCAATGAGGGCCACCTTCGAGAGTTCCTCAGCGATCGAGCCAAGAATCATTTCAAAGAAAGGGATGTCAACAGGAAAAATGAACAGGAGGAACCCCAACATGTCATTCATATGATCGTCGGTGGGGTCGATATCCCACAAGGACCCATATTCAAACTGACTAAGGTATCAATCACCAGGGAGAAACGAACCCGAGATTATGTGCCCGAAGGCTCCTTATCATTCAACACGAAGAAGTAGAAGGCATTTCTCAGCCGCACAACGACGCTCTGGTAATTTCTATCTTATTAAGTAAAGTTCAGGTTAAGTGTGTTTTAGTGGATCCAGGTAGCTCGGCGAATATCATCCGATCAAGGGTCGTGGAGCAGCTCGGCCTCAAGATCAGATCGTGCTCGCAACTCGCATCTTAAACGGCTTTAATATGGCCAATGAAACAACTAAAATGGAGATTATTTTGCCTTTGAACGTGGCTGGAACCATTCAAGATACCAAATTCCACGTGATTGAGGGCGACATGAGGTACGATTCCCTACTCGGAAGGCCTTGGATCCACAATATGAGGGCAGTCCCCTTCATTCTCAACCAAATGATGAAATTCCCGACGATGGACCATGTAAAATAGTATACGGGGAGCAGCATGCTGCAAAGGAAATGTTTGTGGTTGATGAGGTAACGCCGATCTTAGTGTTATCAACCTTGAAAAGGTCGAGCATCAAAGGTAAAGAGGAAGACAAATAGCAATCACAGCCACCAGCCTCGACCGAATTGAGGAAGCATGGGATAAAAAAAGAAGAAGAGGATTTTCTAACTCCTCGAACATTTATCGTTCCTGAAGAATCGGACGCCACCAAATCAACGGTCGAAGAGCTGGAACAGGTTATATTGATCGAGTACCTACCCGAGCGGAAGGTATACTTGGGAATGGGATTAACCCCCTAAAACAGGAAAAAGATTATTCAATTTCTTATTGATAACATAGATTATTTTGCTTGGTCCCATTTAGACATGACAGGGATCCCACCGGAGATAACGACGCATCGGCTAAGCCTTGGCCCTAGGCTCAAACCGGTGAAACAAAAGAGAAGGCCCCAGTCCGAGGTAAAGCACGCATTCATAAAGGATGAGATAACTAAGCTTCTCAAAATAGGGTCCATTTAGGAGGTAAAATATCCCGAATGGTTAGCCAATGTAGTCGTAGTCCCTAAAAAAGGGAACAAACTTAGAATGTGTGTAGATTATAAAGATTTAAACAAGGCATGCCCCAAAAATTCTTTTCCACTGCCTAAAATCGATCGCATAATCGACGCCACGACTGGCCACGAGATCCTTACCTTTCTCGATGCCTACTCTGGGTACAATAAAATTCAAATGAACCCGGAAGACCAGGAAAAGACTTCATTTATCACCAAATATGGAACATATTGTTTTAATGTAATGCCCTTCGGGTAAAAAAATGATGGAGCCACTTACCAACGCCTAGTAATAAAATGTTCGAAGAACAAATAGGTAAGTCAATGGAAGTTTATATCGATTACATGCTAGTTAAGTCCCTGCGCGCAGAGGACCATTCGTCTCATTTGCAGGAAACGTTTGAGATTTTGAAGAAATATAACATGAAGCTCAACCCCGAGAAATATGCTTTTGGGGTCGAATCGGGAAAATTCCTGGGCTTCATGGTGTCAAATCGGGGGATTGAGATCAACCCCGATAAAATCAAGGCCATCGAAGACATCACCGTCGTGGATAGTGTAAAAGCCGTGCAGAGGCTAACTAGAGGGATAGCTACTTTAGGCCGATTCATATCGAGGTCGTCGGACGAAGCCATAGACTTTTCTCTCTACTAAAAAAGAAGAACGATTTCGCCTGGACCCTGGAATGCCAACAGGCATTAGAGGGATTAAAGTGATACCTGTCGAGCCCGCCACTGCTTCACACTCCAAAGGAAGATGAGAAACTTTACTTATACTTGGCAGTATCAGAAATCGCGGTAAGTAGTGTCTTGGTTCGAGAAGAGCAAGGTATGCAATTTCCCATTTATTATGTAAGTCGAACCTTGGGAGAAGCAGAAACTAGGTATCCATACTTAGAGAAATTGGCATTTGTACTGATAAGCGCTTCTAGAAAGTTAAAACCATACTTTTAGTGTCACCCATATGCGCGTTAACCACTTACCCACTTCGTAATATTTTGCACAAGCCCGAACTATCGGGCCGATTGGCCAAATGGGCCGTCGAACTCAGTGGGTACGATATCGAGTATCAACCTCGAACGGCCATCAAGTCTCAAATTTTGGCGGACTTCGTGGCCGATTTCACGCCAACCCTCGTACCCGAAGTTGAAAAAGAACTTTTGTTAAAATCAGGCACATCATCGGGTGTGGACCCTTTTTACATACGGTGCTTCGAATGTGAAGGGGTCCGGGCTAAGCATCATTCTGAAGCCGCCCACGGGTAGCACTATTAGGCAGTCTATCAAAACTTCTAGGTTGACTAACAATAAGGCCGAGTACGAGGCCATGATTGCAAGTCTCGAGCTAGCTAAAAGCTTGGGAGCAGAAGTCATTGAAGCCAAGTGTGACTCTTTACTGGTGGTGAACCAAGTAAACAAAACCTTCGAAGTTCAAGAGGATAGAATGCAAAGGTATTTGGACAAGTTGCAGATAACTTTGCAGCATTTCAAGGAATGGACTTTACAACATGTACCTCGAGAACAAAACAGTGAGACCGATGCACTTGCAAATCTGGGATCATCGGTCGAGGAAGATGAGATTAGCTCAACTCTCGAGATCTGTGATCGAGGAAAGCTCCCGTCGGGCCCTAAAGAGTCGAGGACCCTACGAATCAAAGTTGCTCGATTCACATTGGATGAAGATGGAACATTATACAGAAGGACATTCGATGGACCATTGGCAGTATGTTTAGGACCAAGAGACACCGAGTATGTTTTACGAGAGGTCCATGAAGGCACTTGTGGGAACCACTGCGGCGCTGAATCGCTGATTCACAAAATCATTAGAGCAGGATACTACTGGGATAGCATGGAAAAAGACACTAAGGAGTTTGTTCGGAAATGTGATAAATGTCAAAGGTTTGCACCAATGATCCATCAGCCCGGAGAACAGCTTCATTCAGTCCTATCCCCGTGGCCATTCATGAAATGGGGGATGGGTATCGTCGGCCCTCTACCAACGGCCCCAGGTAAAGCTAAGTTCATTTTATTTATGACTGACTATTTCTCTAAATGGGTTGAAGCACAGGCGTTCGACAAAGTGAGAGAGAAAGAGGTTATAGACTTCATCTGGGATCATATTGTATGTCGATTTGGGATACCCTCCAAAATAGTGTGTGGCAATGGAAAACAATTTATCGGCAGCAAGGTAACGGAATTCCTCGAGGATCACAAAATAAAAAGGATATTATCAATGCCGTATCATCCTAGTGGGAACAGACAGGCCGAATCGACGAACAAGACTATCATTCTAAGCTTGAAGAAAAGGTTGAACGACGCCAAGGGGAAGTGGAGAGAAATGTTACCAGAAGTCCTTTGGGCATATCGAACAACATCAAAGTCCAGTACGGGAGCAACCCCGTTCTCCTTAGTATATGGCTCTGAGGCCTTGATTCCGGTCGAAGTCAGGGAACTTAGCGCCAGATTTCCTCATACAACGGAAGAATCAAATCACGAGGCTATGAATACTAGCCTCGAGCTATTGGATAAAAAATGAGAAGCTGCGCTCGTTCGGATGGCTGCGCAAAAGCAAAGAACTGAGAGATATTATAATAGAAGAACCAACCTTCGCCACATTGGAATTGGGGACTTAGTTCTGAGGAAGTTACCCTCAACACTCGAGAACCAAACAAAGGGAAACTAGGCCCAAATTGGGAAGGACCATATCGGGTCCTCGGTATCATCGGAAAGGGATCTTACAAACTTAGCACAAAGGGAGGGCGGACATTTCCCTAACAATTGGAATGTATCACTCCTCAAACGGTATTATTGCTAAGGTATGACTTTCACCCTTTCCATTTGTATTTGATACTATTTTATTACAGGTGTTCGATAGAAGACGTCGAGAAACTCTTCAACACGAGGACCTTAGGTTTTAAAGCACGCGTTTCACTCTTTTTCCCTTAGATCGTTTTTTATCCCAAACGGGTTTTTTCCGGCGAGGTTTTTAACGAGGCAACAATTATGTGCTACTTGAGGAAAATTCAATAGTATCCAAGGCTTCTTTACAATCAACCTCGAATACTGGGGACATCAACCTCGGATGTTATATTTTTTAGGAAAGTACTTCATGTCAAAGGGTCTCGATAGGGAAACTTTGTAATGGGCCAAACGGTCGAATGAACCATGTCCATATAGATTAGTCGCGCCCCGATGGCAAAACATGTATGCATGTATAAATTATTCAAAGAAACATTCTTTCTATATGAAACATCTTGTGTCTCAAGAAAATTTTCTACTATACGAGCTCCATACTTATGATTGTCGCGCCCCCTTTTTCCCTTTTTGCATCGGAAAATCGGGTTGGTGACATTTGTTTGGGAGAACTCTTTCCTTTTGGTAAAGGGGTTTGCAATTGAAGAGTTTCCACCTAATGGTTTAAGGTGCATTAGGACACCTATAAGGTTCAATTCTAAGTTTGTTTGATAACCAGAGATAGGGTAAGGGCTTGAAATTATCCTAAGGAGAAGGTGTTAGGCACCCCTCAGGATTGACTAGTGTGGTTCCCGGCCAGATAGTTTCTTTGTGAATTTGTGCAATTAACAAGTAAAAAAACAAGGCTCAAATAAGTGGGGATTTTAAGTACACGAATGTTTGTAGGTGATAAAATAAAACAAAGTTTTGAAAGAGTTATAACTAAACGTGCTAACGAATATAGAAGGGGGTCCTAGGTTTATTTGTAATATGGATCACATCAATGAAATACCCGGTAATCACTCCTCAAAAGAGGGACTACACGTGGTATTAGCGCACCGGTCATCATATCCATATCTACCCTTCCCACCCCATTAAGGTATTAAAGCGCGGATTGGTCTCGACCTCTATTGCATGCTATTACCCGTCCCATTCCTATCAGTCCCGGAGGAATTTAGGACTATTATTCCTATAAGCGGGAGGATTTTAGGCTGACTTTTGGGTTTTAAAGGTAAAAAGACTAAAGCGACATTCAAAACACATAGGACTGCATATTAGGGGGAACATGTAAACAACTAAAGGCTCATATATACCTCCTCAAGTAGAGCACATAAATAGCATGACTTAAAACACATTTAAGTCTAGAATTCAAAGTACTAAGACAGGGGAATTTCAGTTGTTGAAGCAGACCCATTTATTACATAACTCAGATAAGAAGTCCGAATCAGGCTTGCTGGTTGCAGCAGTTGCTAATTAAACAAAGGCGAATTCAATTTTATCGTTATTACCTAAGGCTTGCCTAAGTGTGTATTGATGATACCCTATAAGCATGATACCTATTACTGATTCAAAAATGGCAAAGCAGTGAGAGTTTTAAACTAGTAATTTGGATCCTATAGGCATGCTTTCTAAACCGCATTAATGAAAGGAGTAAGTTGTTTAAACTAATTCAACATAGTACGAGTCAAACTGATTTTAACTATACTGGTTTCACATCCTATAGGCATGGTATCTAATTGAGTAGGCAGGATTTATTTGATCATAGCGAAATTCCTATAGGCATGACTTCTATAAAAAATACTGATTTTAATCCTGTAGACACGACATCTAATTAGAAACTGACTTTAACTTGTGGACATTATGTCTGATTATAGCCATTGGACCCTATAGGCATGATTTCTAAGTGTGGAAGTAAACATGCAGAACTTTACTAATCAGATCCTATAGGCAGGATATCTACCCTTAAAACATGCACAATTACCCCATCCCTTTTCACTAACCAACCCCAATATTCGTTACAACTTATTACAGACCAAAATACTAAATTACAGAAGAAGTGTAAAATAAGAAGTTACAACCATAGGAAGCCTGATTCTGACTTCCTCTCTAAGTTATAGAACAAACCACCTCAAATGCCACTTGTTTCAAAGACCTTCTCAGACCTGGGTGTGTCAAAGTTCCCTAAGGGTCTCAAGGGACCCCGGGCAGTGCTTACCCAGGTTTGCATAACTAGATAGAGATGAGTACAGTGTGGAAGGGCCATTCCTTATATGTCCAAGTTCAGAGGGAGCTCGTGGGTCCCAAGGCAAGGCTCAAACAAGAGGGGCAGAACCTAAGTCCTAAGAGTATAGTTGAAGTGCAGAAACAGAGATTTTATTTAAAACTGGGTTGAGAATAGTAAGGGGGTAAGGGTGATTTGAAAACAATAGTAGTAAAACTTAAATTACACAGAATCAGTAATTGCACAAAAGGGTGAGGTCTGGGACATGCACAGCAATAGATGATGCTGGCATGCCCATAAACCATCCAGAGAACACAAACACATAGGAGGATATGGGGTTTGGGATTCATACAGCAAATCACATAATCAAGTGACTGACAGAGTACATATATAAGGGAGCACGTTAATTTAGAAAGGGAGGGAGCAGATTACAACATCCATAGTAATGAAACTTGATTGCATACACATAAGCAGAAACAGGCATGAGTGAAGGAAACAGTTAAAGAAACATGTTGTTGTTAATGCTTGAAGATTAACTAGGACATACCAGTAAGAGGCAAAGTGCAGAAAGAAAAGTAAGCAAATTTCCACAGCCTAGCCTTGGCTTTCAGCCGGCTAGACAAGGCAGTAACACAAGTAGTAACAGA
This sequence comes from Nicotiana attenuata, assembly GCF_001879085.1. NCBI lineage: Eukaryota > Viridiplantae > Streptophyta > Magnoliopsida > Solanales > Solanaceae > Nicotiana > Nicotiana attenuata. The sequence goes on from NC_031999.1 coordinate 24,203,057, forward strand.
GAAAAGAGAGAGAGTTTTGAGTGAAGTGTGTGTTCTGAACTCAGATGGTTCATCCGTGTCTTTGAAAGAAGAGAGGTGCAGGGTATTTATAGTTTTTTCTGAAAACGAGTGAAGGAGAGGTAATAAGTAAAGTCTTGATACAAATATGGAAACAATCACAAGTCAGAATCAATTACCCAAGTGATTCCCCTTTAATTAAGGAATCACTGTCTAACGGGTAGCACCAGGTCTAATTAAGGAAAGAAAATCAGTTTGGAAGCAGACTGATTATTGCCATATAAGGGATAGTAAAAGCATGCAGTGAACAATCGAGTCTAAGTACAAAAATATGCTTATTTTGGGAAAGAAATCAGCGAGGTAAAAACATCACAGTAAAGGGAAAAGAATCAATTAATTTTAAACAGGCGAGTGAAAGTAGGGTTCATAAAAGGAAAGTTTTTGAAATCAGTCACAAGATTAAGATCAATCAAGGAAGAATATGCTTCTGCACTTCAGTATATGAATAGAGTGAACAGAAACACTAGACATGCGAGGCCAAGCACATTGGCAAAAGAAACAACATACAATAGTAGCAAAAATAAGCATAGGACTCAGTAGTGAACAAAGATAGATAGTCAGGGCTCACAGGTATGGCCAAAGTGAAGAAGAGAGTCAAAACAAGTAAAGGTCTCACAGTAACAGGTGAGGAAACCTTTTTGAGAAATTAGGGTTTCAGCCATAGTCTAGTTGAAAGATAGTAAAAATCAGATAAGTCACATAACGAAAAGAGAGTCTGAAACAAGAACTTTCAATCGAGTCAAGTATACATTCAAACAAACAATTTCAGACCCAAAGACCTAGGGTTTTCAACAATAATCGAGTTTAAAAGATGGTAAAACAAATAAGTCAAACAAGAACTTAATCAAACCAGTACACATCTAATCAAACAGCTTCAGAACTCGAATGAGACCCACAAAGGAATTAGGGTTTCAACATGCTGATTCAGATAGAAGAACAACATGAGCAAAACATAACAGAATCACAAACAATATTGACAATCGGAGAAGAGATCTTTTAAAAAACTTACAGGAAAACCTTAACCAAAAGTTGTTTTTAAAGAAAAGTTGAAGAACTTTCGAGAAAAACACTTGACATTTACATCAATTACAGATCTAAAGTAGATCTAAATGAAAATCCAAGGATCTTAAAGATTAGGGTTTCGAAAAACCACGAATAGGTGAGAAAGGCCTTGAAAGTTACCGATCTAACCAGGAGAGTCAAGGATCTGACTCGAACTGCCATGGCTGGCCGGAGAAAGGTCAGGGATGACCGGAGAAAAGCCATGAACTGCAGTCGAACAAGGAATGGACTAGATTCCTCTGGGGACTGGCCATGAAACCACAGAAGTCATTGGAGGCCACCACACATCTCCAATGGCCATAGGAGGTCATGGATTAAGCAGGGTTTAGGGTGGATTAGGGTGTAGTTTGATGGCGGCGGCTAGGGTTTGTGTTAAATTTCAGAGAGAGTTGAGAGAGAAGAGGGATTCAGAGGCGGTGGTTGGTGAAAAATGAGGTAGGGTAAGGGGTCGTTTGGGGTTAAAAAGGAAAGGGCGTATAGGAGCCGTTGATCTAAATGATCAACGGCTAGGATTAAAGGGGTTAGGCGGGGAGTCCGGTTTGGGTCGTTTAAATGGGTTAGGGGTCGGGTTTAAACGAAATTGGGCCGGGGGGAAATTGGGTTTAATTTGGTGTTCAATTTAGGCTACAATTGAAATGAAATTGGTCTATCATTTAAATAGCCATTTTTTCCCTTTTTAAAATTATACAAAATAGTAAATTAATTTCTGAAACCAAATCAAAAACACTAAAATGACTTATAGCATATAATCATTAATTTAAAAATACTGGACTTAATTTTCATGAATATAAACGCAATTAAATCCTAAAAGAGGCCGATATTGCAATTATATGCAATTTAGCTTTAAAAATACTAAATAAATTTGCAAAATTGTCTTAGCTATATTTCAGCATAAATGTGGAAGTCCAATAAATGAATTACCAAAAATAATAATCTTGGAAATCATTATTGGTTTTTTTTAAAAAAGAAATGGGGAAATGAATTGGTTTAAAAATCTTTAAAAATTAGGAAAAAATAATAAGACATTTGGACATTCTTATATATGCATACATATGCTATTTTGAAGGTATTTTGCATATTGAAAAATATATAGGGAAAAATTGGGTATCAACAGTTAGAAAGGGCGGTAAGTTTTAGGGAGTTGGGTCGTTTAATAACCGGTGAGACGTTTGGGTTCAAAAGGCACTAAACTAAAAACTGACATGCTCATGATGTGGTACTTGTTTTAATTGTTCACAATTGTGCGTGAGAGAACAGAGAAACTACTACCTGTGTCAGGAGTGTCACATCTCCTTTTTACTACCCCTGGAAGGGGTACAAGGGAGTTTTTCCAATTTAAGTGACAATCGAAATGGGATTATTATTATTAAAATCAGAGTCGCCACTTGAGATAATTTATGGTGTCCCAAGTCACCGGCTTAAAATCCCGAATCGAGAAAGTTTGCCTCTATTTACGGTCTGCGAACACAGAAGTCCAAGTAAGGAATTCTGTTAACCCGGGAGAAGGTGTTAGGCACTCCCGAGTTCCGCTGTTCTAGCCCAGTCGCTCTGATTATACTTGGCTCATAAAATTGTTTAATTACTGATTTTAGAATCTATGTGCATTTGCCTCTTTTAATTAAGAAATTATCTTGAAACGGGTCACGCACACGTGTAACCATTTGTTTGGGGCGTCAAAAATCATGTCACGCAAACGTGTCCACAATTAATCAGGCTTTATTAATATTAAGAATGTTTGGCCGAAGTTGCGCGAACGCATACTCCGAATTGTTTTTTTTGAAAATCGTAATCTTGTCTCACAAACGTGTCCACAATCACAATGATATATTACACGTGCCTAGAGCAACTACGAGCATTTGTCATTTTTATACCTAAGTCATAAGATTAATACGAGGGCCATGATTTATGGATAAAAAATTCATTATGGAAAAAACATGATTAATTACTAAAGGTTATTTTGTTTTGAAGTTATGAGGTATTTATCCATTATGGAAACATGGACCAGCTTCTTTTGTAGGTAAATACTAGAATTATTGGGCCTGCAAACTAAGATTGTTGGGTGACAATCTCATTTCCAACTTCAAGATTACATCACGGCCCAACCAGCAAACCTAAAAGTCCGATTCAAACTCAAATCCCAACAGCCCCATGATCTAATCTAGCATTCTATTTCATAGATTTAGCCAGCTAGTCTCATATCTACTGCTTTGGTTCTTTCTCATTATACTCACAAGATTAACCATTAAAATTTCCAGTACACAACAAAGGGATTCATTTCTTAATCGCATCATACAATTTCAAGTCAGAACATCACCAATTCACCACTGAAGCATACAAAATCAAGGATAAAAGAATAAGATAGGAACGGACCTTGTGCCGACGACAAATCGACAGCCAAACGAAACAGAATTCAACAGGAGGTCACAGAATATCCATCGATGCCATGAATGAACTCATGAGCAACTTATTAAACCTCTCAACTGGACGGTTAGACCCGTGGAACTACAGAACTTTAAAACTAAACAAATTGAGTTGAGGGCGAACATGAGACATCAGAGAAGATTACTAAGCTCGATACCGATTTAAACGTAAATTGTTCACGAAAATTACAACCAATTATATGACGGTCTCACACATTGTTTACAATCACAGAACAGATTCCAACATCACTTGCAACTCCAAAAATTAACACCTCCAGAGATGAACTTTCAATTCAATAGACCTTCAGCGATTACAGTAAGTGAAACGAGTCAAATGAATAGATCCGCAACAGAGGATTTCAACTGAAATTTTCGAGCAACAACAACTAACCTCGATGGAAACTCGAACGACCCAACTCGAACAACACCTCAACTCAATCGTCCTACATATTTGAATCCATTTCGAACAAAGTCCGGAGAAAATAAACGGAACTTCCTTTTTCTTTCTTTTTTATTTTTTGAATTTTTCTGATCAATTTTCCCTTCTCTCTCTCGCTATCTGTGTGTGTGTGCGTGTTTCTCGTTTCTAGCGGTGAGGACGATGGGTGAGAGGGATGTGCTCCATCTGGACAGAATGAGTGTCGCGGCTATTTTATGTGGAAGAGATGGGTCGTGTGTGAGGTGGTTTGAAGTCCGGCGACTTGGGGTGGGGTGTATGAGGGAGACGATGTCAGGGGGTGGGTCATTTGGAGAAGACGAAATCAGGGGGGGGGGTGGTCTCTTGTGTATTAGCGGCGCTCACTCTTAGCCTTAGGGATATTAGAGTCTCTAGGTCATTAGGCCAGTATTTGTTCTAATTTTTGCATCCAAAAACGACTGATTGTGTGTATAGGGATCTAGGTCTAGAGTCCTGTTTGTTTTATTGGGTTTTTTAGGTTAGGGGGTATGGGCCTATGTATTAAGGGCTTGGAAATTATCGGCTAGGTCCAAAAATTAGGCCTAAAAATGGGTTGCTCGAGCCCAAGTTTTATTCTTTCCCTGCGAACGAGACTAAAATACGATCTCATTTATTAATTAATCCTACTTAAGTAACATAACTATTAAAATAAGACTGACCGTTAAAACAAAACTATTTTTGCTTTTTTTTCAAGATTAAAAATGACTACAAAACATTAATGAAAGTATTTTTTTGTAATTTTCATTTTCTTGTAATAAAATAAAATAAGAGAGTAAAAATGAGTTGAAATAGCTATATTAGGCCTAAAATAAATATTTACGTGCTAAAATATAAAAAATCTTGGGGAGGGTCAAAAATCACATGTCTACAGCTGCTCCTCTTTGACTGGAAACGCGAAGAGTTTTCAGACAAAGAACGACTAGACAGGTTTTTTGACCCGACCCTTATTTTAGGAGACCAGAAACTAAGAGGAAGGAGAATGTGACCGAGCCCTGGTATCTGAGCTGCCTACATATCCTTGGCTATAAAGGAATTAGGCCACGTGTACTTCAGAAGTAGAAACAGTGATGGAGCATACTGAGGTGGAGAGCCGGTCGAGGTGCTGTTCCGCCGAGGTTCCGGTCCGCGGTCCTGTTATTACATCAAAATCAAAAAAAAGGAAAAAGACTAACTAAACCTGTCAACTATAAGTTACAAGATTCCTATCTATTGTGAGCATGTGATTTTTTCCTCACACGAATTACTCCTACAGAATCCCAAAGAATGGGATTTTTCTTCTAATTGTTTGTCATTCTAGGAATTATTGTGGAATTTTTCTGATTGTCATTTTTGTGTGCATATTTAATTTTTATTTAATTCATAAAACATACAAAAATATATTGCATTTGCATTTAGGATTTAATTTTGCATCTTAGGATTTAATTAGCAAATTAGTTTGTTCTATAAAATATGAAAAATCTCAAAATAGTTCATGTTGCATTTTAACTCTTTAATTTGGAATTTCATAGCTTTTCTTTGTTTGTTTGGTGTTCGAATTCATTCCGTGTGCTTTCCAATTTTCTTTTAAAATTTTCGTTAATTTTGTTTTGGTTTGTGCATTTTACTCGTTTAGCTTCTGATTTTGTTTTAGTCTAGTATCCAGTTTAATTAGATTTGGTGTTAATTTGGTCACTTAGTTAATTCTAGCTTATTAGTTAGCTTAAAAAGGGAAATCAGTCACTTAGTTAGAATTTTAGCTTTAAAATCTTTCAAGTGATTATTTTCTTTTCTGTTTCTAATTGATTCATTAAAATTAACTTCTGATTTTGTTTGGGCCTTGAGGCCATTCTCGACCCCACTGCAAAAGGCCTTTTAAGTTTTGGGTCAAGCTTGACCCATATCTGCTTTGGGTTCAGGGGTAAAAATAGGGGTCTTAAGGGTTAGTTTAGAAATTTTAGGTTGGGGAATCTTGTATAACTGAATGGGGAAGCTTCCTAGAAGGTGGGTTTAGGGCTGTTTTGAAAAGCTGAATTTGAACTTAGGGATTAAATAGCAAAAATGAAAATTCCAAAAGGATTAAAGAGCAAAACTAAACTCATTTTCTGCTGCCCTAAGGCTTGCCTATAAAGGCAGTGTTTCTTCACACACAAGGCAGATTTTAGAGGTTTAGAGACTGAAAAAAGGCTAAAAAAACACTAAAATTTTAGAAGCAACCGAATTCCTTTTCCAATTCCAAAAATACTGAAAATTGCTCAAAATTTGTTTGGTTGTCTGGTTCTCTGAATCCCTTTGCTGGTTTAGAACATCTGAAGAACTCCAAAAATCGTGCATCTGGGGTAAAAATGGTTCAAGTTTTGGGGTTTAAAAGTTTGGTTTGAGTTGCTGTTTGGGGTACTGTTTTGTTGCTGGTTTAGCTTGGTGTTTTGCTGGGTTGCTGATTTGTTTCTGCTGCTGCTGCTAACTTCTCATCCCCATTGTCTTTTTTCTCTTACATTCCACGTATCATTCTGCTTCTTGGTTAATCTGTGAAGTGTAAATGTGCAATTGATTATGGACACATGATGAAAGATTTGTGTTATTGAACTCTTATTCCCCTGTTGCTCCATTTCATTCATGTGTTGTATTAGTTTAATTTAGTGGGAATCCTATTAGTTTTCTTATATAGTATAAGATGCTTGTAGCTGATCTTCTGTTTGATTCCATTGAAGTTTCTGATCGCTGGGATTTAGAATAGTAGCATGTCAATTTTTGTTCATTGCTTGTATTGAAAAGTTTGATTTGAGGTTTAAAGCTCATTATAGTTATTTATAAGTTGGTATGGGAATTGGATCAAATTAGGATGATGGATAATTCTGCTTGCATTGGATTCAGAAAACTGAATCTCCTTAGTCAGATGATTTGGGTTTCATAGCATTTAGAGCCTATTGTTCATGTTATAATTATTGTGCATCGTGTTTAGTCAGTGGGGTTCAGATGGTCTCTTCAAATGTTTTAAGTGTTGCCATATTGTTAGCTTTCATTTCTTGCCATGAATGAGAATTATTTTGGTTTGGAATTTAAGGTCGTTTGTGAAATTGGGAATCGCATTGCCATATGTTGCTTGGATTCAAAATGGAATTATAGTAGTAGCTTCAACTTTCAGATGAATTGTGTTTAAATTTTCCTACATGTTGTCCTTCAATTATCTAATGCGTTTTCCTGCTCACAATACTGAACTGGGCAAGTTTATTTGATTTTGGACCCTAAAGGGCTGTTAGAGCCCAAGGCACTTGGTGCCCGCATGTTTGGCCTCGCAGGGACTCGACCCTGAGTCCATATCTCCGGGCGTTATGCCTTTCACTAAATTTGGGCTCATTTTGGGCCCAAGCCTGAAGGCAACCGTAAATAGGAAGATTGTATGCTCTATCATATTTGGTCTTGTTTCCTTTTCGAGTCAGTCACCTTTGTTGATGGCCATTGCTGGCCCAAGTTATTTTCAAGTAATTGAACCAGTTCTTACTAATATAAGTCCGCTAATTATTAGTTTAGTTTAAACATTCGCTGTAAAATAAATTGAAGATTCCTTAGGCCTTTAATCAATTAGCTAAATCCTTTAATTAGTTGAGGTGTTCCATATTAAATAATACCAATAGTTATGGCCCTCCAATCTAAATTTAGAAATCCATTGGTTAGAATAATTTGAGGCATGCCGTGCCAAATAAAATACCAAAACTCATGGCCGTCATTTAATTAATTTTAATCCTTAGAAACCGAGGCGTGCCATTTAGTTAAATTTCCCATGGCCCTCGCAAACGTGAAAGTGCGTAGTTGCTTTAGGCGCGTAATATAAATTAATTTCCTTAAACTCGGGTGTGCAATTCATGTGACCCAAATCCAAATTTCAACAATGTTAAATAAAATGTGTCGTGGACCGCGGGTGCATTACATGTGGCGTGGTTCAAGGCGTGTTTTAAATAACGTTAAATCTTCCTAAAAATAATTAAAAAAAGCTGTTTAATAAGTTTAAACTATACCATAGGTTAAAACATGTATTAAAATCAGATAATAGGCTAATTATAATAGTTTAAGCGACCGTGCTAGAACCACGAAATCCGGGGGTGCGTAACACCTTCCCTCGGGTTAACAGAATTCCTTATTCGGAATTTCTGGTTCGTAGACTTCAAAAGGAAAGTCTAAATTTCCTCGATTTGGGATTTGAAATAAACCGGTGAATTGGAACGCCAAATAAACTATTCCAAGTGGCGACTCTGATAATTAAATAAATAATCCCATTTCGAATAATGTCACTTTAATTGGAAAAATTCCCTTATATACCCCCTTCGGATGTGTAAAAAGGAGGTGTGACAGCTCTGGCGACTCTGCTGGGGATACAAACCCAGAACTTCGGTTCAGGGTTTAAGAATTTGAGCTTAGAATAACTGTTATAGTTTGCTTGTTTTTTCTGAATTTTACATGAATCTAATGTGCTAAATGCCGCTTTTACCGCTTTGATATTGTTTGGACTGTATATAAATTGCTACGAAAACCTCCTCTCTATGAGTCTTCTAAATCATCTGGGAAGGGTGCACTTCGTGTAACTTCTCTTCTGTTAGAGTCATATCCAATTTTAGAACGAGGTTCGGACAAGTTGCAAAGCCGATGAAGCTTCTGTATTCCCGGTACGCTGCCCCCCCTCGGCTCGAGCTGTCCGCTCGGGTAAGCCAGGTCTAGAACAATACACCCAGGGTTCTAAACCTAGTATTACAAAACCCCATGCCGGATCCCTAGTAGGAACGCTTGTGTGCATCACGTGCATTTGATTTAGGGGACTCAACACAGGGGTTGGGTCCGTCTAGGACAGGTGTACCCGAAATGAAAAGACCATCCTGATGCATTCTGCTTGCTACTTGTGCATTTATTTGCTTCGGATTTGCATGTTGACTTGTTTATGAATAATAGGAAAAAAGTTAGGAAAAAGAAAATCAATTGGAGGGCTAGAGAGATAATTACCTGTTCTGAAAACCCGATGTCCAAAAAATACCGAAACTCTGCCGAATTTTTGAAAAAAAGATGAAGAGAAAGTTTGTTTTTTTTGCTTAGAAAAAATATTTAGTATTGCTTTTTATTATGTCAAACCTGACCGAACTACGCAAGTTTGATTTTCACCGGATGTGGGATACGTAGGCAACCCCCATCGGGTCCAACTTTATTTTTGAAAAATAACCCAAAAAGAACAAAATTTTAGTGTTTTGTCATAAATAAGTAAGGTGATTCCATTCTTGTCTAAAATAGCCAAATGTCCCTTAAAGGACACCGGAAGGCTGTTTTTGCAAGAACAGCCACCTTTGGTCTCTTTTTCAAATTTTTTGCCGGTTAGCAAACACAGCCCTAAAATCTTCTTTCCCGAAGTGCTGAAGGGCCGTATTTTCAAAGCTGAGTTTTTATTTTTGAAATGAAAATTTTGACTAAAAAATTTTGATAGCTTTTTCTTGAGTCAAAATGAATTATGATTCTTTAAACTAAATCACCCTAATAAATGTGCAGGATGAGCACAATTGAAAATGAACCCTTCGCAGCTCTTGATGAAATCCCCTTACAACTCCATATGTGGTGGAACGACTTAGGAAAAGTCAGCAGAGGGACTGTGTTAAAAGTTTTAGGTGGTCTCGTGGGACTTCTAAAAATCAAGCCAAGGTTGGATGTGATTGAAGCCTTGATACCTTTCTGGGACCCGACTCATAATGTGTTTCACTTTTCTGATTTTGAGCTCACTTCCACACTGGAGGAAATTACGGGATATGCCGACCTTAGTGGAAACCTCAGAAGTCGGTACCCGGTATCGCCAAGAACAGTGTCTCCTCACAAGTTTCTTGATCTGTTGAGCATCAGTCGGGAGGTTCAGGATAGGAATTTATCCGAAGGGTTTTGCACTTTCCAATTCTTGTACCAGCGCTATGGCAATCCTCACGGTTTTGAAGCACCTGATACTGGTCTGACCCATGCGGGAAACAAAGACAAATGGGAGGCACGACGGGGTTTGGCCTTTATAGTAGCATTCTTGGGTGTCATAATCTGTCCGAGAAAAGACGGCAACATAGAATTGGGTCTCGTGGGAATGGTTGATGTCATGATTAAGAAAGCTAATAGCACTCTTGTCCCAATGATTTTAGCTGAGATTTACCGAGCCTTAACCATCTGTCGCGAAGGGGGAAGATTCTTCCAGGGTTGTAACTTGCTACTACAATTGTGGATACAAGAACATTTTTGTCACCGTGTCGGGTATATGAACTACGACATGACTGGTCTAAATTGCATCGAAGAGTATGAAAACCGAGTGGCGGGTGTTGAATTTCCGAAAGGTACAGAGGCTTGGTATGCGCACTTGAGTTCTTTAACTTCGGACAAAATTGAGTGGACTTTCGGATGGCTCCCTGTCACTGAGGCCATCTACATGTCAGCCGAAGTGTGCTATCTTCTCCTAATGGGTCTCCGGAGCATTTAGCTGTATGCTCCTCATAGGGTGTTGCGCCAACTGGGCAGGTTTCAACTATTCCCCATGACGAAGATCTGAGCCGAGAAGTCGTAGAATTGGGTCCAAAAGCTGTATTCCCGGAAGGAAAAGTTCGTAAAATTTGGAATGAGTGCAGATTTCTAGAACCTAAGACTCTGGTGCGGGATTTACCTAAAGGTGAGATAGACCCTAATTACATGACTTGTTTCGGTAAAAGGTTTCAAATCCCTCAAGAGCCCGGAAGGCCTTCTAAAAGGCCCCACGTCCAGAAATTTACTGACGACTCACGGGACTAACGGGACTGGTTGATGAAAGAGGCAAGCTATAGGGCCAAGATAAGTAAACTGGAGGGACAAATCAACCTCAAATTTGACAATGGTGTCCAAGCTGCTGACGATGAAGGAGAAAATAAGAAGCTGGTTCAGGAAAATGAAGCCCTTAAGGCTCAGATCCAAAAGATGAAAATAGCTGCTAGAAACCAGGAACGAAGCCGAACAGATGAAAGGCTTATAAGTGGTCTCAGAAAGAAAGTACTCGAATGTCAAGATGACTTAGAGAAATCTGAGGCTAGTCTAGCAAGAGTCCGAGCACAACTGGCAAAGAATGCTGAAGGGCGGGCAGAGTTTGTGCGACAGATGAAAAGAAAATATGAGGGGACAATCACCAATCTGAAGAGAAAGCTAACTACCCTTGAAAATGAGCGGCCAACAGGCTAGGACTTAAGCCGAAGGAACATTGTATGCTTTGATGGCCCAGATGGAGGAAGATATGCAACAATTGCAAAATCAAAACCATCATGACACTCAGGTGCTAGAAGCTTGGACTCAGCAAATCGGGCGTTTGCTCCAAGAAAAAGGTGTCATCCAAGAGAGGGTTAGAGCCATTGCCGACTACATCGTCGTGAAGTGTCAAGAATGTGAAGACATGACTAGAACCACTTTCTTTGTTGCGGTTATGACATTTTTTCGCCAAATAATGAGTGATCTGGAGCATCTTCAAGGGGATCTTGCACAGAGGCCCGTGGCAAGACCGAATGATGTCCCACGGGCCCCAGGAGTCGAAGCACTTATGTATTCATGATTTTTATTTATCGAGTTTGTACTTCAGTTGTTGTTTTGAGTCTGTTTGTAGTTGTTAAAATTCCAAAAAATGATTATGTTAGAGTCTTTTGTGATAGTAAAGTTTAGGAGTTTTATTAGTGAAAATTGAAAATTCCCAAAGAAAAATTATTATTTCCTTATTTTTGAATTTTTCTTGAACTACGTAATGATCTGATTCACGCGACGTCGTGATACGTAGACAATCTTCATCGAGTCCGATCATGATTTTGTAAATAACTCAAATAAAAGAGGAATATGGAAGGAAAGAACCGAAAGAAAAAAAAGAGAAAAAAAAAGAGAGAGAAAAAGAGAGTCAAAGAAAAACCAAAAGAAAAACGAAAAAAAAGAAGAGAGGGGCAAAGCAAGAAAAGAGAGGAAAGAAAAGAGAGGAAAATGGGAATAAGAGGAGACGCATTAAAGAGCCAAAGCGGAAAGGAAGAAAAATTGGAGAAATAAACGAAAGCCGAGATGAAACACGCAACCGTTACAAAACATGTAGAAACACATTTAACTGCGTAGTTGCATCACACCCCAATGTGTGATTCCCTATGTGTTAATTGTCTCGCACTAACCGGTTTGTTGTGTTTATATTCAGTCAGGCTCTATAGTTAGGTGGTTGGTTTTGTGGTACTCTAGCTTCAATCCTTATTTCACAAGGTCAAAGGGAAGCATCGAAATGTCATCTGAGGGTCATCTACCAACGGTTCCTATCCCGGAGGATAGCCCAATTTCGGCCATCCCAACTTCGGAATCGACCGCTGCAGAGGAACAAAATTCTGCGTCTCGGCATGATGGAAATGTGGGTCGCTTGGTCTTATGGTAGGGAACCACCAAGTGTAATCCCTGGATTCCCCGAGCTACTTCCCAGGGCAAGTGGCACCTCCAACGTCCCCATAAGTTACCCGAATACTCCGCTGGGATATCCTACCATTTCGGCTCACTTTGCTGGAACACCTTCTGAGGTTCGCCCCCAGGTGTTGATGTCAGGCACAGCCTCAAATATATTCATTGCTCCACCTTCTGCAGCCACGGCACAACCCACCCTGCCAAGGCCAAATTTTGACCCGTCATCCTTCACCGATCAAGTACCATCTTTCCCACTGGAACCTACCCAGTTCACCACCAATTCCTACCCTCAGCAATCTCGGTACGAATTCACCGCGGGGCAGGAGAAAACCTCAAAGAACACTGAACAAGAGGAGATTGCTCGAACAATGAGGAGTATGGAGCAGAGTCTAAAAAATATACAAGGTTTGAGCGGGCAAAAGAGCGTATCTTACGCTGACCTGTGTATGTTCCCACACGTGCATCTACCCTTGGGTTTCAAAACCCCAATGTTTGAAAAGTATGACGGGCATGGGGATCCCATAGCCCACCTCAAGAGATATTGCAACCAATTGCGGGGAGCAGGTGGAAAAGAAGAGCTCCGTATGGCTTATTTTGGAGAAAGCTTGGTCGGTATTGCTTCTAAACGGTACATGGACCAAGATATATCTCGCTGGCATATCTGGACGACATGGCTCGGGATTTTGTCAGGCAGTTTTAGTATAACATCGACATTGCCCCTGACAGGAATTCATTGTCAAATCTAAAGAAAAAGTCCTCGGAAAGCTTCCGAGAGTATGCTGTCAAATGACGAGAGCAAGCCGCCAGAGTTAAGCCTCCAATGGATGAAACAGAGATGGTCAGGTTCTTTCTTCAAGCCCAAGAGGCCGATTATTTTCAGAATATGATGTCTGCGATGGGAAAACCATTTGCCGAGACCATCAAAATCGGCGAAATGATTGAGAATGGGTTAAAGACAGGGCGCATCTTGAGTCAATCTGCTATAAGCGCTACCTCCCAAGCCATTCAAGGCGGGTCTGGAGGTATAGCAAACTGGAAGAAGAAGGAAGAAGCTTCAATGGCAACTTCAAGTGTAAGAAAACCCCAAACATCCAGAATTACTTCTCCACAAACACCCCACAACATTATTATCCCTATCAAGATGCAGCCTACGATATGGTTGCTCAGCCGTGTGCAGTAATGAATGCCCAACCATATGCTAGGCCACAGCAACAATTCCACCAAAACTGAGCTCCATTTCCCAGAAACAACCTCCTCACCAAGCTCAGTATAATCCCCGACCTCCATAGAACAACTTTCGTGTCCGGGAACCACCCAAGATGCCAAACTTCACACCCATTGGTGAGTCATATTCCAGCCTCTTCCCCAAACTTGTTCAGATGGGTTTGTTGCAGCCAGTACCCCAAACCAGGCAGAACCCAGCGTCGCCCGCTTACAGAGCCGGTACTCGATGTGCTTACCACTCAGGGGCGGAAGGGCATGATACAGATGACTATTGGACCCTGAAGAGGGATGTGGAAAACCTCATAGAACAAAAGAGAATAGTGCTAAAGGACAAAGACGTTCCTAATGTAACCAACAATCCATTACCGGCCCACAACAACGGGCCGGTTATTGGAATGATTTGGGAAGATAAAGAGTTTGACCCAGCTCTAAAAGCCATAATTTCCATAGCCGATGTGGAAAAGAAGCCAAAAGTTGTCGCAAAACAAGACAAGGGGGAGAAGAAGAATAAAATCACCCCTCGGAATACAGAAAAGAAAGAGGAAACCAAAACCGGGACAGCGCCCTCAAAAGATGCCATCCTCTATGTTCCCCGAGGCCGAAAGAAAGAACAGATGTCATTGAGCCCTCTTAGAAGGTTTTAGTTAAACAAGGGAGCTAAAATGTATGTGCCCAAAGGGACCTACGTGGTGCGGGGGCCAATAATTTCACCAAGTCTGAATGAGCCCGTGGTTATTGGTCGCGCACCGCAAAGGCCCATGACAGATCCCACTGTCGTTCCATGGAATTACAACAAGGCGGTAGTGACCTACAAAGGAAAAGAAGTCTTGGGAGAGGCAAAGGAAAGTAGTCCGACTGAGAAATACCTCAATCTGGAGGAAGTGAATAATGCCACAAAGAAGCGTTTCCCGATCAAGAAACCAGTGAGTGCTGAAGAAGCAGAGGAGTTCTTCCGAAAAATGAAAATGACGGACTACGAGATAATTGACCAGCTCCGGAAGTCTCCTGCTCAGGTCTCTTTGTTGTCTCTGCTAATGAATTCAACTGAACATCAAAATGTATTGATCAAAACCCTCAAAGAAGTGTATGTACCCATTGAGACCATTTTGGAACAACTGGAGAGAATGGCGGAAAGGTTTGTTGCAATCAATCAGAGCTCCTTCAGCAAGAATGATTTGCCTCCGGAAGGGGCCGTCCACAACAAAGCCCTTCATCTGACAGTTAAAAGTGAGGGATATTATGTGAAAAGGGTCATTTTAGATGGTGGTTCTGGGGTAGATATTTTCCCTCTATCAACTCTACAACGAATGGAAATCGGTACTGAGAGAATCAGGCCCAACAACATTTGTGTGCGTGCCTTTGATGGCATCAAGCGAGATACTATTGGTGAAATTGATCTGATCTTGACTATTGGCCCGGTGGATTTCGAGGTGACCTTTCAGGTCCTGGATATGGATACTTCCTATAATTTCTTCTTGGGAAGACCTTGGATTCACGTAGCAGGAGTTGTACCTTCCACTCTCCACCAGATGGTGAAATTCGAACATGAAGATCAAGAGATTGTAGTCCATGGAGAGAATGAGCAGTCGATTTACCGGGACCCATCAGTCCCATGTCTCGAAGCTAGAGAAGGTAGTGAGCATATAGTTTATCAAGCTTTTGAAGTGGTGGTCGCAGACCAATCTGAAGAAGGAAACCCTTGTCTTCAACCCTTTCTCTCAAATGCATCAATTATGGTTGCCAAAGAAATGCTCATGCACGGTTACAAACCCGGGAAGGGGCTCGGGACGTCGTTGCAAGGAATCACCGAACCCATCACCCTGGCTGCCAGTGAGAAGTTCTTTGGGGTAGGTTTCCAACCCACGCCAACTGATGGAAAATGGGCAGATGAACGAAAGAACAATGGTTGGGTCTTGCCTCAACCGATTCCGCATCTTTATAGAATATTTGTCAGGCCCAAGTACAATGAGGAAGAGGACGATGAGGCCTTCACGACTGAGGAAATTGAAGAAATCTGTGGGGCTATGAGGCAAATTCTGTACGAAACCCACATGGTCTAGCCGGGAGAAGGTTCGAGCACCGCTGAAGTGCTATACATGGGACCCAATGCCAAGTTGCAAAATTGGAAGGCTACTCCGTTCCCAATCAGGCAGGAGTCCCGGTAGTCCAGTCTTGCCACCTTTTCTACATCACGAGTTATTTCAAGGTGTAACTCGGATGTTTCTTTTAGTTTTTTGTCTTTAAATTCCAATGTAAGCCTTGTTATCTTCAAAATTCAATGAAATGAAATCGATATTTCATCGTTCAAGAAACCAAGATAAGCATTCACACAGATGAAAAAAACCGGGATACGTTGATCCAACTGTTGTTCGAATTCAAAGATGTGTTTGCTTGGTCATATGATGACATGCCAGGGCTAAGTGTCGATTTGGTGGTTAACAAGTTGCCAACATACCCCGATTATCCCCCTGTCCAGCAAAAGCAAAGAAAGTTCAAAACTGATATCAGTGACAAGATTAAAGAAGAAGTCACAAAATAGTTGAAAGCGGGGGTGATCCGAGTGGTCCGATACACTACATGGTTAGCCAATGTAGTTCCAGTGCCAAAGAAGGACGGGAAAACGCGAGTGTGTGTGGATTACAGAGACCTGAACAAAGCAAGTCCCAAGGACAACTTCCCTTTGCCGAACATCCACATCCTTATTGATAACTGCGCCAAACATGAGATACAGTCCTTCATGGATTGTTATGCAGGATATCAACAGGTGTTGATGGATGAAGAGGATACGGAAAAGACAACTTTCACCACACCCTGGGGCACCTACTGTTACAGGGTCATGCCTTTTGGTCTGAAGAACGCAGGGGCAACCTATATGATGGCCATGACTGCCATTTTTCATGACATGATGCACCAAGAGATAGAAGTGTATGTGGTGATGTGATCATCAAGTCCAAGACCCAGGACAATCATGTTCGGGACTTGAGAAAATTCTTTGAGCGGCTGCGTAAATATGATTTGAAGTTAAATCCAGCCAAATGTGCATTTGGGGTTCCGTCTGGAAAACTCCTGGGATTTATTGTCAGTCTGAGGGGTATCGAGTTAGACCCAACAAAGATAAAGTCTATTAGAGATCTGCCTCCTCCAAGAACCAAGAAAGAGGTTATGAGCCTGTTAGGAAGGTTGAACTACATTAGTCGATTCATTGCTCAGTTGACTTCCACATGTGAACCCATCTTCAAGCTGTTAAAGAATCATGCAGCACTCAAATGGACAGATGAGTGTCAAGAAGCTTTTGACGAGATCAAAGAATATTTGTCGAATCCGCCGGTCTTGGTCCCACCTGAACCTGGGAGGCCTTTGTTTTTGTACCTGAAGGTCTTGGAAAACTCTTTTGGCTGTGTCCTCGGGCAACACGATGTGACCGGAAAGAGAGAGCAGGCAATTTACTATCTGAGCAAGAAGTTTACAAGTTATGAAGCCAAATATACCCTGTTGGAAAGGACTTGCTGCGCTCTAACTTGGGTTGCTCAGAAGCTGAGGCATTACTTGCTAGCCTACACCACTTACCTTATTACCAGGTTGGATCCTCTGAAATACATATTCCAGAAGCCAATGCCCACAGGGAGGTTAGCAAATGGCAGATCCTACTCACTGTATTCGACATAGTCTATGTCACCCGCACGGCAATGAAAGCCCAGGCTTTAGCGGATCACCTGGCTGAAAACCCTGTCGATGATGAATACCAGCCCTTGAACACTTACTTCCCGGATGAAGAGGTAAACTCAGTTGAGATAATATCAGAAGACACCAATGCTTGGAAAATGTTCTTCGATGGAGCTGTAAACGCAAAAGGCGTTGGAATTGGGGCAATTTTGATCTCACCCAGTGGTCAGCATTATCCAGCGACATCCCGGCTCCGGTTTTTCTGCACAAACAACACTGCTGAGTATGAAGCCTGCATTATGGGTATGAACATGGCAATCGACCAAGATGTCGAAGAATTGTTGATCATGGGAGATTCGGATCTGATTATTCGACAAGCTCAAGGAGAATGGGAAACTCGAGATGTCAAACTCATTCCCTACAGGCAACATGTGGAAGATCTTAGTAGGCGGTTCAAGTCAGTTGAGTTCAGGTACATTCCTCGTTTTCACAATGAGTTAGCCAATGCACTCGCTACTTTGGCCTCTATGCTGCCATACCCAGGCAATGCCCACATTGACCCGTTGGAAATCCAAATCCGAGAAAGGCATGGTTATTGCAATACGGTTGAGGCAGAACCAAATATTCCGCTATGGTATCATGATATCAAGAGATTTCTGAGAACTAAAGAATATCCCAAACAAGCCAGTGGAGACCAAAAGAGGACCATCAGACGGCTCGCAAGTGGTTTCTTTTTGAGTGGTGAGGTCTTATACAAAAGGACTCCAGATCTCAACTTGTTAAGATGTGTTGACGCCGAAGAGGCCGGAAGAATCATGTATGAAGTGCATGCAGGAGTGTGCGGACCCCACATGAACGGGTATGTTTTGGCAAAGAAAATCCTCCGAGCAGGCTATTATTGGATGACTATGGAAAAAGACTGCTTCAGTTTCGTCCGGAAATGTCATCAGTGTCAGGTGCATGGTGATTTGATTCATGCACCACCTACAGAACTGCATCCCATGTCAGCACCTTGGACATTTGTTGCTTGGGGCATGGACGTCATTGGGCCGATCGAGCCTAAAGCTTCAAATGGACACAGGTTCATATTGGTCGCTATTGACTACTTCACGAAGTGGGTTGAAGCAATTACTCTCAAATCTATCACCAAGAAAGCTGTGGTAGACTTTGTGCATTCTAATCTCATCTGCCGTTTTGGTATTCCTGCAACTATCATTACAGATAATGCTACAAATTTGAATAGTCACTTGATGAGGGAGATATGTGAGCAGTTTAAGATCACGCATCAAAATTCTACTCCTTTCGGCCCAAAGCCAATGGTGCTGTCGAAGCAGCAAACAAGAACATCAAAAAGATTTTGAGAAAGATGATTCAAAGTTCCAGGCAGTGGCATGAAAAGTTGCTGTTTGCATTGTTGGGATACCGCACTATAATGCGCACATCAGTCGGAGCAACCCCATATCTTTTGGTTTATGGCACTGAAGCCGTGATACCTGCAAAAGTTGAAATACCTTCTCTTCGGATCATTGTTGAAGCTGAAATTGAAGACAGTGAGTGGGTCAAAACCCGTCTGGAATAGTTAACCCTGATTGACAAAAAGCGAATGGCCGCAGTCTCCCATGGGCAGTTGTATCAACAAAGAATGGCCCGTGCCTACAACAAGAAAGTGCGGCCTAGAAACTTTAAAGTGGGGCAACTTGTTTAAGGCGTATTCTTCCTCATCATGAGGAAGCAAAAGGAAAGTTTGCTCCTAACTGGAAAGCCCCATACATTATCAGAAAATTGTTGCCAAGAGGGGCGTTATACCTGGGAGACATCGAAGCGAATGACCCCAAAACAGCTGTAAATGCAGACGTAGTCAAAAGGTACTATGTTTAATCCTTCTGCAACAATAGCACTATCCGATTGGGATGACGAAGGCTTTCATTCTCGCTACCCCAAACACTCCAATCCTTTGCTAACCCTTTGAGCTGGTTACCTTTCTTTCATTACCCTCTTTGGAACTTGAAGATGTTTGTAAAAAAACCAAAAAAAAACAACAAAAACAAAAACAAAATGTTTCCCTGAACTACGTTCGACTTGATTCCAAAAGGATACGTAGGCAGCCTCTCTGGGGTTCAGTCGCACCAAAACAAAAATCCAATTTCCTCCAAAAGTGAAACTGGGGCAGATGTTATAATGGTTCGGCGATGATCCCGCCTGAACGGTTCCAAAGTTGTAATTCGATCCAAATTCTTTTTACCCAAACCTTTTTCAAGTCCTTCCGATCAATCGGCGAAAGGTTTTCNTTGCAAAAGAAACAGCATACAATAGTAGCATAAATAAGCATAGGATTCAGTAGTGAACAAAGTTAGATAGTCAGGGCTCACACGTATAGCCAAAGTGAAGAAGAGAGTCAAAACAAGTAAAGGTCTCACAGTAACAGGTGAGGAAACCTTTTTGAGAAATTAGGGTTTCAGCCATAGTCTAGTTGAAAGATAGTAAAAATCAGATAAGTCACATAACGAAAAGAGAGTCTGAAACAAGAACTTTCAATCGAGTCAAGTATACATTCAAACAAACAATTTCAGACCCAAAGACCTAGGGTTTTCAACAATAATCGAGTTTAAAAGATGGTAAAACAAATAAGTCAAACAAGAACTTAATCAAACCAGTACACATCTAATCAAACAGCTTCAGAACTCGAATGAGACCCACAAAGGAATTAGGGTTTTCAACATGCTGACTCAGATAGAAGAACAACATGAGCAAAACATAACAGAATCACAAACAACATTAAAAATCGGAGAAGAGATCTTTTGAAAAACTTAAAGGAAAACCTTAACCAAAAGTTGTTTTGAAAGAAAAGTTGAAGAACTTTCGAGAGAAACACTTGACATTCACAACAAGTACAGATCTAAAGTAGATCTGAAAGAAAATCCAAGGATCTTAAAGATTAGGGTTTCGAAAAACCCAGAAAAGGTGAGAAAGGCCTTGAAAGTTACCGATCTAACCAGGAGAGTCAAGGATCTGACTCGAACGCCCATGGCTGGCCGGAGAAAGGTCAGGGATGACCAGAGAAAAGCCTTGAACCGCAGTCGAACAAAGACTGGACCAGATTCCTCCGGGGACTGGCCATGAAACCACAGAAACAAACACACAAGAGTCATAGGAGGCCACCACACATCTCCAATGGCCATGAGAGGTCATGGATTAGGCAGGGTTTAGGATGGATTAGGGTGTAGTTTGATGGCAGCGGCTAGGGTTCGTGTTAAGTTTTAGAGATAGTTGAGAGAGAAGAGGGATTCAGAGGCGGCGGTTGGTGAGAAATAAGGTAGGGTAAGGGGTCGTTTGGGGTTAAAAAGGAAAGGGCGTATAGGAGCCGTTGATCTAAATGATCAACGGCTAGGATTAAAGGGGTTAGGTGGGAGTCCGGGTTGGGTTGTTTAAATGGGTTAGGGGTCAGGTTTGAACGAAATTGGGCCAAGGGGAAATTGGGTCTGATTTGGGGTTCAATTTGACACCTTGGTGCGTTTGAACACAGGTCCTTGTCGGATGTCAACACCGCCAACGATCATGTGCATTACATGTTGTGTTTCTTCCTGCTCATTTTTTCTTGCACCTCTCTGCCTGAAGTGGTTTTTAGCTCGATCACCGAGAAATTCTCGAAGGTGACCCTCGTTGAACAACCGAGCTACCTCCTCCCTTAGCTGCCTGCAGTCTTCGGTTCTATGGCCATGTGTGCCATGATACTTACACATCAAATTTGGATTTCTCTAAGAAGGATTAGTTTGGATAGGTCTGGGCCACCTGGTATCTTTGATTCTTCCAATAACTGACACGATCCCTGATGCGTCTATGCTGAAATTATACTCTGACAATCGAGGTGCCTCCGCGGGATCGGNTGGGATGGCCGTTGCTCGCCGGTGTACCTGCAATTAGAAACAATACAAGCGTATACTGTGCATAAATTTAAACATGATGCAAATTCCCATTCGACCATGAATGTTGTCTTTGAGCGGTTAGGATGACGTCTTTAGACCATGATGTCCTGGGCCATGAAGCGTATAATAAAGGATTCGCAGGCCATGAAATGATGTTCCCGGGCCATGAGGATGGTGCCTCCAAACCATGACGCCTTTGAATAATGATATGCAAAAAGATTGAAAGGAATCCTCGGGCCATGACATGGTGTTCTCGGGCTATGAAGATGGTGCCATCGAACGATGACGCCTTTGGATGGGTTGGCGATATTTCAGCCCATGAAGGATGCAGTAATATGTGGCGATCTTTGTGGTGATCTTTCAGCCGTGCAATGTGGCGAGCTTTCAGCCGTGCAATATGGCGATCTTTCAGCCGTGTAATGTGGCAATCTTTTAGCCGTGCAATGTGGCGATCTTTCAGCCGTGCAATGTGGCAATCTTTCAGCCGTGCAATGTGGTGATCTTTCAGCCCATGCAAATGCGGTATGAGGTGATCTTTCAGCCCATGAGATGCAGAATGTGGCGATCTTTCAGTGGTGCAATGTGGTGATCTTTCAGCCGTACAATGTGGCGATCTTTCAGCCGTGTAATGTGGCAATCTTTCAGCCGTGCAATGTGGCAATCTTTCAGCCGTGCAAAGTGGCGATCTTTCAGCTGTGCAATATGGCAATCTTTCAGCCCATGTAGATGTGGTATGAGGCGATCTTTCAGCCCATGAGATGCAGTATGAGGCGATCTTTCAGCCCATGCAGATGCGGTATGAGGCGATCTTTCAGCCCATGAGATGCAGTATGAGGCGATCTTTCAGCCTTATGCAAGGATGAAGGCAGTGTTTAGCCTTATGCAATGCAAAAATGCAGATGGAGATAGCGTCTAGTCTCGGAAGGCAGAATGGTAGCCTTATGCAATGCAAAAATGCAGATGGAGACAACGTTTAGTCTCAGAAGGCAGAATGGTAGCCTTATGCAAGAAATAAAATGGCAAATGGTAGTAGAGCTTTCTTAGCTGATAGCAGATTGCGACATTGTGATTGCTGGGGACATTGTGACATACGGAATATCACTGGTGTGTGCGGATAGCAAACGTTGGTAAGTGCGACAGTTCTGAGAGTTGTATTCCTGAACAATGTTTGTCCCATGGGTGTATAATATGTTTGATGGTTTTGCAAACCAAGTGCCTGCATCCAAAGAAAAATCGTGAGTTTTGTAAAGGGGAAGGTTAGTTCATATCCCCGCTGGCTTCGCTTGACCTGCTCGGCTTTGATCTGGTGATACTGTTTGTATCATTGGGGTAGCGTCGCTGAACAAAGCAGTTTCAATAATAAACATGCATGATTTATTTTTTTTTTGTAAAAATATGACATAATAATTTTTTAGATGAACCGACAACTGTGATGCAATTCCGGACATTGCAGCCTCTCCTGCTACGGAATTTTGAGGGTCCTCCTCAAAATTCTGCCCCAGTTTGATGGGTTGACGCTTCTGGCTGTTGCTTGCGACGATCGGCTGAAATTACTTCGGAATTTTGAGGGTCCTCCTCAAAATTCTGCCCCGGTTTCCAATTGCAGAAGAAATGAGAATTTTTATTGAATTGTGACCGAACCTATAGGGCTGCCTACGTATCCCCTCTTAAACAGGAATCAGGTCAGGCGTAGTTCAATTACATCATATAAGGAAAGCATAAAGATTACAAATAGTAACGCTTGACTGCATCTGAATTGATCAGTTTTGGCCAGACTTCCCCGTCCATTTCTGCAAGTATGAGGGCTCCTCCTATCAGAACCCGGTGGACCATGTATGGGCCCTGACAGTTGGGAGAGAATTTCTCTTTGGCTTCATCTTGATGCGGAAATTTTTTTTTCAACACCAGCTTCCCCGGTGTGAACTGTCTCGGCTTGACTCTTTTGTTGAAGGCTCTGGACATTCTGTTTTGATAGAGTTAACCATGGCAAACTGCGTTCATTCTCTTTCCGTCTATAAGAGCTAGTTGCTCATAACGACTCTTTACCCACTCTGCGTCATTGAGCTCAGCTTCCTGTATGATCCTTAGGCAAGGAATTTCTACTTCGGCGGGAATGACGGCTTTTGTACCATAAACCAGCATATAGGGGGTTGCCCCGGTTGATGTGCGGACTTTGGTGCGATACCCCAATAGAGCAAATGATAACTTTTCGTGCCACTGCTTATGCTTCTCTATCATTTTCCTTAATATTTTCTTGATATTCTTGTTGGCGGCTTCCACAACTCCATTCATTTGAGGTCTGTAGGCTGTGGAATTCCTCTGTTTGATCTTGAAGGTTTCACACATAGTTTTCATCAAGTCACTGTTGAGGTTGGAGCCATTATCAATAATGATCGACTCTGGAATCCCGAATCGACAAACAACGCGGTTGCAGATAAAGTCTGCCACGACTTTCTTAGTTACTGCTTTGTAAGATGCTGCTTCGACCCATTTGGTGAAGTAGTCAATTGCCACTAGGATAAAATTGTGTCCATTGGAAGCGGTAGGCTCGATTGGTCCAATAACGTCCATTCCCCAGGCGTCGAACGGCCATGGTGAGCTTGTTGCAGTAAGCTTATTTGGAGGTACCTTTATCATGTCTGCATGTATCTGACAGCGGTGGCATTTCCGGACGTACTGGATGCAGTCCGTCTCCATAGTCATCCAAAAGTAACCAGCTCGGAGTATCTTCTTTGCTAAGACAAAACCGTTCATGTGTGGACCACAGGTCCTAGCATGAATTTCTTCTAGTAGCCTAGATGTTTCCTTTGCGTCGACACACCTTAGTAATCCCAAATCGGGAGTCCTCCTATACAGGATTCCTCCGCTGTGAAAGAAGTTGTTGGACAATCTCCGAAGTGTGCGTTTCTGAGTAGGATTTGCAAACTCTGGGTACTCTCCTTTTGCCAAATATTCCTTGATATCATGAAACAAAGGCTTTGCGTCTGCTTCTTCTTCAACGTGGGCACAGTAAGCTGGCTGATCATGGATCTTTATTGGAATAGGATCAATGAAATTCTTGTCTGGATGCTGTATCATAGATGACAGGGTAGCCAATGCATCGCCGAACACATTCTGGACTCTGGGAACATGCTGGAACTCCGTCTTCATGAACCTTTTCCTCAATTCCTGTACATGATGCAAATATGGGAGTATCTTGGAGTTCTTGGTTGCCCATTCGTCTCGTACCTGATGTATAAGTAAGTCTGAATCTCCAATTACTAGCAGCTCTTGAATGTTCATGTCAATGGCCATTTTGAGCCCTAGGATGCAAGCTTCGTACTCGGCCATATTTTTGGTGCACGGGAACCTGAGTTTGGCGAACACTGGATAATGCTGACCGGTTTCTGATACTAGGACTACTCCTATGCCAACTCCTTTGAAATTTGCTGCTCCATCAAAAAACATTCTTCAACCGTCATAGGATTCTGCAATATCTTCTCCTATGAATGATACCTCTTCATCAGGAAAATACGTTTTCAGGGGTTCGTATTCTCCATCCACGCGATTCTCGGCAAGGTGGTCTACCAGTGCTTGTCCCTTGACCACTTTCTGAGTTACGTAAACAATGTCGAACTCACTCAATAGGATTTGCCACTTGGCTAGCTTGCCGGTGGGCATGGGCTTCTGAAAGATGTACTTCAAAGGGTCTATCCTTGATATGAGATATGTAGTATAGGCGCAGAAGTAATGCCTCAACTTCTGAGCTACCCAAGTCAAAGCACAACAGGTGCGCTCTAACAGAGAATACTGGGCCTCGTACGGGGTGAACTTCTTACTGAGATAATAGATGGCCTGATCCTTCCTCCCCGTTTCATCATGCTGCCCCAGAACGCAACCGAAAGCTCCATCCAATACTGCGAGGTAGAGTAATAGAGGTCTACCTGGCTCAGGCGGGACCAAGACTTGTGGTGTTGACAAGTACTCCTTGATTCTGTCGAAGGCCTTTTGGCAGTCATCAGTCCATTCGGTGGCGGCGTCCTTCTTCAACATCTTAAAGATTGGCTCACAAATAACCGTAGACTGTGCTATGAATTGGCTGATGTAATTGAGCCTTCCCAAGAAACTCATCACGTCCTTCTTGTTCCTTGGCGGTGGCAATTCTTGAATAGCTTTGACTTTTGATGGATCCAGTTCTATTCCACGGCGACTCACAATGAACCCAAGCAATTTCCCAGCAGGAACCCCAAATGCGCACTTCGCGGGGTTCAATTTCAGGTTGTACCTTCGCAATCTATTGAAGAACTTCCTCAAATCTTCCATGTGATCAGTGGCCTTCTTGGACTTGACGATGACATCGTCTACATATACCTCAATCTCATTGTGTATCATATCATGGAAAATGGTAGTCATGGCCCTCATGTAGGTGACCCCTGCATTCTTCAGGCCGAACGTCATCATCTTGTAACAGTATATTCCCCATGGTATAATGAAAACCATTTTCTCAGCATCTTCTTCATCCATCCAGATCTGGTGATAACCAGCGAAATAGTCTACAAATGACTGCAGTTCATGCTTGGCACAATTGTCAATCAGGATGTGTATGTTCGGCAAAGGGAAGTCGTCTTTCGGACTGGCCCGGTTGAGATCTCGGTAGTCGACACAGACTCTGACCTTCCCGTCCTTCTTTGGTACTGGCACGATGTTGGCTAACCATGTCAGGTATTCTACTACCCTGAGAACCTTAGCTTTGACTTGCTTAGTAACTTCTTCTTTGATATTCAAACTCATATCCGGCTTGAACTTTCTGAGATTTTGCTTTACCGGAGGACATGTCGGATCGCTTGGCAGTTTATGGGCCACAATAGACGTACTCAGACCAGTCATGTCATCATAAGACCAGGCGAATATGTCCTCATATTCCTTTAGGAATTCTATGTATTCCTTCTTTTCTGACGGCGATAAGTGAATGCTGATTAGTGTTTCTTTGACGTTTTCTGTACCTCCCAGGTTAACAATTTCGGTCTCGTCCAGGTTGGACTTAGGTCTGTTCTCAAAGCTCTCAACTTCTTTGACAATCTCATCCAGTATGTCATCTTCCTCTGAATCAATGTCCATTTGTTGCGTTGTCCCATTGCATGTCACAGTCATTGGTTCATCAAGATAAGTAATAGTAATGCTGTATAAGTAAAGTAATGAGAAAAATAATAATGAGTGTTGATTTATAAGAAAAGTCAAAATGCTTCGATAAATTGCATAACTGTTTTGAACATTGGAGATCTTATTGCGGGAATTGAAAAATGCGAAAGGAAAAATTTATTTAGTAAAGAGAGAAAAAAAACAGTGCATGGTGCTTGTTTTAGCCTTGCTACCCCGAGGCTTGTCGGGCTCTGGTTGTCCTGATAGTCTAGTTATTGAGGTGTGCCCCTCTGCTCACAGCCTGTATGGAAGGGCCTTCCTCCCCCTCCTCCTCGAGAACAACACAGCAGTACATGTCATTGTCTTCTAAGAACAAGTTCTTTAAGACTAAGAGGAGGAGTGGGTGGAGGGCCCCTGGATCTCGTGGAATAAGATGATGTTGCCAGAGTGCATGAACTAACCTTTGGGGAGGGGAATAAAAAACAAAAACAAAAATAAAACAAAAAGGTAAAAAAGTTAGTGAGGATCATAAAAAAGTGTTGCAATATTTAAACACGTAGTGCAGGAATGTAAAGCGTGTCCTAATTTGGGGACCTCGTTGTGCCCGAGGTAGGCCTAGCGACAAATTGATTTGGAGAACTTTTAATGCCAATAAATGCTTCATTTCATAATGTAAGAACAGTCGAATCCCAAAACGATAATGATAAAAAAAAATGAGTTACTATTGGCACTTGGCGTTATTACATCGTAAGAAAAAGCAAGAATAAATCTAGTCTATTTGGTCCCAGAAT
Organism: Nicotiana attenuata; assembly: GCF_001879085.1. Taxonomy (NCBI): domain Eukaryota; kingdom Viridiplantae; phylum Streptophyta; class Magnoliopsida; order Solanales; family Solanaceae; genus Nicotiana; species Nicotiana attenuata. The sequence goes on from NC_031999.1 coordinate 24,230,187, forward strand.
GATCTTCCTCAGGTTGAATGTTCTCGTTGATCAAATCTTCCAGCTCGCGTAGGCTCGTTAGTAAGAATGCCTTCGCCAGATGTCTTTCTTCGTTTCCCTCAGCGCTCTGGCAGTCGTTGACTCTTTTCCTCACTTTTCCTTCCAATTCTAACAGGCTTTATTCCAGATAATCTAGCTTTTCGCTAGCCTTGACGGCCCTTTCTTTCCATTTATTGATCTGATCATCCGATGGAAGATCCCTCCACCATTCTAGCAAAAGTGTGGGTATGTTAACCATTCCGAAGCTGGGGACTTCGTGCCTCATTTTCTGCAAAACAAAAGGGTTAGACCTTACCCCCTACCAGACTCGACTATTTAGGCATTTATGATCAGCATGAAGCATTTAGTTCTCCAAATGAATGCATAGAACGTAGTGACGTCCGTTAGGGTTCAGGGAAACCCAGTGGACTTTTGGACAAGGCTATCTTAAAGGATCATTATGTGGACAACATAACTGATCCGGCTAGGTTTTACCATGATGCATGCACAATTTTAACAGAGTAAGGTTTCTATGGGATTTTAGACTGGTACCCTTGAGCGGAAAACTCAAGGGGGAAGGCTCGGAACTGTCGGCTGCACCGCTGATCGACTAGTTTTACCGCAAATATGCTTTTCTGAATTTAGGGGGTAATGATATAGGAAGAGCGCAACCACTCATTATAAGCGTTGCTATAGTATTTATTTTGGCACGAGTGGAGTATGATGTTGAGCATGATTATGCAATAATTAAAAAGCATGTTGACATGTATTCGCACATTAAGAAAGCGATAAATACAGCAGTTTCATAATTTAAAGCAATAAAGGAAAGAAAACAAGGAAGATATGTCAGTTTTGCTTCTAAAGAAGAAATTAAATAGATAATTACACATAGGAGAGGTACAAATTCACAAGAATTTTCTAAAATGGTAAAAGCCTAAAAATCCCAAGCAGAGTCGCCATGCTGTCGCGCCCCTTTTTTCCCTCTTTGCATAGAAAAATCGGGTTGGTGACATATGGTTGGGACAACTCTTTCCTTTTGGGAAAGGGGTTTGCAATTGAAGAGTCGCCACCTAATGGTTTAAGGTGTATTAGGACACCTATAACGTTCAATTCTAAGTTTGTTTGATAACCAGAGAAATGGTAAGGGCTTGAAATTATCCAAAGGGAAGGTGTTAGGCACCCCTCAGGATCCACTAGTGTGGTTCCCGGCCAGATAGTTTCTTTGTGAATTTGTGCAATTAACAAGTAAACAAACAAGGCTCAAATAAGAGGGGATTTTAAATACGCGAATGTTTGTAAGTGATAAAAAAAACAAAGTTTTGAAAGAGTTATAACTAAACGTGCTAACGAATATAGAAGGGGGTCCTAGGTTTATTTGTAATATGGATCGCATCGATGCAAAAATATGCTTATTTTGGGAAAAAAATCAGCAAGGTAAAACATCACAATAAAGGGAAAAGAATCAATTAATTTTAAACAGGCGAGTGAAATTACGGTTCATAAAAGGAAAGTTTTTGAAATCAGTCACAAGATTAAGATCAATCAAGGAAGAATATGCTTCTGCACTTCAGTATATAAACAGAGTGAACAGAAACATCACACATGCGAGGCCAAACACATTTGCAAAAGAAACAGCATACAATAGTAGCAGAAATAAGCATAGGATTCAGTAGTGAACAAAGTTAGATAGTCAGGGCTCACACGTATAGCCAAAGTGAAGAAGAGAGTCAAAACAAGTAAAGGTCTCACAGTAACAGGTGAGGAAACCTTTTTAAGAAATTAGGGTTTCAGCCATAGTCTAGTTGAAAGATAGTAAAAATCAGATAAGTCACATAACGAAAAGAGAGTCCGAAACAAGAACTTTCAATCGAGTCAAGTATACATTCAATCAAACAATTTCAGACCCAAAGACCTAGGGGTTTTAACAATAATCGAGTTTAAAAGATGGTAAAACAAATAAGTCAAACAAGAACTTAATCAAACCAGTACACATCTAATCAAACAGCTTCAGAACTCGAATGAGACCCACAAAGGAATTAGGGTTTTCAATATGCTGACTCAGATAGAAGAACAATATGAGCAAAACATAACAGAATCACAAACAACATTAAAAATCGGAGAAGAGATCTTTTGAAAAACTTAAAGGAAAACCTTAACCAAAAGTTGTTTTGAAAGAAAAGTTGAAGAACTTTCGAGAAAAACACTTGACATTCACAGCACGTACAGATCTAAAGTAGATCTGAAAGAAAATCCAAGGATCTTAAGGATTAGAGTTTCAAAAAACCCAGAAAAGGTGAGAAAGGCCTTGAAAGTTACCGATCTAACCAGGAGAGTTAAGGATCTGACTCGAACGGCCATGGCTGGTCGGAGAAAGGTCAGGGATGACCGCAGAAAAGCCATGAACCGCAGTCGAACAAAGACTAGACCAGATTCCTACGGGGACTGGCCATGAAACCACAGAAACAAACACCCAAAAGTCATGGGAGGCCACCACACATCTCCAATGGCCATGGGAGGTCATGGATTAGGTAGGGTTTAGGGTGGATTAGGGTGTAGTTTGATGGCGGCGTCTAGGGTTCGTATTAAGTTTCAGAGAGAGTTGAGAGAGAAGAGGGATTCAGAGGCAGCGGTTGGTGAGAAATGAGGTAGGGCAAGGGGTCGTTTGGGGTTAAAAAGGAAAAGGGCGTATAGGAGCCGTTGATCTAAATGATCAACGGCTAGGATTAAAGGGGTTAGGTGGGGAGTCCGGGTTGGGTTGTTTAAATGGGTTAGGGGTCGGGTTAGAACGAAATTGGGCCAGGGGGAAATTGGGTCTTATTTGGGGTTCAATTTAGGCTACAATTGAAATGAAATTGGGCTATCATTTAAATAGTCATTTTTCCCCTTTTAAAATTATAAAAAATAGTAAATTAATTTCTGAAACCAAATTAAAAGCAATAAAATGACTTATAGCATATAATTATTAATTTAAAAATACTGGACTTAATTTTCATGGATATAAATGTAATTAAATCCTAAAAGAGGTCAATATTGTAATTATATGAAATTTAGCTTTAAAAATACTGAATAAATTTGCAAAAATTATCTTAGCTATATTTCAGCATAAATGTGAAAGTCCAATAAATAAATACCAAAAAAATAATAATTTTGGAAATCATTATTGCTTTTTTTAATGGATAAAAAATGGGGAAATGAATTGATTTAAAAACCCTTAAAAATTAAGAAAAAATAATAAAACATTTGGACATACTTATATATGCATACATATGCTATTTTGAAGGTATTTTGCATATTGAAAAATATATAGGGAAAAATTGGGTATCAACAATGATTTTGTGAGAAATGGCTCAAGGGTGCAAATATGTCTCGAACACTCGGGGACTGTCGTCGATGATCGACGGATTCGAGTTATCGAAGCTCGAATTTGTAAGACCTCAAAGAGGCACCCCTCGATCTATAGGCCAAGGCCATCATTCTCGGGGACTAACACTTCGAACAAGTTCGAAGTGCTATTGGGGAATAAGCCCAGAGGCATACCCAAAGGCTACGACCAAATTAACGCGACTCGGAGACGTCTAAATCCCGCAATAAAATAGGCCTTCAAATTCTTTGAAAAAACTGGTTAATAAAAGGCTACCCCCAGCAAATAATCAAAAGGGCTTCGATAAAATCAGCCCTCAAAAAACCTTAAGAGGTATCGAATTATCTTAACACAAATGTGCTAAGGCACAAAAAGCAGAAGGGTTCCAATCAACATCAAACCCCAAAAAAACCCAATGGGTAAGAAATACATGCTAAGGTATAAAGAAATTTTTACTAAGTATTTAAGCCAAAGAGGGGAATAATAGCCATATTTATAGGCCATATCGGCCCAATCTAAAGAGCCTAAGGGCCAATACGCTCAGAGTTCGAGATCTTGTTCTCACTCCATCCAAACCTAAGGGTTCGACTATTCCCAGGCCAAATACAAACTGACTCGATTACAGCTCGGGGACTCACCATTATTCGACACAAACCCTAAAGGGCCTTTGCTTCGAGTTCGAACCTTTATCAAGCTCGACTATGGTGATTTCGAGGGAGCCACCCAAGACCAAAATCTCGAACGCACCATTCAAAGCATAAGATTGTGCTAAAGTTTAACAATGCAAAAAACATGTTTTGAGAAGGCATTCAAAAGGGAAAATTTCTTTATATATATGGGAAAAAATATGTACAAGGAACCGACGAAGGTCTTACAAAAGGAAAAGGAAAAATAAAATCCTAACTATGCCCCGGGCTATTTTCTCACTCAGGGGCAGCTTCTCCTTCGGGCCCCTCGTTGTTATTGGACCCGCCTTGGCTGCCTTCATCATCATCGTCGTCATCGGAGGAGATAAGAAACCTGGCATTAGCTTCAAGCGCCTTAGCTTGATCTATCTCTTCGGAGAGGTCAAAACCTCGAGCGTGGATTTCCTCGAGGGTCTCCCTCCTGGATTGTCACTTCGCCAAGTCATTGCTCCGTCGCTCGATCGGAAGCCTCCCTTAGCTGCATTTGAGATATTGAAGTATTATCTTCCACAGTTGAGTCGAGACCGTACTCTTTTAAAAAGATAGTTACATGCTCGTCCAGCTCGGCCTCTTCCTTACGAGCCTAGGCCAGGTCTGCTCGGAGATCCCTGATCTCCTCTTCTTTCTTCGCATAGAGGCATTTGAGGGCGTCTCTCTCCTCAGTAAGCCTTTTGAGATAGGACTCACACCGGTTCAGCTCGGCTTGGGATTTGGTGAACGGTTCTCGATGAAGCGTCATAGCCTATGGAGAAAGGAAAGAAATCAGACATAAGGAAATAAAAGAAAGCGTGATAACAGGGGATGAAATTTACCTAGTTCAGGAGACGACGGGCTTCATAAAAACGATCGCCACATCTAGGTCGGAAACATCATCAACCCCCGCAAGGCAGCCGCGGAATATGTCTTCCCCATCGTGGGCAATTCCCGCATTGGGGGTCTCCAAGGATCGAGCCTCCCGAAACTACCCTTCAGAGAATTCAGGGCCGGGCGGCGAATCATCAATATTGATTGTCCCAAGCGAGTCACTTGGGGCACTCTCTCCCTTCCGAAGAACCATAGAACCGAACCCTACGGGCACACTCGCCGGTTGTCTGTCATAGCAGGAAATATCTTCGACCCCCAATGACTCGGGACTTTTCTCGGAGCACCTTCCGAGATCTCCTCGATCCAAGGGTGAGTCTCCGAGGCCATCACCGGCCCATCCGCTGTTGAAGCTTCGACGCTCCCCTTCTTTCGAGGCACCAGCTTATATCCAGTCCCCCTCCTCTTATTTATCTCGTAGCCTTTGGGCTACGTCAGCAAGTAGAGCGGCGGAGTCGTCCTTTGGCTTAAGAGTGTAAGGCCCCGTGAAAATTTGTACTCAAAACCTAGTAGCTCGTAGTGCCCAGTTCTGAGTATATGTTAGGAATGTGTAAAATTCTTCGCGGCGTGCAAGCTCGCCGCGGTTCGAACCCTTTGTACTGATCTAAGCATTTAAAAATCAAAAAAATCAAAGTTTTCCAGAAAAGTGCTATTATGCGGTCCAGAATGCGGTCGCAAATCAAGTATGCGGACCACATTTCTATCGCAAAGTGAGTCAGTGTGTTAGTCAAATTTGAGGTCAAAACGCGGTCAATTATGCGATCGCATAACTGATATGCGGACCGCATAGTCGTCGCATAATCATCTTGGAATTTTGCAAAGGACAATTATGCGGTGCATTATGCGACCGCAGTACGTGTATGCGGACCGCATTTCTGCCGCAAACCCAGATAGAAGGATCAGATTCTTGGAGCACTTTTGCGGTCCATTCTTCGGGCCGCATTTCTTCTTTGCGATCACAAATGCGATCGCATTCCTGACTCGGGGCTCCTATTTTTCTAAATTTTAAACCCGACCCCTTCTTCAATAAAACACCCCAACCCCTCATTTTAACATATTTTCTGAACAAACTAGAAAGAGGGAAGAGAGAGTTCTTGAGAGAGAAAGTCCTACCTTCATCAATTTGATTCTTCAAAGTCACCCGCGCCGGGAGATTTCAAGAAATTGTCTTCATCTCCGTTCTTGCAGGTAAGATACCCAGCCCTTTTTCATTGGTTTTCAGATTTAAACAAAAAGGGGATTCTCATGCATTGATTCTTGAAAATAAAAGTTGAAAACATACATGCATGTTCTTTAATACCTAAAATCTAGTAAAAAGAATTGGGTAGGAGTATAGATTTGCAAAAGGAGCGATTGATAACCTAAATAAGTTCGGGTAGTAATTGTGAACTTCAATTCTAAGATATATGTGCTAACTTGTGAACTAGATTGTCGGTACTTGGCTGTTGGTGAGCCGAAGTAGAAGTAAAAAGGGAAATTTGATTCTAGGTATATATGGCTAACTTTGATCTTTGTAAAGTCACCTTGTTTGGTGTACGAGTATTTGGTATGTGATACCTATGTGGACTATTTGTGAATTCTTGTGATTGATATGCCTTGAACGTTGTTGGTTAAGTCTCCCGATATAATGGTGTAAGTAAATGGCAACAAACCAAGTGTGTGCGTGTGAATGTGTTTATGTGGTAAAAGCTGTGTAACAAATGATGGAAAGAAATCGTGATGGATGCAATTGAAACAACTGTGGTAATATCGTATGTGACTTGTCGTGGGAAATTATCGTTGTAACTTAAATTGCATGCGGGCTGTTGTATATGATGGAAATGGTATTGATGGTTATGAAAATTCTTTGTGATTTGTTGTTGTTGTCGTGTGAAATGTGATTTGTTGTTGTTGTTGTGTGAAATGTGATTGTTCGGTGGGATCGGGTTGCGCGCCGCAACACGAAGTAATAAGGTGTGGGTTGGTGTAATAAGGGTGGCCGAGGTAATAAGGATGGCTGAGGTAATAAGGGTGGAAAAGTGATCGAAATCAGTATTGAAATGAACATATGTGAAAGTTGTGAAATCATTGATGTGATGAAATGATGTTGAAAGGGGAAAAGGAGAAATTGTGAAACTTGTTTGACTTTGGTTGTTCCTTTCATGTGCATTTGATCGTTGATTCTATTACTTTTCGTTACTTGTGTATTGTTTGATTTTACTTGGGGTAAGGTTTGTTCATACATACCAGTACAATTCAAATGTACTGACGTCCCTTTTACCGGGGGCGCTACATTCGTGTTATGATTGTAGGTGGATCTATAGCAGGTACTCCAGTCCACCGACAGTAGCACTCCTTCACTTCCCGTCAGCTGAATTGGTGAGCCCCTTTCCTCTCGGGGCCCTGCGTGGCTCATGCCGTTTTTCTTCCCGGAGTCTTATTTTGGTATTTATGTAAGGTATAGCCGGAGCCTTGTTACTGGCAAGTATTGTAAAACTCTTTTGTATCCTTAGAGGCTCCGTAGACAGGAAACGTGAGCTATGCACTTATGTATTTTGTATTTGGGCAGTATAACTTGTAAACCACGCTAAGTAACCATGTATATTATGTATATTTCGTAAAAAGGTGTTTAAATCATAATTGGCTATTTCCTTTGATTAATGAGTAATGAAAACACGGGGTAACACGTGGGATAGGAAAGGCACGCAGGTCCGCTTGACTAGGGCTACCCGGTCGAGCGCCGGTCATGTCCCTCGGTTTTGGGGCGTGACAAAGAGCCTTACTCTTCTTAGGCTTCAGGGTATCGGAAGGTGAGGCCCTTTTCCTTTACTTGTCCTTGGCCGAGTTGGGAGCCACCTCTTCCCCAGGAGGGGCCGACCTTATTTCAGCAACATCCCCGACGCCTACATAAAATGGAGTCGAGTATAAGTGAAAAGAAACGTTACAGGAAAAGGGCACCAAAAGCTTACAAGATGAACTTACCATGATTCTTGGCCTCCCATCTGCCCCTTGCCAAGTCACCCCAGCAGCGCTTGGCATGGGAGGAAGTCGCAGCCACCTTCCGAACCCAGCCTTCGAGGTCGGGAATTGCATGAGACATCCAGGCAACCGCTCCATAACAGATGAAAGTATTACATCAAGCAAAAAATAGAGTACGAAGATTAATGGGTAATACGTTACTTTCGATCGGGGTTTCGCTTCTCGGGGAACAGCAGGTTACCCTATGGGATGAGGTCGCAGGTCCATACCCGCATGAACCGGATCATCCAACCTCGGTCCTTGTCCTCATTGATGCTTGCAAAAAAGGATTTCGTTGATCGGTGTTGGAGCTTGATTAATCCTCGAAAAAGTCGAGGTCGATACAACCATATGAGGTGGCTTAGATTGAATTCCAACCCCTTGGCCTTGCTAGAGAAGAATCAGAGCATATCACTATGCGCCGGAACGAGGGATGAACCTGGCCAAGGGTAACCTGGTACATCTTGCAAAAATCGACGATAATTGGGTCAAGAGGACCCAATGTGAAGGGGTAAGTGTAAACACTTAGAAACCCCTCCACGTAAGTGGTGATACTCTCTTCGGGAGCGGGGATTTGTATCACGACCTCGGCCCCCCAGTTGCAGTCTTTCTTCACAGCCTCGAGCTGTTTTACCATTATCGAGCGGATATACCTTGATACGTGTTCACATCGGCCAGGGACCGACGAAGGGTTCTCGACTTTGAAGTCGTGTTTTAAAACACAGGGGTCGGGAACGTACTCGTGAGGGAGTGGTTCCACCAGCATTTTATCACCGGCCGGCCGAGAAGAAGAGGAGGAAGCTTTCTCCTTTTGTGGGATGGTCTTGGAGGTTTTCGCCATAAATTCAGGTAGAAAAAAGCGAAATGACATAAAAATTGGTGTTTTTGTACTAATTAAGTTGACTCAATGGGTGGTGGAAGAGAATAGATTGAGAGAGGAAGAGACTTAGAAAACTTGGTGAAGGTGGAAGTAAAGTTTTGATTCTAATAAAGAACCTGTATTTATAGATCGACGGTTCAGTGGCGCTAGTGGCCGACCACCCACTAATAGTCGTTAATGATTTGGGGAACTGTACCGACGGAACGTTTCGGTTACCTCGACCGCTTATGTCACAGGGATGACGTCATTATCGGGGTCTCCAGAAAATCGAGGCTCAAGTCGTTTCTTATTATTTTACTCTAAGAAACGAGGAGACTATCTGTATATGATGGATCGGGGCTACTCGATTTCGTCCTTTGGTGGAAAAAGTGATATCACGTCGGAAGGCCAGGATGTCGAGTTCGGGGTCGATGTTCCTTTCCAAGATCGAGGTCGATATCACTTACCGAGGTCGGAAGAGAGCATACTTCGAGATGATACCGGTATAGTTCAGTAACAGAAAGAGCGAGATACCCGCAACGGACCGAAGATCATGGCGTGAATTTCGGAATAGATTGATCCTCGGCGGTTAATCAGTTGTCAAATATGATTTCCTACTATAATTAGAAGTGTACCTTATTTAGGACTCCCCTATTATATAAAGAGGGATCCCATTCATTTGTAAGCATGATTGTTCACTTATAAGAAAATATACGCTCATTACTTTCTTCCTATTTCACTTACTGTTCATCAGAGTTGCTTTATCATTTGCTATTCTTATTATCACACATCAAGATTTTCATAGGTCGAGGTCGAGATTTGGCTTGCATGCCGGTTTGATCTATTTTATTCTCTAATTTGTCTATTTAATTCCTTGATTATCAATTGACATTGGATTAAATCACATATCCTTAAAACCACAATATAAGTTTAATTGTTACTCGAATTTTAGGGTAAACAATTGCATAATGTAATCAATATTACTATTAAAACTGAAAAATTGTTACTCCTGATATTAATGAATTAGCTTATTTGCCGAAGAAAACCATCATTAGCTCATTTAATAAAATTGTCCCATCTACTTAGTAGTAAATGCATGCTGTCAGCTATACATTTTCTTAATAACTCAAAAGTGTCTTAACATATTCAGTTTTTTCTTCTTCCACGTCAATTATATTTTTGCAAAGTCTTTTTACATTCTCTATTTCACTCTGTAATATACAACAAATTGTCTAATCCCATTTTTCTTGTTTTTGTCAAAATTTCCATTTCTCTCAAATTCAATTGATTTTCCGCTTGCCGCTTGGTATACTTCACAGGTAAAAGTTTCCTTCCATTCCATATTGGACTTTATTTTCGAACTATTGCTTTCTATGTAGGGACATGCCTTTATTGGTTATTATGTGCATATTTACTTTTTATTAGTATCATCAAACTTTGTGAATTCACATTTACTCAGTAATCTTTTGTATTATCGGTACATGTAATTTTTTGGAGTATCTAATCTTCCGAAGTTGACTTTTAATATTTTCAAGCTTTATCTTTTCATTATATCGGTACATCTTTTTATTTAGAGATGGAACTTTTAAATTTATAGATATCTTTATTCTAATACCATCATTCTGAGTTTGATGAATTATAAACTTAAAATTTGATAAGCATTACAAAACTAAAAGGAAGTGTTCTCATAGAAGATCCAATCTGTAGACAAAAATTATTGAAGATTCAACCAATTGACTAAAATTCATTAGTTATAAATAAAAAATACTCGAAAGTTTAGAAGCATTATTTTGTTGCCTTTTTCTTTTTCAAGAATTTAAGTACAAAATAGGTAATGGTTCATCTGCAATTATGATGTCAATAATACTTTTTATGTCAGTTTCTATTAAGTATCTCTATTACTGTAACGACCCGGCCGGTCGTTTTTGGAATTTACGCCTCGATCCCCCATTAACTGCTTCCCCTAAGTTTATTTCTGCTATTTTGGTTTGCCGGGACGTTCGGTGTTGGGATTCGGAGTGTTTTGGGACACTTAGTCCCTAAATGAGAGCTTAAGAATTGAAAAATGGTCCGTAATCGGAACAGTGTGAAGACAACCTTGGAATGGAAATCCGATGGTTCCGTTAGCTCCGTTAGGTAATTTCGGGGTTGGGAGCGTGTTCGGAATGTATTTTGGAGGCTCGTAGCTCATTTAGGCTTGAAATGCCGAAGTTTGAATTTTTGAAGTTTCCGGTCCGATAGTGAGTTTTTGATCCTAGGGTCAGATTGGAATTCCGGAAGTTGTAGTAGCTCCGTCATGTCATTTGGGATGTGTGTGCAAAATTTCAGGTCATTCGGGCGAGGTTTGGTTTGGTTTTTGATCGAAAGTGTGTTTTGTTGGAATTTGAAGTTCTTAGGCTTGAATCTTTGATTTAATCGGACTTCCGGTGTTGTTGTAGGTGTTTTAAGGATTGGTACAAGTTTGAATAAGGTACTAGGTGGTATTGGTGCTTTTGGTTGAGGTCCCGGGGGCCTCGGGATTTCGGGTGGTTAACGGGGAGATTTTTGAAGTGTTGCAGCAGCTGGTTCTTTTCATCTTCTGGTATTTTTGCTTCTGCGGCTGGGGAACCGCAGAAGCAGAGCCGCATAAGCGGCTGGATCATCACAGAAGCGGTTTAGGGCAGAGTTTCCAGGCGTCGCAGATGCGGAGGAAATTCCGCAGGAGCGGCCTCGCATCTGCGAGAAAATAGCCGCAGATGCGGCCGTTTAGCTTTTAGTTGGAACCGCAGAAGCGGTGGATAATCCGCATAAGCGGAACCGCATAAGCGGTTGACTGGACCGCAGAAGCGGATGTGGTTGTTTAGTGAGAGCCACAGAAGCGGCTCATTTTCCGCATAAGCGGGACCGCAGAAGCGGTCCCTTGTCCGCAGAAGCGGAAATCCCTGGGCAGAAATAGAAATTTCGAGGGTTTGAGTTCATAAGTTCCAAAAATCAATTGAGAGCTCGGTTTAAGGCGATCCTGAGTGGGAGTTGAAGTGAAGATCACTGGGTAACGTTTCTTAGGTCCCTTCTTGTTATATTTCATCATTATATAGTTAAATCCACCATTAGAATTCGAATTCAAGGTCAAAAATTTGGGAAAAATTGGAAGAAACTTCATAGACCTAATTATTGAGTTTTGAGTGGGCAATTGACCTCCGATTTGGGAGATTTTTATATGGTTAGACTCGTGAGAGTACGAGGTTTCTGAAAATGTGAAAATTATTCGATTCCGAGACGTTGGTCTGAGGGGCGTTTTGGTTATTTTACCTATTTTTGCGTCCTAGCTTTAAATTTAATAGTGGGATCAGTTGTTTGCAATATTACTTACGATATGTAATTGAATTGAATAGATTTGGGCCATTTGGAGTCGGATACTCGTGGCAAAAGTGTGATTTCGAGTTGATTTTGGTGCCGATTCGAGGTAAGTGGCTTGTCTAACCTTGTGTGGGGGACCTTTCCCCTTAGGATATGATATGTGGTAATTGAGTGCCTTGTACGTGAGGTGAAGAGCGCGTGCTTGAGCTAATTGTTGAAAAACCCGGTTTTCTTAAGATATTGAGATTGAGTTCCTTTCATATTTGTTTTATTCTACTTGTAGTTATAACCTGTGTTAGATTAGAAAAGCATGTTTAGTTGATTTAACTTGCCTAATTGTTTAAGTTGCCTTGCCTGTACTACGTGAAGCATGCTAGGCTAGTACTACCTGATGTTTGTCTTTTGTACTTCATTTCTGAATATTTTCTGGTTGTGGTTGCGCATTTACATTGGGACTACGGATGTGGGATTCCGGTAGCTCCCCCCTTGTTTGTTTACTTTGGGACTACGGGTTCGATTCCCGGTAGATCCCCCTGCACTTTTACTTTGGGACTGCGGGTTAGATTCCCGATAGATCCCCCCTGCACATTGATAGTTGGACTACGGGACGGTGTGCCGAGAGATCCTTCGGATATACATATATGATGGACTACGGGACGGTATCCCGGGAGATCCACTGGGCAGTTGAGAAAAGGACTACAGGACGGTATCCTGGGAGATCCTTATTGTTACCATTGGTATTGAGCTGTACTTATTCTGTGGTTGTTCCGTTCTTGTGTATTTGCTATTGCCTTGGTTAACCTGTCTTATTTCACTGCTGTCTTTATTATTTCTGTCAGATTATCATACTGTTAATTACTGTTGTTACTATAATTTGTCTCAGTATGGCCCTGACCTTCCTCGTCACTATCCAACCGAGGTTAGGCTTGGCACTTACTGAGTACCGCTGTGGTGTACTCTTGCCCTTCCTGTGCATGTTTTTCATGTGCAGATCATCCAGGTACCTCTACTCAGGCGCACTTTCAGTGAGGCAGGAGGACTACGGAGACTTCGAGGTAGATCTGCTGCGTCCGCAGACCGACGAGTCTCCCTTTTATTCTATCTTTAGTACCTAGTTTTTCCATCTTTCGGTTGTTAGAAATTCTGGAGTTTGGAACCTTTACTATACACTTTTGTAGCCTGTGTTGCCCGTGAGTTTCCGGGTTTTGGGAATTGTTTAGACTTGTGATATTGAGTTGTACTTGCCAAGCGGCATTCAGTACAGTTTCCTTTAGATATTTGATTTGATTTTCTCTACTTTCTGCAATTATTATATTTCCGCCAATGTTAGGCTTACCTGGTCATGGGGACCAGGTGCCGTCATGACATGTTCACGGTTGGTGAACTAGGGTCGTGACAAGTTGGTATCAGAGCACTAGGTTCATAGGAGTCACAGAACATAGGCCGGTTTATTAGAATCTCGCTGATCGGTACGGAGACGTCTGTACTTATCTACAAGGGGCTATGTAACCGTTTAGGAAAAATCTTCGTTTCATTTGAATTCCTTGTCGTGCGATATTTTGACATCAATTCTAAACTTCTGACTTCTATTCTCTCACAGATGGTGAGGACACGTGCCACTCGAGATGATCAGGCACCCGCGCCCCCTACTGCAGCCGTCCGAGGCCAGGGCCGGGGGAGAGGTCGAGGACGCGCACGTGGTGCAGCCGGAGCACCTGCACGAGCTGCCGCCGAGGTACCACCAGCAGATCCAGCCGGAGCCCAGGCACCTGGCACACCTCTTACTGCCACTACTACTCCAGCGCTCCAGGAGACTTTGGCTCAGTTCATGAGCATGTACACCACCTTGGCTCAGACGAGGTTGCTTCCCCTCGCTGCAGCCACATCCCAGGCCGGGGGAGGAGCACAGACTCCTACCGTCCGCACTCCTGAGCAGCGAGTGCAGGTCGAGCAGGTTCCCGAGATTATTCCCCCACCACCTGCAGCGCCAGTTCAGCCCAAGGATGGGTCAGCTGCTTCAGAGGACGAGCAGCGGAGACTTGAGAGGTTTAAGAAATATGATCCCCCAGCGTTCAGTGGCTTAGCATCAGACGATGCCTTGGGATTTCTAGAGGAGTGTCATCGTATTCTTCGCACTATGGGCATAGTGGAGTCCAGCGGGGTTTCTTTCACTGCCTTTCAGCTTCGGGGAGCTGCCTATGATTGGTGGCGCACTTATGAGTTAGACAGTCCAGTCGAGGCTGCTTCACTGACTTGGACCCAGTTCTCGGACATGTTTATGAGAGAGTTTGTTCCCCAGAGCCTCAGAGATTCATGGCGCGCAGAGTTTGAGCACTTGCGCCAGGGTGCTATGACCGTTTCAGAGTATGCTATCCGTTATACCAGGTTGGCCAGGCATGCACCGGCTTTGGTTGCTAGAGTTCGGGAGAGAGTTCGCAGGTTCATTGAGGGCCTTATTCCACCCATCAGATCTAGCATGGCTCGAGAGTTGGAGATGGACATTCCTTATCAGCAGGAAGTGAGCATTGCTAGGATGATTGAGGGTATGCTCGCCAGGGAGCAAGGAGAGGGGGAGGCCTAGAGGTCTCGAGAGTCGGGTCACTACTCTGGTGCCCGTACCCCATCAATAGGTCGTTATGGCAGAGGTTATTCGGGTCGTCCTGTACATTCAGCTCTTCCAGCAGCTGGCAGTACTCCAGCTCCACCTACACCTCAGGAGCCTTATTATGCACCTCCAGTTTCTAGCGCGCCTCCTGCGCGGGGTGCTTCCAGAGGTCAGTCCAGCAGACCTGGCCCTAGTCAGTCACAGGCACCGCGTCCTCCCAGAGCTTGTTACGAGTGTGGTGATACACGTCACTTGGTGAGGGATTGCCCTAGACTTGGGAGGAGCACGCCCCCACAGACTTCTCAGCCACAGCGTGCTCCTCAGGGTTCTCAGGCCATGGTCACAGCTCCAACTGCTACCCCACCTGCCCAGCCGGCTAGGGGCGGAGGTCGGGGAGATAGAGGTCGCCCTCGCGAGAGGGGCCGGGCCAGATATTATTGTATTCCCGCTCGCACTAAGGCTGTTGCCTCCGACTCCGTCATTACAGGTATTATATTGGTTTGTCACATAGAGGCATCAGTTCTATTCGATGCGGGCTCTACTTACTCTTATGTGTCTTCTTACTTTCCTCCGCATTTGGGTGTGCCTCGGGATTCTTTGAGTGCCCCCGTTTATGTTTCTACTCCTGTGGGAGATTCTCTTATTGTGGACCGCATTTATCGGTCATGTTTGGTTACTATTCGTGGGTTTGAGACCAGAGCAAATTTATTGTTACTCGGTGTGCTGGATTTTGACATTACTCTGGGCATGGACTGGTTGTCGCCCCATTTTGCTATTCTTGATTGTCACGTAAAGACCGTGACGCTGGCTATGCCAGGTATCCCGCGTGTTGAGTGGAGTGGTACTTTAGATAACACTCCCAGTAGAGTTCTCTCTTTTCTTAAAGATCAACGCATGGTTGGGAAGGGATGTGCCGCGTATTTGGCTTATGTGAGAGATGCTAGTGTTGATACCCCTTCTGTTGATTCTGTTCCAGTGGTACGGGATTATCCCGATGTATTTCCAGCTGACCTTCCGGGCATGCCGCCTGATAGAGACATTGATTTTGGCATTGATCTGTTGCCAGGCACTCAACCCATTTCCATTCCTCGGTATTGTATGGCTCCTCCCGAGTTGAAGGAGTTGAAGGATCAGTTGCAGGAATTTCTTGGTAAGGGTTTTATTCGACCTAGTGTTTCACCGTGGGGTGCTCCTATTTTGTTTGTGAAGAAAAAGGATGGTTCTATGCGCATGTGTATTGACTACCGCCAGTTGAACAAGGTTACAATGAAGAACCATTATCCTTTTCCTCGTATAGATGATCTGTTTGACCAGCTTCAGGGCGCACAGGTGTTTTCTAAGATTGACTTGCGCTCAGGTTACCATCAGTTGAAGATTCGGGAGCCAGATATCCCGAAGACTGCCTTCAGGACTCGATATGGCCATTACGAGTTCCTTGTCATGTCATTTGGGCTGACCATTGCCCCTGCAGCTTTCATGCATTTGATGCACAGTGTGTTCAGGCCATATCTTGACTCGTTCGTGATTGTTTTTATTGATGATATTCTGGTGTATTCCCGGAGTCGGGAAGATCATGAGCAACACTTGAGGACCGTGCTACTGACTTTGAGGGAGAAAAAGTTATATGCAAAGTTCTCAAAATGTGAGTTTTGGCTTAGTTCTGTGGCATTCTTAGGCCATGTGATTTCTAGTGAGGGTATTCGGGTGGATCCGAGGAAGGTAGAGGCCGTGCAGAGTTGGCCCAGGCCATCCTCAGCTACAGAGATTCGCAGTTTCCTTGGCTTGGCGGGTTACTACCGTCGTTTTGTGGAGGGATTTTCATCGATTGCTGCCCCTATGACTAGATTAACCCAGAAGGGTGCCCCATTTCAGTGGAAAGAGGAGTGTGAGGCGAGCTTTCAGAAGCTCAAGACAGCTTTGACTATAGCCCCAATATTGATGTTGCCTACCGGTTCGGGGTCTTATACTGTCTATTGTGACGCCTCGAGAGTTGGCCTTGGAGCAGTGTTGATGCAGGACGGTAGGGTGATTGCCTACGCGTCCAGACAGTTGAAGATACATGAAAAGAATTACCCTGTCCACGACCTTGAGTTAGCTGCCATTGTTCATGCCTTGAAGATCTGGCATCATTATTTATATGGAGTGCCTTGCGAGATCTATACTGATCATCGGAGTTTGCAGCACTTGCTCAAGCAAGAGGATCTCAATATGCGTCAGAGGAGTTGGTTAGAGCTACTGAAGGATTATGACATCACTATCCTGTATCACCCGGGCAAGGCCAATGTGGTGGCAGATGCCTTGAGTCGCCGGGCGGAGAGTTTGGGGAGTTTGGCATATCTACCAGCTTCAGAGAGGCATATGGCGATGGATGATCAGGCCTTAGCCAGCCAGTTCGTGAGATTGGATCTTTCAGAGCCCAATCGGGTCCTAGCTTGTGTGGTTTCCCGGTCTTCCTTATTTGATCGCATCAGGGAGCAGCAGTATGAGGACCCTCATTTACTTGTCCTTAAGGACAAGGTTCAGCGTGGAGATGCCAGGGATGTGACCATTGGAGATGATGGAGTATTGAGGATGCAGGGCCGGATTTGTGTGCCCAATGTTGATGGTCTTCAAGAGATGATTCTAGCAGAGGCCCATAGTTCGCGGTATTCTATCCATCCGGGTGCCGTGAAGATGTATCAGGACCTGAGGCAGCACTACTGGTGGAGGCAGATGAAGAAAGATATAGTTGGCTATGTGTCTAGATGCCTCAACTGCCAGCAGGTGAAGTATGAGCACCAGCGCCCGGGTGGGTTGCTCCAGCAGATAGAGATTCCGGAGTGGAAATGGGAGCACATCACCATGAATTTTGTATCTGGACTTCCACGGACCTTGAAGAAGTTTGATTCCATTTGGGTTAATGTGGACCGGCTGACCAAGTCCGCTCATTTTATTCCTGTGTGTACCACTTATTCATCGGAGCGGTTGGCACAGATTTATATCCGAGAGATCGTTCGTCTGCATGGTATTCCAGTTTCTATCATTTCGGACAGAGGTACTCAGTTTACATCGCAGTTCTGGAGAGCCGTGCAGCAGGAGTTAGGTACTCGGGTGGAGTTGAGCACAGCATTTCACCCCCGGACGGACGGACAGTCCGAGCGCACTATTCAGATTCTTGAGGATATGCTCCGTGCGTGTGTGATTGGGTTTGGAGGGTCTTGGGATCATTTCTTGCCACTGGCGGAGTTTGCTTACAACAATAGTTATCAGTCCAGCTTTCAAATGGCGCCGTATGAGGCTTTATATGGCAGGAGGTGTAGATCCCCGGTGGGTTGATTTGAGCCGGGTGAGGCCAGGCTATTGGGCACAGAGTTAGTACAGGATGCATTGGAGAAGGTAAAGACGATTCGTGATGTTTCATATATGGTCGGTGAGCGGGTTCTGCTTCGGGTCTCGCCTATGAAAGGCGTTATGAGGTTTGGGAAGAAAGGAAAGTTGAGTACGAGATTTATTGGCCCTTTTGAGATCTTGAGGCGAGTTGGGGAGGTTGCTTACGAGCTTGCCTTACCTCCCAGTTTGGCCGGAGTTCATCCGGTATTTCATGTTTCGATGCTCCGGAGGTATCACGGTGATCCGTCGCACGTGTTGGATTTCAGTTTAGTCCAGTTGGACAAGGATCTATCCTATGTTGAGGAGCCAGTGGCTATACTGGACAGGTAGATCAGGAAGTTGAGGTCAAAGAACATAGCTTCAGTGAAGGTTCAGTGGCAGGGTCAGCCGGCGGAGGAGGCGACTTGGGAGACCGAGCAGGATATGCGCAGCAGTTACCCTCATCTTTTCTCTACTTCAGGTATGTTCTCTATGCTCGTTTCAGGACGAACGAATGTTTAAGTGTAGGAGGATGTGACAACCCGGCCGGTCGTCTTAAGAATTAACGCCCCGATCCCCTATTGACTGTTTCCCCTAAGTTCATTTCAGCTATTTTGGCTTGCCGGGACGTTCGGTGTTGAGTTTCGGAGAGTTTTGGGACACTTAGTCCCTAAATGAGAGCTTATGTGTTGAAAAGTGGTCAATAGTCGGAACAATGTGAAGACGACCGCGGAATGGAAATCCGATGGTTCCGTTAGCTTCGTTAGGTGATTTCAGGGTTGGGAGCGTGTTCGGAGTGTATTTTGGAAGTCCGTAGCTCATCTAGGCTTGAAATGCCGAAGTTTGAATTTTATAAGTTTCCGGTCCGATAGTGAGTTTTTGATCCGAGGATCGGATTGGAATTCCGGAAGTTACAGTAGTTCCGTCATGTCATTTGGGATGTGTGTGCAAAATTTCAGGTCATTCGGACGAGGTTCGGGTAGGTTTTTGATCGAAAGCGTGTTTTGTTGGAATTTAAAGTTCTTAGGCTTGAATCTTTGATTAATTCAGGTTTCCAGCGTTGTTTTAGGTGTTTTTAAGATTGGTACAAGTTTGAATAAGGTATTAGGTGGTATTGGTGCTTTTGGTTGAGATCCCGGGGGCCTCGGGATGATTTCGGGTGGTTAACGGATGAATTTTGAAGTTATTGCAGCAGCTGAATGTCCCTCTTCTGGTATTTTTGCATCTGCGGCTTGGGAACCGCAGATGCGGCGCTGCAGAAGCGGCAGTGTGGCCGAAGAAGCGGCTTGTCCCCTTTTTCCTCAGAAACCGCAGAAGCGGTGCCATTTCCGCAAAAGCAGAGCCGCAGAAGCGGCTTAGGCATCGCAGAAGCGGAGCCGCAGAAGCGGCCCAGCTATCGCAGATGCGGCCCTGTTCCCTTTAGTGAAAACCGCAGAAGCGGCTTGGACCGCAGAAGCGGTCCCTTGTCCGTAGAAGCGGAAATCCCTGGGCAGAAATAGAAATTTCGAGGGTTTGAGTTCATAAGTTACAAAAATCAATTGAGAGCTCGGGAGAGGGCGATTTTGAGTGGGTTTTGAAGAGAAGATTATTGGGTAACGTTTCCTTAATCTCTTCTAGTTATATTTCATCATTTTGTAGTTAAATCCATCATTAACAATTCGAATTTGGGACTAAAATTTGAGGAATTTGGTTAAAACTTCTTAGGCCAAACTTTTGCGTTTGAGTGAGCATTTGACCTCCGATTTGGGAGATTTTTATATGGTTAGACTTGTGAGAGTACGACGGTTCTGAAAATGTGAAAGTTATTTGATTCTGAGGCGTTGTCCTAAAGGGCATTTTGGTCATTTTATCTAATTTTATGCCGTAGCTTTGAATTTAATAGCAAAACCAGGTGTTTGCGATGTTATTTACAATGTGTAATTGAATTGAATAGATTTGAGCCATTTGGAGTCGGATACTCGTGGCAAGAGCATGGTTTCTAGTTGATATTGAGCCGGTTCGAGGTAAGTGGTTTGTCTAACCTTGTGTGGGGGACCTTTCCCCTAAGGACATGATCTTTCAATATTTGAATGCCTCGTACGTTGGTTGACGAGCACGTACTTGAGCTAATTGTTGTAAACCCGTTTCTATTTGAAGTATTTAAATTGAGATTTCCTGTTTACTTGTTCAATTTAGACTGTAAGTTTATACCTGTGCTAGCTTAGAGACGCATGTTTAGCTGGCTTACTTGCTTATTTGTTTAGCTGTACTATTTTTACTCTATGAAGCATGTTAGGTTAGAATTTACTATTACTTGTCTTGATTTTAGCATTTATTCTGAGATTATGGGTTGTTGTTGTTGTGTGTTTAATTTGGGACTACGGGACGGCTTTCCGGGAGATCCCATGTACTTGAGATATTCTGGACTGAGGGTGCGGGATACCAAGAGATCCCTGGCACATATGTTTCTATATATAATGGGATACCAATTGATCCCCGGCTTACTTATTGAGGATACCCAGAGATCCTCGGGATACCAAGAGATCCCCAACTTACTTATTGAGGATACCCAGAGATCCTCAGGATACCAAGAGAACCCTGACTTACCTATTGAGGATACCAAGAGATCCCCCGACTATTATTCCTTGTTGAGGGCAGTTTTCCTTATATTGTTACCTTTGCTTTCTATTACTGTTCTTCCTTATTTACTTGGTTTAGATTCTCGTCGTAGACTTTATTTAAACTGCTTCCGTTATCTCATTATTTATTATGTTTTATCTCGGTAGGGACCTGACCTTCCTCGTCACTACCCAACCGAGGTTAGGCTTGGCACTTACTGAGTACTGCTGTGGTGTACTCATGCCTCTTCTGCGCATGTTTTTTTTTCATGTGCAGATCCAGGTACTTCCTCCCAAGCGTATCATCCTCGTGGTGGAGAGTCCTAGCTGAGACTTGAGGTATATCTGCTATGTCCGCAGACCAGGAGTCTCTACTCTATTTCGGCTTTAGCAGATAGTTCCTTTCTTTCCTTTCATGTTGTTTAGACATTCTAGTGTAGAGCAGATTACTACATTCTATTAGCCTGTGTTTCCCGTGAATTTCCGGGTTTTGGGATTTACTTGTAGACTTCCGCATATTTTTGAGTTGTATAGGCCGAGTGGCCTTATATACAGTTGTTATTTCCGTATGTTCAGTTTTAATTAATTATTCCGCAAATGTTAATTTGTTATTCCGCACTGTTAGGCTTACCTAGTTGTAGGAACTAGGTGCCATCATGACATGTTCATGGAGGGTGAACTGGGGTCGTGACATGTGCATTTCGGCATAGGCTGGCAATGGTTTTGATTGATGTTTGGAGCTTCCGGGCTCTTAACCACAATTTGGTTTGTATCGATAAGCTCTTGGATGGTGCTCTTCAAATGCCAACACTTTTGTGTGTCGTGCCCCGGAGCATCAGAACAATATGCGCATCTGAGGGAATAATCCAGGTTCTTTGGAGGGGGATTTGGTAATTTTGACTCAATCAGCCTCAGAACATCCAACTGCCTCAACCTCTGAAACAAACTGGCATAAGACTCCCCAAGCGAGGTGAAAGTTTGCTTCCGCTGCTGCCTTTCCTTTCTATTATCCGGCCTAGGTCGAAAGCTTGGACCAGTAGGGTTTTGGTATTTCTATTATCCGGCCTAGGTCGAAAGCTTGGAGCAGGTGCACGCCATTGCGGGTAATGAGGGGGTTGAGCATATGATTGTGTGTGATGGACGTGGTATTGGGGTGGTCTGACTGAATATTGAGGGTCTTGCGGTGGGAAGTAATGTTGGGGTGGATTATATGGACCTTGGGTGTAGGTTTGAGGTTGAGGTCGAGGTTGGGTATAACGGTGAGGTGAACCCCTTGGGCCATGCCACGATCCTGAGACGACCATAACAAGATCTTCTTTCTTCTTTTTCCCTAACACACCCCTGGTGCCATTCTGGATCGCTTGTGTAGTTGCTTTGATGGCAGGGTAGCTCATGATCTTGCTTGATTTGAGTCCTTCCTCTGCCATTCCTACCATCTTCACCACTTTATTGAAGGACTTACCTATGGCCGAGATCAGATGACCAAAGTAAGTAGTCTCCAAGGCCTCAAGAAAGTACTCCACCATTTCATCTTCCTCTATTAGAGGGTTGACTCGTGCCGCCTGTTCTCTCCACCGGAAACCATACTCCCTGAAACTCTCACTGGACTTTTTCTCTATCTTAGTCAAGGATAGGCGATCTGGGACAATTTCTAAGTTGTATTGGAAATTCCGAGCGAAAGCCTGAGCCAAATCATCCCAAGTGTACCACCTGTTGTTGTCTTGGCGGGTGTACTATTCCAACGCTGCACCACTCAAACTTTGACTAAAATATTCCATCAACAATTCATCTTTTCCACCAGCACCCCTCATTTTGCTGCAAAATACTCTTAATTGGGCCACCGGGTCTCCATGCCAGTCGTACAAGTCAAACTTTGGCATTTTGAACCCGACATGTAGCTGGACATCGGGAAACAAGCACAGATCTTTATAAGCCACACTCACTTGGCCTCCCAACCCTTGCATATTTCTCAGTGGCTGCTCCAAACTCTTTACCTTCCTAAATATCTCATCCTGCTCTGCGTTCTTGGGTGATTTCTTAGTTTCAACAGGAAGTTCAAAGTGAGGAGTGTAGGAGTAATGATCAGGGACTTTGAAAGTGGGCTCTGGAGCATAGTATTGGTTATTTTGGGCTTGGAACACTGGCTCACTAGAAGATCGATGGTGTAGCAGGGTATATGGGTTCTTTGACTGGGGGAGCTTGGACAATTTTAGTTGAGGTGCCGGGATAGTGGTGGTAAGGGATGAAGCCTGGTGCATGCTCAGGGGATAGATCAACAATAGTGGGATCTTGGGATTGTGATAGTGGTGGGATGAAAGCAGGGTTTTCTGTATAGTTGGCAGGGAATGACGGTGGAGGATGCCCCCCTGATCCATGCTTGATACATTTGGCCATTTGTTGCTTCAGCTTATGTACCTCTTCTTCAAACCAGACTCAGATTCTACCATCTCTCTTGGTGGGTCAACAACACTTGCATCTAATTCTTTGCTAGCCATGATCGCCTTGTGTTTAGACCTGGTGCTATATGGGTGGCTTGCTAGAATGCCAAGCAAACTAAACACCTTCTTGTACTCAATAGCAACAACAAACTTGTTAGTGTTCAAGAGTTTAACAGATAGGCAATCGCACATTTGGGATGCACGCACCTAATCAGTTAAATGCTTCTATCGTGTATTTGAACGGTTGCATGCTTCATCCCAGTCTTAACTAACTCTTTTCACTTCGCACTTTCTTTTCTTTCACTCATGCCTTTCTTTAATCACTATTGATTTTCTCACTTGGTTCTTGTCGCTCCCTTTTTTATTTTTTTGCACTCTCTTTTGTTCTCTTGTTTTGCCACTCTTTGTTTCCACTCAATTTTTTTTATCTCTTCATTTTATGTTTATGATCGAATCCTATGGGGATTGCCTATGTATCATGACGCCGCATGAATCAGATCATTACGTAGTTCAGGGGATAAATGCGAAATAAAAGAAAAAATTTTTTTTGGGGGTTTTCAATATTTCATAAAACATCTTTTTTTTACTACAAGGACTCTGACATACAGACTTAGAAAAACAGAAAAACAGCAACAGACCTAAAAGAAAACTAACAGACTCGAAAAAAACGAAATACAAACTCAAAACATAACAACAAATCAGGAATACATGTGTGGCAGTACGATTTTGCTTTTGCAACTGCCGCACGTCCTCTTCTAGTCGTGACATCAATGCATAGAAATGCTCTCTTTCTGCTTTGATGTTCTTTGCTTGCTGGGCCATTTCATTTTCAAGGGTATTTAGCTTTTTCTTCAGGCCCGTGACTCCTTTGTCATACTTTTCCTTCAATTTCTGAACGAACCTCGCCCGTTCTTCTGCATTCCTGGCTTTGCCCGGCCTTTTGCCAATTCATCCTCGGCCTTTTCCAAGTCAGCCCCATAATCACACACTTTTCGTCTAAGGCTGTGGATGAGTTTTCATCTTTTTCGCTTCTGGGCGGGTTTTCAGCTGCTATTTTCATCTTCTGGATCTGAGCTCGGAGGGCTTCATTTTCTCGGGCCAAACTTTTCTTTTCCCCCCTCGTCTGCAGCGGCTTGCAAACCACCATCAAATTTAATGTCTTTGATTTGCTCTTCTAATTTGTTTATGGTAGCCCTATATTCATTCTCTTTTGTTAACCAAGCCCAATGTTCTTGTGATGCATCAACAAATTTTGGATGTGGGGCCTTTTGGTTGGCCTTTCAGATTCATTATTTGCCACGACTCTCTTCCTATACCAAGCAAGATAGCCGGGTAAAACCTCGCCTCTGGATAAATTGCGTACCCGGGTATTTATCCCCAAATACTGGCATTCACTCCAGATCTGGCGAACCACTGCCTCAGGAAATTGGCCATCAGAGCGGACTTCAACTACAAGAATACTAAGTTCTTCATCTTTGGGAACTATCTGGAATCTTCCCAGTTATCTAAAAACCCGGTATGGGGCATAGGGTTGGATGCTTCGGAGACCCATTAAGAGGAATTAGGGACCGGTGGCAGGCATGTTCACAATCTCATCAATGGGAAGCCAACCCAAAGTCCACTCTATCTGATCCGCAATTATAGAACGGAGGCGAGATATCCAATCTTCGACCCCTTCTGGTATTTTGAATCCAGTCACCCTTGTACCGAACTCCTCAATGCAGCTTTTTCCCGTAGACCGGTAGTTCATGTATCGGGGATGATGACAAAGGTGTTCGATCATCCACATTTGTAATAACAGATTGCACCCCTCAAAAAACTCTATTCCGGCTTTACAGGATGTGAAAGCTCGGAATATATCTGATACGATCATGGGCGCAAGGGTGCTCTTGGCATTGGTTGTCAAAACATTAACGACTCCAGCTACACGTAAATCAATATTCCCGTCCTTCCTTGGAAACACTAAGAGACCTAAGAATGCCACCATGAAAGCGAAGCATCTGTGCTCTTCCCATTTTGATTGATTTCCTTTACTGCAGAGTCCACTTTCTGGGTCTCAAATCCTCTTAAATGCCCATACCGCTGGTATATAAAGTGTAGAGTGAAAAATCCACCCGCCAAATCTGCATACAGGACCTGCCTGCTTATTTTCAATAGGTCCAGAAACTTGTGGGGAGTAATGGCCCTTGGAGCTATCAAGTATTTGTGTCTTAAACCCTCTATACTCGCAGCATAACCCGCCATTTTTTCCAAGGTAGGTGTAAGCTCAAAATCCGAGAAATGCAGAACGTTGTGAGTTGGGTCCTAGAATGTGACTAATGCCTCTATTACATCACTCCTAGGCTTAATCTTCAATAATAAGGTGAGTGCCCCCAGGTAGTGGTTGACTGTGTCTCGTCCCTGTTCACCCAAATCTTCCCACCACACGTGGAGTGACAACGGAATCTGATTCATAACCTTCACCAGTAAATTCTGAATCGTGCTTATTCTGCACATTTAGATTAGGGTGATTGGTTTAAAACATGTGAGTTTTATTTAAAAACTGATAAAAAGGTTTATTTTTGCAAAAAAATTAAAATTAAAATAAATCATCGCTACTTTTGCAGATACGGCCCTTCAGCACTTCAGAAGGGAAGATTTTAGGGTTGTGTTTGCTAGGTGGCCAAAAATTGACAAAGGAACCGTCGGTGGCTATTCTTGCAACAACGGCCTTCCAGCATCCCATTCGGACATTTATGGCTATTTAGGCAAAAACGGCATCACCCACTTCATTTATGACAAAAATGATGGCATTTCGTATTTTTGGTTATTTTTTCAAAAGCGGGGCTGGACCCGATGAGGGTTGCCTACGTATCCCACATCCGGTGAGAATCAAACCCGCGTAGTTCGGCCAGTTTTGACGCAACAAGAAAGTATGAATCATTTTGGAATGACCCTAATCATTTTGGAATGACCCTTTCTTTTTTTTTTTCAAAATTTCGACAGTGCTGTGGGATATTTTAAACACCATTTTTGAAAACGGATGATTTTCTCTCTCCTACCTCAATCTTGGTATTCCTTTGAGTTTCTTCCCTAATCTAAAAGTCGGTCAACATGCAAGCCGAAACAAATAAATGCACAAATAGCACGTAAAAAATGCATCAGGATGGTCTTTTAATTTCGGGTACACTTGTCCTAAACAGATCTAACCCCTGTGTTGAGTCCCTAAAGTCAGATGCACGTGATGCAAACAAGGGTTCCTACTAGGGATCTGGCATGAGGCTATGTTATTCTAGGTTTAAATCCTGTGTGTATTATTCTAGACCTGGCTTACCCGAGCGGACAACTTGAGCCGGGGGGGGGGGGGGCAACGTACCGGTAACCAAAAGGCCATCCGGCTTTGTAACTGATTCGATCCTCGTTCTATATTGGGGTATGACTCTAACAGAAAAGAAGTCACGCCGGCGTGCACTTCCCAGAAGATTTAGAAGACTCAGAGAGAAGAAGGGTTTTGTAACAATTTAAATACAGTTCAAACAATATCAAAACGGTAAAAAGCGGTAATTAGCACATTAGGCTCAAACATGTAATAAAAAAATTAGATAATAAATAAAAGCCAAGTATAACAGTTATTCTAAGCTCGAATTCTAAACCCTGAAGCAGAGATTCTATGTTCGTTCCCCAGTAGAGTCGCCAGAGCTGTCACACCTCCTTTTCTTCCCGAAAGGGTATAAGGGGGGTTTTCTAAGTAAAGTGACAATAACTGAAACGGAATTACTTGTATCAAATTCAGAGTCGCCACTTGGGATAATTTATGGTGTCCCAAGTCACCGGTTGAAAATCCTGGATCGAGGAAGTTCTGTTAACCGGGAGAAAGTGTTAGGCATTCCCGGGTTCCATGGTTTTAGCACGGTCGCTCAACTGTTAATAATAGGCCTAATTACCTGATTCATTACATATTTTAAGCTTACGTATATTTTTAACTTTTCAGACCGCTTTTATTCATTTATGGAATTATTCTGGAATAAGTTACGATTGTCGTACACTTTCTGCTTGGTACACATTGCGAATCATGTCACGGAAATCGTACCCATGATATACAACATGTTTAATTTATTAATGGTTCGAAGTTGTGGTCGGGTCACATGAAATCTACACCCGAATTTGGGAATTACATATCACAACTACGTCACGGGAACCGTACCTGTAGTTATGATGATTTATTATAGCGCGCCTAAGAAAACTACAAATGTTCATGATTATTCCTAAAACTAATTTGAAATTTGTTGCAAGGCCACGAATATACAGCATTGGAAAGATATATATGCTTTTAGCTACTCTGAAAAGATGGGCCAACAGTAGGCCCATTACGTTATTTGATCGAACAAAAAACCTAAAAGAATAAAATTGGTGATGTTGATTGGGCCCGAAATTAAGCCCAGAAATGAGAACGAAAACCAAAGAACCGTCAGGTCTCATTTTGACTAGGCCGCCTCATTTGGGCTAACACCAGGCCCAACCATTTTTAACAGGAAGACCCTTAACATACTAAGGCCCTAGCTGAAACTCACGTCTTTTCCAGTTCACAAATAACAAAACATTACACTAAATTCTGGAAATCAAACATGCTGAATAACCATATTATGGACTTTAATTTATTTGCATTAACATACCATTAGTAACAGTGGTGCTAGCTTGAACTACTTTAAATTACTGATTAATCACGTTAACATCAGATGTATAATCACTTTATTAATACTGAAATCCTAAGATAACAAATCTGAATCATTATTTAGCAATTGAAAATGAGTTACTTTGTGAAAGTATATGAATTGGAACCTCAAACTAAAAAAAACACCAAGGCCAGCATACTAGTCAACACCATTTCAATGAACAAACAAAAATTGAGCTAACGACACTATACATTCATCCCGAACTTTCAAACAACCAACATACGAAAGATGAACCGTTTAAAATATTCGACACTGAATATCACAACTAAATCACTGACTAACACAACAGATTCATCACACTTAAGTAAAAGCTAAATAAATAGAAGTTAAAAGGTTAAATGACTTGAAAGAACATAAAAAAAAATTGAGATTCAACATGAATATTAGCTTCATAGCATAAGTACATCATTCAAAAAAACATGCTTGCACTCCATTTGTCGTTCAAAGTTCAAAGAAGTACCTGGATACAAATAGTGAATGAGTTAAGAAAATATCTCTGAAATAACAAGTAACAGCAACAAGACAACAGGAAAATGGCTAAGGGGCAGCTTCAAGATCCCAGCTAAACCAACAAATGACAAACTCCAAAGACTCCAGTAAAGAAATGAAATGAAATCCGGATCTCAGAGCTGAAATTCAAGCATTTTTCTTCTATTTTTTTTATGAAAATTTCTATTTTTTGTATGCAGTCTCTTTTTCCTTTTTTTCTGTGTTCAAACCTCTGCCCTCAAAGTGAGCAAAATGAGCCCTTTATAGGAGTATTCTAGGGCAACCAGATATCTGGTTTTTTCATTCAATTTCACCCTTCAAGCTTTTGTTTTACCCTTCTGGACCCCAAAAAAGCTGAGCTGTCTTTGTTTTAATTGCATAAAACCCCACCTTATCTTCTAGACTCTTCTTTTGTTATAACAGAAAATATTCTTGATGTTTAAATACCCAAGTTAACCCCCTGACACCCCTGTATTTACTTTCCAAAAAATACTGAATTGGGCCATCTGACCCAAAGCTTAAACCCAAACAAGTGGGCCTTCTACTTGTCCCAACCAGTAACACACAAAATTCCAAACACATATGAAATGAAGATCAAATAACAAAAATGTAAAATTTTAAATACCAAAATGATTGAACTGGCTATGATGCTAAAGAACTATAAGCTAAACTTGTTAATTAATAAAACAAAAACCCTAATTAGAACAATAATTAAACAGAAATACACAACAAAACAAAATAAAATCTTATCAGTGGTTAGAAGAACACTATTTTTTTTATAACAAAAAAATGTTAGAAAAAACACAACAACAAGACAAGATAGAAGGGACAAGAGAATACCCAAGAAGAAAGATGGATTGAAGTAACCTTTGAAGTTTAGCCGAATTTCCTTGCAAATTTTTGAATAAACAAAAACCAACGTCAATCGATTGTTCTTGTAAAGAACAATCCATTGACGTAGGTTCTAGGTCAAAATGAGTGGTTATGAACCGAAACAACCAGAGAAGGGGAAAAATCAGGTTGTCCAGATTTTTAGATCTGAAATTGGAGAGCATAGGCGAGGATTTTGGGGGAATAGATACGGGGATAGGGTTTAGGAGGGCCTTGGGGTTGCGTGGGAAAAATTTGGGGGTGATTGGGGTGGTCCGCCACCGGTCGGTGGGGTGTGGGATTTAGGGGCGGCTAGGTTAGACCTTGAGAGAGATGAAGGGAAATGACGGGAGTTTGAGGGGTTTGGGGGGGAGGGGGGTGTCTCCGACACTTATAAGGGGGGATAATTTAGTTCCTAGCCGTTGGATCATTGAAGATCAACGGTTGGGATTTAGATGGGTGAAACAGCGTTGTTTGGTAACTGGGGGGGGGGGGCACTAGACCGGGCAAGGGACTGGGCTGGTCGTCTGTGGATCAAATTTGGGCCTAAGAGATTGGTTTTTTGGCTCGATTTCGGAATTTTAACAAGGCTTCCCCTTTTCATTTATTATCTCTTTATCTTTTCTTGAATTTTGACCTACTAAAATTAATTAAAAATCCTAGACTAAAATCTAATTTGTGAAATTATATTTTTAACCCAAACCTAAATAATTAACTTAAAGCTAACGCAAGGAAATTGCTATTTTGAGATTAAAATGCTAAAAATGTAAAAATGGCCAATATTTTTGATTTTTGGTCTATTAATGCAATTAATTAACAACTTAAATCTAAAAATGCAAATATCAACCTAAAAATGCAATGCATGAAACTTGAACATTTTTGGAGTATTGTCTATGATTTTAAAATGCTAAAATGCAACCAAATGCAAACAATTTAATAGATATTCCTAAGAATTCCATACAAATTAAAATAAATTTTAAAAAAAATCTATTTTGTGACTTTGTAGGAGTATTTTTGGTCGGGCAAAAATCACTCGCTCACAGACGTCCTTAGACTATGACGTCCTGGGCCATGAATCATGAGATAAAGGATTCACTGGCCATGAAATGATGTTCTCAGACCATGAGAATGGTGCCTCTGAACCATGACGCCTTTGAATAATGATGTGCAATATTGAGAGATCCTCAGGCCATGACATGGCGTCTTTAGGCTATGAGGATGGTGCCTTCGGACGATGACGCCTTTGGACAAGTTGGCTTATATAAGCCCATGAAGCACATAGACATGATACCAAAGGTAATAACAAGACGTAGCTTAGTCTTGTGCAGAGTTTGGAGGTATAGCTTAGCCCCGAGAGAAAAGGATAATGCAAGGTTTAGAATAGAGAAACACTTATGCAAAGGGAGACAATGTTTAGTCTCATGAGAAGGCAGTGCCTAGCCTTATCCAAATAAGGGAGGCAGGGCTTAGCCTCATGCAAGAATTGAGATGGGGCTTAGTCTCATGCAAAGAGAAGGCAATGCTTAGCCTTATGCAAGATTTGAGACAGGGCTTTGTCTCATGCAGAGAGAAGGCAATGCTTAGCCTTATGCAAATATGGAGGCAGGGCTTAGCCTCATGCAAGAATTGAGACAGGTCTTAGTCTCATGCAAAGAGAAGGCAATGCTTAGTCTTATGCAAGATTTGAGACAGGGCTTAGTCTCATGCAGAGAGAAGGCAATGCTTAGCCTTATGAAAATATGGAGGCAAGGCTTAGCCTCATGCAAGGATCGAGACAGAGCTTAGTCTCATGCAAAAAGAAGGCAATGCTTAGCCTCATGCAAATATGGAGGCGGCTTAGCCTCATGCAAGGATCGAGACAGAGCTTAGTCTCATGCAAAGAGAGAATAGTGAATAGGAGCAGAATATTTCTTAGCTGGGGATGTATTTGCATTTTGGCGGCTTCGCTGTTATGAAGATAGTGATTTTGGGTATGTGTATACTTGCGAATGCTCCTGTCATGTTCATTGTGCCTACATCCAAAGAAAAATCGTAAGTTTTGTAGGGGAGGTTGGTTCGTGCCTTTGTCTGCTTGTTTTGCTTTGCTTTGCTCTGGGAATCCTGTTTGAGTCTCCCTGGGTAGTACGTGACTACCATAGAAATAAAGTTCTCGAAAAATATGCATGCATCTGATAAAATAAAGTTATTTTAGAAAACATGGTGGTATATAATATCAAGTAAATTAGATGAACTAACGACTGCAACACTTTTAGAGATATTGCGGCTTTCTTTGCGTTAGAATTTTGAGGGTCCTCCTTAAAATTCTGCCCTAGTTTAGTGAGTGATCCTCCGGCCATTCTGCACGTCGAAGTTTGTTGGACCTGCTTTGGATTTTTTAAAATCCTTCTCAAAATTCTGCCCCAGTTACTTAACCGATTGCTGACTTTTTTACACACGATGACGTCGGCTGGACTTGCTTCGGAATTTTGAGGGTCCTCCTCAAAATTTTGCCTCAGTTTCTGGTTCTGGGGAAATGAAGGTTTTATTAAGATGTGACCGAACCCCTGCCTGCGTATCCCCTCTTAAATGGGAATCAAGTCAAGCATAGTTCAGTTACATCAGATGAAGAAATGTAAGCAATCTAAATATAGTATCTCTTGACTGCGTCTGAATTGATAGGTTTTGGCCAGACTTCTCCATCCATCTCTGCAAGCATGAGTGCTCCTCCTGTTAGTACCCTATGAACCATGTAAGGACCTTGCCAGTTAGGTGAAAATTTCCCTTTGGCTTCATCTTGATGTGGGAAGATTCGCTTCAGCACCAACTGCCCCGGTGTGAATTGTCTTGGTCTAACTCTTTTGTTGAAGGCTCTGGACATTCTATTGTGATAAAGCTAACCATGACACACTACGTTCATTATTTTCCCATCTATGAGGGCTAGTTGCTCATAGCGACTCCTTATCCATTCTGCGTCACTGAGTTCAGCTTCTTGTATGATCCTTAAAGAAGGAATTTCCACCTTGGCGGGAATGACAACTTTGGTACCATAAACCAGCAAGTAGGGAGTTGCCTCGGTTGATATACGGGATGTAGTACGGTATCCCAATAAGGCAAATGGTAACTTCTCGTGCCATTGCTTGTAATTTTCAACCATTTTCCTTAGTATCTTTTTGATGTTCTTGTTGGCAACTTCCACGGCTCCGTTCATTTGAGCCTGTATGCTGTGGAATTTTTGTGCTTGATCTTAAATGTTTCACACATGGCTTTCATCAGATCGCTGTTGATATTGGCGGCATTATCAGTGATGATGGATTCGGGGACCCCGAGCCAACAAACAATACGATCCCTAACAAAATCTGCGACGACTTTCTTGGTTACAGCTTTGTAAGATGCAGCCTCTACCCATTTTGTGAAGTAATCGATGGCCACTAAAATGAACCTGTGCCCGTTTAAAGCAGCAGGCTCGATCGGACCGATGACATCCATTCCCCAAGCGGCAAAAGGCCAAGGTGCACTTGTTGCATTGAGCTCATTTGGTGGTACTCTTATCATGTCTGCATATATCTGGCATTGGTGGCATTTCTGGACATACCGGATACAATTTGTTTCCATAGTCATCAAAAAATATCTAGCTCTGAGTATCTTCTTGGCTAGAACAAAACCGTTCATATGTGGTCCGCAGGTTTCGACATGTACTTCCTCGAGTAATTTGGAAGCCTCTTTGGCATCAACACACTTTAATAGTCCCAGATCAAGAGTTCTTCTATACAGGGTTCCTCCACTCTGGAAGAAGGGATTGGACAACCTCCAAAGTGTGCGTTTCTGAGTATGGTTTGCATGCTCCGGGTATTCTCCTTTTGCCAAATACTCTTTGATGTCGTGGAACCAGGGTTTTCCGTCCATTTATTCTTCCACATGGGCACAATATGCCGGCTGATTATGGATCCTCACCGGAATAGGATCGATGAAATTCTTGTCTGGATGTTGTATCAATGATGACAAAGTAGCCAGCGTGTCTGCGAACTCGTTCTGGATTCTTGGAACATGTTTGAATTCTATCTTCGTGAATCTCTTCATCAGTTCTTGCACATGATACATGTATGGTAGTATCTTGGTGTTTTTCGTAGCCCATTCCCCTTGAACCTGATATACCAGGAGATCCGAATCACCAATTACCAACAACTCTTGTATATTCATGTCGATGGCCAAATTGAGTCCCACGATGCAAGCCTCATATTCTGCCATGTTTTTGGTGCATGGAAACCTAAGCTTTGCAGATACCGGATAATGTTGACCTGTCTCTAACACCAAGACTGCTCCAATACCAACTCCTTTGAAGTTTACAGCCCCGTCGAAAAACATTCTCCAACCGTCGTAGGCTTTAGCAATGCCTCTCCTACGGATGATACTTCTTCGTCAGGAAAATACGACTTTAGTGGTTACTCTTCTCCTATAGGATTCTCAACAAGATGGTCTGCCAAAGCTTGTCCATTTACTGCCTTCTAAGTTACATAGATGATGTCAAACACGCTCAGCAATATTTGCCATTTGGCTAACTTCCCGGTGGGGATAGGCTTCTGAAAGATGTACTTCAGAGGATCCATCCTTGATATGAGGTATGTGGTATAGGCGCAGAAATAATGCCTCAATTTTTGAGTTGCCCATGTCAAAGAACAACAAGTGCGTTCTAGCAGAGAGTACCGTGCTTCATAATGTGTGAACTTCTTACTCAAATAATATATGGCTTTCTCCTTTCTTTTTGTCTCGTCATGTTGTCCCAAGACACAGCTGAAAGCCCCATCTAGTATAGCAAAGGTCTCTCGGGCTCTGGCGGGACTAAGATTAGTGGCGTGGACAGGTATTCCTTGATTTTGTCAAAAGCCCTTTGACAATCTTCAGTCCAACTGGTTTCAGCATCATTCTTCAACATTCTAAAGATGGGTTCACATATTACTGTGGATTGTGCTATGAAGCGGCTAATGTAATTGAGGTGTCCCAGGAAGCTCATCACGTCCTTCTTGCTCTTTGGTGGTGGTAACTCTTGGATAGCTTTAACCTTTGACGGGTCCAACTCGATTCCTCAACGGCTGACGATAATCCCAATAATTTTCGAGCAGCAACCCCGAATGCACATTTTGCGGGGTTCAGTATTAAATTGTACCTCCATAACCTGTCAAAGAACTTCCTCAAGTCTGCTATGTGATCTGTGTCTTTCTTGGATTTGATGATGACGTCGTCAACATATACCTATATTTCCTTGTGTATCATATCATGGAAGATGGTTGTCATGGCTCTGATATAGGTGGCCCCAGCATTCTTCAGGCCGAACGACATCATTTTATAGAAGTATACCCCCCATGGTGTAATGAAAGTTGTTTTCTCTACGTCTTCTTCATCCAAATAAATCTGATGATAACCCATGATGCAATCTACAAAGGATTGGAGTTCATGCTTGGCGCAATTGTCAATCAGAATATGTATAATTGGTAGTGGAAAATCGTCCTTGGGACTTGCTCTGTTTAAATCCCGATAGTCAACACACACCCTGACTTTCCCATCTTTCTTCAGAACCGGTACGATGTTGGCTAACCAGGTTGGTGTTGCTACCAAAACACTCACGCAAGTGCACGTGATCGTCAAGTAATAAAGTAGTGAGTAGAGTATCGTTCCCACGAAGACTTGTGATTAACTATTGACTGATTCAAACTCAATTAACTTATCGATCCAAGAGAGTTTTCACAAAATATAGTCGTCTCTAATTTACTACCTAAAAATATCAATTAATGAAATAACTAGAATAATCAACCAAACAAATAGCAATTTCGAATAACAATCAGTATGAGAGAATATTCCAGGGTTACGGGCTAGAAAACAATCTTGTTGCGTTCTTGGCTTAAAATAACTAATTGATTTATCTGGATTGTTGATTGACAGGGTTGATATTACTCATAAGAATCTATCGAATCCTTACCTGCCTATTCAAGTTAACTTAATGCCTATATGTCTATGGAATTAAGATTAACAAGAATACATTCAAAATTCCTGCATTTCAACCAAGTAAGGCAATTAGGTATATGTCTATCCTAATTGCGAATCTGTTCCCCGATGCCCAGGTTCAAGAACTTGCTCTATTTAATTCTATATGCAATCTAGAGTTCCCACTTTCGAGTTCAACTATAGATTCGTAGATA
Source organism: Nicotiana attenuata (assembly GCF_001879085.1). NCBI lineage: Eukaryota > Viridiplantae > Streptophyta > Magnoliopsida > Solanales > Solanaceae > Nicotiana > Nicotiana attenuata. The sequence goes on from NC_031999.1 coordinate 24,265,534, forward strand.
GTATTTCACTGTTAGCTACTCAGCAAAGAAATTAAAAACAGAATTAAATAAACAACCCAATTTGATATAATCCACTTCGTCAAATTAAACTCCGAACAACAACATTCATATTTCACCCATGACCCTAGAACAATAGGTTTTAGCCACTCATAGTAGTGTTCATCTCAATAATATTAAATTTCATCACAAATCGTAAAAACAAAAGGAAGAAAAGAAGAACTTGATGTTGAAATCTCCTCCTTGCCTCTTGCCTCCCTTTTTCTTGCACTAAACTATGAAAACCTTGATAATCAATCCTTGGGCGAGCTTGACCTTATATAAGTTAAGTGAATTTACCCCAAGACTTCCAAGTTTACCCCTGAAAATTTTCTTTCCGGAACTGGGACTAGCGCGTCTGCGCTAATGGCCGTGCTAGTGGACTAACATTCTGCCTCCCGCATCTGGACTAGCGCGGTCGTGCTAGTGGACGCGCTAGTCCAGGCCTTTATATCCTCGATTCTTTTTCTCGTCTTCGCGCGTACTCAGCTCCTAGGAGTTTTTCTTGCTTCAATGTAGCTCCAATCATAGCTTTAAGGCCTCATACAAGCTCCTCATCCTGC
>NC_031999.1:24274143-24281464 GCF_001879085.1 Nicotiana attenuata
AACTAATTGATTTATCTGGATTGTTGATTGACAGGGTTGATATTACTCATAAGAATCTATCGAATCCTTACCTGCCTATTCAAGTTAACTTAATGCCTATATGTCTATGGAATTAAGATTAACAAGAATACATTCAAAATTCCTGCATTTCAACCAAGTAAGGCAATTAGGTATATGTCTATCCTAATTGCGAATCTGTTCCCCGATGCCCAGGTTCAAGAACTTGCTCTATTTAATTCTATATGCAATCTAGAGTTCCCACTTTCAAGTTCAACTATAGATTCGTAGATAGTATTTCACTATTAGCTACTCAGCAAAATAACTAAAAACAGAATTAAATAAACAACCCAATTTGATAAAATCAACTTCGTCAAATTAAACTCCGAACACCAACACTCATGTTTCACCCATGACCCTAGAACAATAGGTTTTAGCCACTCATAGTAGTGTTCATCTCAATAATATTCAATTTCATCACAAATCGTAAAAACAAAAGGAAGAAAAGATGAACTTGATGTTGAAATCTTCTCCTTGCCTCTTGCCTCCCTTTTTCTTGCACTAAACTATGAAAACCTTGATAATCAATCCTTGGGAGAGCTTGACCTTATATAAGTTAAGTGAATTTACCCCCAGACTTCCAAGTTTACACCTGAAAATTTTCTTTCCGGAACTGGGACTAGCGCGGCCGCGCTAGTGGATGCGCTAATGGCCGCGCTAGTGGACTAACATTTTGCCTCCCTCATCTGGACTAGCGTGGTCGCGCTAGTGGACGCACTAGTCCAGGCCTTTATTTCCTTTATTCTTTTTCTCGTCTTCGCGCGTACTCAGTTCCTAGGGGTTTTTCTTGCTTCAATGTAGCTCCAATCATAGCTTTAAGGCCTCATACAAGCTCCTCATCCTGCTACATATGAAATTCACAATTAAAGCCCATTTTTCATTAATTAACTATATTATGACATTGAAACATAATCAAGCTGGGGCATAAACAATCGCCAAATTACATAAATCTAGCCTATTATCAGTTGGGTACTCAACTACTCTGAGGACTTTGGCTTTAATCTGCTTAGTAACTTCTTCCTTGATTTTTAGGCTCATGTCTAGTTTGAATTTTCTGAGCTTCTGCTTCACCGGCAGACACATTGGATTGGTAGGTAACTTATGAGCCACTATGGATGTGCTCAGGCCAGTCATGTCATCATATGACCATGCAAAATATCTTTATATTCTTTCAGGAAAAGAGTGTATTCTTCCTTTTCGGACGGTGATAGGTGAATGCTTATGCGAGTTTCTTTGATGGTTTCGAAATCTCCCAAATTGTTTGCCTCGGTTTCGTCCAGGTTGGACTTAGGTTTGTTCTCAGAATCCTCGACTTCTCTAATAACTTCCTCAGGTATTTCATCTCTTCCTCCGAGTCACTATCCTTATATCGCGTTGTCTCATTACATGTCACAGTCGTTGGTTCATCTAGGTAAGAAATAATAATGTTGTAGAAGAAAGATATGAAAGATAAGATAGTAAAACATCAAATTATTTTATAAAGGCTTAAATGTTAAACAAAATATTGTCTGAATTACTTCAAAACATTGTTTTCCAAAAAACAAATACTGAAAGGGAAGATATTTAATAACTAAATGCTAGAAAAGAAGACCTTTTTTTTCAAATAACATTAGTAGCCATGCTACCCCGGGACTCGTCTGGCCCTTGATGGTGTGGCTGTCCAGTTCCTGAGAAATGTTCCCCTCTCTACTATCTGAATGGTAAGGCCTTCTTCCTCCTCCTCCACAACTATCACATTGCAATCCATATCCTCATCTTCTAGAAACAGGTTCCTCAGCCCAGCCAAAGCTTCCTCCTCTGCTGATCCCCATATTGTGTCGGCCTGGTGAAAGGTCTGATTCAGATGCGGCACTGGTTGCTCGAGAGGGTAATAGGGACCACGCCATGGTGGCGACCAATCATCATACTCCTGCCAGGTATACTGGTACCCAAGCCCGAAAGTTGTGCCATGACGTTTCAGTTGTATTAGCTTAGTGATGCCCTGGAGATTCTTCCCAAGCCCTTTGCCGGGTTCATACACTGACCATGCCAGTATGCTTTCTATTTTGCTACTCCACCATTTATCTTTATCAATCGCATTGACATGCTTGATACGGTGATAAGTTTCTCCACCCAGCTTTCTTCTATTCTCGACAACCGAGACAGTTTGACTAGTGTAAATGGGATTACTTCCATCTCCGTTCATGACTACCTCCTGATGGTTCCCTTCGAACTTCACAGCCCGGTGTAGTGTATAAGCTACAGCTCCAGCAGCGTGCTTCCAAGGTCGTCCCAATCAAAGATTGTATGTAGCAGATATATCCGATACTTGAAACTCAATATCGAACCAAGTTGGGCCCATCTGCTAACACAGGTTAATTTCCCCAATTGTGGCCCTTTGAGACCCATCAAATGCCTTCACATTCATACTCCCTAGTCGTATTTCATGGGAATCTTTACCCAACCATTTCAGAGTAGTCAATAGACAAATGTTGAGGCTTGAACCCCCATCTGTTAGGACTCTAATGTTGAATTTGTCCTCAAACTATACTGTGATGTGCAATGCCCTGTTGTGACTTAATCCTTCAGGTGGTAGTTCATCTTCGTGAAAGGTGATCTTGTGGCTTTCCAGTACTTGCCCCACCATGTTGGCCATCTCTCCACTGGTGATGTTGTTAGGCACATACGCTTAATTCAACACCTTCATCAGAGCATTCCTATGCGCCTCAGAATTTTGTAGCAGCGACAGGATGGATATCTGGGCCGGAGTCTTGTTCAGATGATCAAGGACAGAGTATTCTCTTGTCTGTACTTTCCTCCAGAGAACGTCTAGACCAGTTTCAATGACGGGTTGTTTGGTAGCAGCTTCCTTGCTTGTTCCACCCAAATTTTCGGGTGTATAGATCCTTCCAGTTCTAGTCATCCCCTGTGTAACACCAGATTCTTCCATCTTTGCTTTTCCCTTTCTCCTAGTTTCGGCAACGTAATCCCAGGGTATACGTTGGACTTGAAAGATGGTGTGGGTGCCACCGTCACAGTGAAGGGTGTGGCTACTTCTACTTTAAATGGAGTAGGTGTAGTTGCAGGTGCAGTTACTTTAATTTCAAACGGGACTGATGCGGCTACTTCAGCTTTGCTGGTGGCTATATCTGTACCACAATAGGTGTGAGTGTGGCTGCAGGTTTAGGGTCACCACCATCCCGAATAAGCCCAATTGACCCTTTAGGATCCCATTCTTCATCAGTTTCTATTACATTTACTCATTCACCTCTATGATCTGGGAGGGATTATTGCGGACATTTGGTGCGGCTTACTTTGCTTGTATGACTTTGGTGTCAATTAGGGTTTGAATCTTGTCTTTCAGAGTGCGGCATTCATCAATAGTATGCCCTTTCATGCCAAAATTGTATGCACATGTTTTGTTTGGGTTGACCCACTGGGAGGAGTTTTCCATGGCAACCATAGGAATAGGGGTAACATATCCGACAACCTTCAATCTTTCATATAGTTGGTCAATGGGTTCAGCAACAGGGGTGTATTGTCTGGGTGGCCTACAATCAAAATTGGGTTTGGTTTTTTGAAAGTTTTGACGAGCTGGGGGTGAATGATAATAGGCTGGCTGGGTGTTATAAGTGTGATAGGCGATATCGGGTTAAGAGTATTTGAGAGGTGAAGGTTGGTATGCGGGTGGTGGTGTTTGGTATGTGAGTGGAGATTTTGGACCTAGGTCCACCATCACTGCCCCTACTTCTTTATTCTTTGATATACCCCCTGACTGTAATGCTTTGTTCGTAGCCTGCAACGCCTCAAACTTGGTTACCATCCCACTTTTGATCCATTCTTCAATCCTTTCTCCGAGTTTGATGATGTCGGAGAATTTGTGATTTTCGATAACCATTACCTTTCATAGTATTGTGGATCCTGGGCCCTGACGAACAATTTGTTCATCTGCTCTTCCTCTAGTGTCGACCTTACCTTTGCAGCTTCTGACCTCCATCGAGTAGCATACTCGCAAAAAGTCTCCATTGGTTTTTTCTTGAGATTCTACATGTAGAAGACATACGGTGCATTCTCTATGTTAAACCTGAATCGGTCTATGAAGTCTGACGTCATGCTTACCCAATTGACCCATTTCTTGGGATTTTGACTTATGTACCAAGATAGGGCATCTCCAGTGAGACTCCTCATGAACAGCTTCATGCGAATCCTTTCATCTTTCCCAACTCCCATGAGCTTATCACAGTATGTTCTCAAATGTACCTTAGGGTAACCCATTCCATCAAACATCTCGAACTTAGGAGGTTTATAACCTTCCAGCAGTTCCACGTCTGGCTGAATGCATAGATTCAGACCTTCAATTCCTTTGCCTCCTTCAACACCCTGGACTCGCTTGTGAGCTTTTTGAGTTCCTTTGCCATGTTCCTAATAAGGAGGTCCTTCTTGGCGGATTCTAGAGTGTATGTGATTGGATGGGTAGAGTGAGGTAAGGTTTCCACGTATATAGGATTGTTTTGGTGGGTGCCAGGGGTTGGAGCGTAGTGGTGATCATTAGTTCAATTTTGCGGATCAGGGATAGGTTGTGGGGTATTCTTTGGAGTATGGTAAGTGGTTTGTGGATATGAGTAGGAAGGTGTTGATGCTGAGGAGGAGTGGGCACTGGTGGAGGATTAGGATTTTGGGGAGGTGTTGTGTATTGATGGGGTGCGAGAGGATTTTGTGGACGTTGGTTTGGTGTGTTTTGAGGAGGTGCTGGGTTTTGAACATTTTGTTGGTTAACATCTGGGACATTTAGGGTGAGGGAGAGGTTTGCCAAGTTGCGGACATGCTTAAGTTCCCCTTGCAATGCTAGTATTTTCTGTTCCAACCGTAGGACCAAATCATTCTGAGCTGGAGTACTTCGACCGTCTGAAGTTTCAATATTCTCAGCATTTTCCTTCCGGATACCACTCATATCATCCATCTTAGCTTTTCCCTCGCCTTTCGGATTACTTGGAGGAGGAGGAGGTGGAGGGCCTCTGGATCTGGTGTAATATGCTGATGCTGCCAGTATGTGCGAACCAACCTTGGGGAATGGGAATAATCAAAATAAAGAAAAATGCAAAAAGATAAACAAGTCAGTAGGGATTCTGAAAAGCATTTGCAGTATTTAAACATGTATTGCAGGAATGTAAATTCGTGTCTTAAATTGGGGAACCTCGTTTTGCCCAAGGTAGGCCTAACGACAAATAGATTTGGAGAGATTTAATGCTGATAAATGCCTCATTTCACTAATGTATTAAATAAGACGAACCTAAAAACAAAAATAAATAAATGAGTTACTAATGGCATTTGCCTTATTACATTCCAAAACGTTTAAAAAAAATAGCTAAATCTAATCTACTTGGTCCCGGAGGGACCTTCCCCATATTTGACTTTGTTGTATCCATCAATCCAATTCCCCAGGTCGTGCATGTACAACAGCAGGTATGCCCTTGCTAGGTGTCCTCCCTCGTTGCCTTCTGCATTCTGACAGTCTGCGACCCTTTTCCTCATCTTCCCTTCCAGTTCCATTAGACCCTGCTCCAAATACTCCAGCCTTTCTCTCGATCTTGTAGCTATTTCCTTCCACTCGTTAATTGACTCTGTGTCGAACTTGTGTTGCTCCAAGTGCCTGCTTCAGATTCAAGGACTGTCTTGCGCAGCCTCTCATACTTCACTCGTGCTTGAGTGACTTCATCTATGACCCTGTTTTCTTGACCAACCCCTAGCTCGACTATTCCTGCTATGTTATCCTCCAACCATGATTGGTAGAAATACACATGACCTGCTTGATATCAATCTGGCTCGATGGTATCTTTTCCACGATAATCTTCAAGTGCCACATGTGCTGGGCCTCACATATGTATGGAATGGCGTCACCCTGAAAATCGGCTCCGTAATGACTTATTTTGGAGAGTCGTGGTATGACTTGTTTTCTACCAGCTTGTCTCATGACCCTGATAGGAACATAGGGATGTATTCCCCCTAACCCAATCAACACCAACTGCGGAACATCCCTACATCTGATGATGAATTCATCGGTGGGGAACCACTCGAACATCCAGTGAACCTGGTCCTCGGTCAAAGTGCTGAAAAACTGTGCCTATTAATAGCATTCTCCGGCTGTGCAAATCTGTCTAGGATAAAGGTCATTCTTTTAGGATGGTGGAAAGCTATGTGATCGTTCCATGGTCTCCGTGGAAACTCTTGGCGGTATTGACCCCTCTGAAGATGTTCTAACACCCAAATCTGTAGTAGCAATTTACAACCTTAAAATGTTTGAACCATTTCTTCCAACGATCCAGATCCCGGTAAATGTCTGCTACAATCATCGAAACAATAGTATAGGTTTGTCCCTCAATTACCTCCATTAAAGCTTTGGTTACCATGGCCAACCTGGTGTGAATTCTGTCCCCTTGGCTTGGAAACACTATCATACCCAAAAAGCAGACGATGAATACAAAAACCATACGATGAGTCCAACCCAGGGAAGTAATGGAGAATTCATCATGAAAGGTACGGTAATATTTGCTGTGTCCATATCGTTCATAGAGGAAGTCGAAGGGTATGTAGGACTTCTTCAGGCACTCCAAGTCATCATTCTTTTTCAGACTCATCATCTTTAGAAACCCCCTAGTAGTGCGGTTTTCTGGTACTAGTAGACCGGGACTATCCCATGGTAATCCAGCGAATCCTCCTATTTCCTCCAAAAGAGGAGTCATTTCTATATTTCCAAAACGGAATACGACTCTTTCTCTATCCCAGAACATAGTAGCAGCCTCGATCAGCATGTTGTTTGGTTGGATGTCCAATAAGGAAGGTAGATTTCCAAGAACCCTTTTTATGTGATTTTGTCGCTTGGCAAAAGGTTTTCCCTCCAACCTAACAACAACGGCGGTACACTCCGGACCATGCCGAACCTGGGGACTCCGTGCCTCATTTTCTGCAAAATAAACAGGGTTAGACCCTTGCTCCCTCCGGATTCGACTACTTACACATTAACGATTAGCATGTTGGCATTCATCTCTCCAAATAATGCACATATCGTGGTTGCATCCATTGGGATTTTGGAAATCCTGGTGGACTTTGGACAAGGCTTTCTTAGAGGGTTATTATGCGGACAGCATATTAACCCCGGCTAGGTTTGACCATGATGCATGTACAGTTATTATCAAAGTAAGGTTTCTGTAGATGTCTAGACTGGTACCCTCAAGAAGACAAATTGAGAGGGAAAGGCTTTCCAAATTTACCGCAAATAAGCCTTTCC
>NC_031999.1:24281564-24314992 GCF_001879085.1 Nicotiana attenuata
TATAACTCTCGTAGCTTGAAGTGACTTTGCCCGAATGCTTTTCTCAAGGACCCAAATGGGTCTGTCAAAATTAAACAGCAATGAAGGCTCAAGTCGGGGTGTTTACTATCTCTAGATTTAACCCTTTTAATTGAGGCTTATCCAATCTCTGAGTACGGCCTCAATTTCTTGTTTGACTGGATTTCCTAGACTTCAAGCTCTCTTTCTCAAGAAGAGCCAAGTCACTTTAGGCACACTATTAGTGTTTGCAACCACGAATCCAATATCACAAAACACAAATCAGGTCCAAATATCAAACCACCCATTTAAACGTCTAAGCAATTAAAACATAGACCCATCAAATTACCCCACCACGAGGGTTGAACCACAACCCTAGCAATGGTTTCTTAGCTAACTCATAATAATGGAAGAAAACAAGGAAAATTACGATGAAGAATAACCCATAATAGTTTAATGGTACAAACTGATAATGAAGATTCAGTGTAAAAGTAGTACAAAATTTACTCAAAATGGAACAAACAATAGGTTCACGGCTAGCCCAAAGTCAATTACAAAAGATTGAAAACCTAAAAATGTGAAAAGAAAGGATTTTACTAGGCCAAATTTTTTGGACAAAATCCCCTGACGAGTAATGTGGTCAACAAAAGCACCGCGGAACCGGCTGAGGGCTTTTCTGGGCTTGATTTTGCATTCTCTGAATCTGGCCACCGCGCGCCGCATAAAATGCACGCGGCTACCGGTGGCTTCAATGCGTCCGCCACAAAAATGGACTGCGGACCGCGCTGGCTTCAATCTTCAAAATGGTTGCCGCGGTGAGGCTACTGCGGGTCCACACAAAATGGTTTGCGGCCGCAGTGCTGATGTTACCAAACTGCAACCTCTCTGAATCTCATACTGCAGGACCGCACAAAATGGAATTTGCGGGCCGAAATGGGATCCTGTTTCAACTTGCTTGGACTTTCCTTGGACCTTGTGCATGTTTCACTCCTTTTGAGCTGGTTTGACTAATTCCACCTTTTTGACCAAACCCTGCAAACAATACGACATCTGTAAGCCTTGGGGACTATGGGTTGTATACATTTTTATCAAAAAACTCAAGTAAAAAAGGAGTGTAAAATGAACTAGATCCCTTAGTTATCAACCCCCCCCAAACTTAAGCTTTTTGCTGTCCTCAAGGTAAACAAAATAAGGACCCCACCTTCCTTGAAGAGTAAACCAAGAAGAATTCAGCTGACCTAAAGTTGCCTTCATCTAGCATCATTGTGGGCCTAACAATTGCCCTCAACTCAAATGATCATTAACAACATTCACTTCTTTTAAGCACCATGGTTTTAGTGCGACCACAAGAGCATCAAGAATTGACTCAACCCATCAAGGGAACTCTTGCTACTACCTTGCATTGTGGAACCCAAACTGCATTACATCTCAACTTCTCCCTAAGCAAACCTCACTTTTGATTGTAGCACTCCTTCAGAACGAGGATAGGTGGAAACCACACTTCATCTCTCTCAAAGAAAGGTCACCAGTTCCGGCTCTAAGTACCATAAGCTTGCCCCTTATGTGAGTCCACCACTAATGTATGCTTCATTCCAAACTCCAAGATTCATATAGGGCTTTTTGTGGAGAATAGTGAAGGCTTTTGGTTCAGGGTAGAAAAATTATTTGGTCTAAGTAGGTTCCATCTTCCCTTTAGCATTTCATTTTGCCTTCATTTTTGGACACATTCTCTTGACTTTTAAGTCATTTGCTTCTTTCTAAGGGGTTAGAGAGGACACACTGTCACTCTTTTCATTGCTCATTTCAAACCTTTTTCTCCTTTTTAGGCTTTCCACGCCTTTCATCACTTTACTTTTAATTCAATCCCTTCATTTTTTCGATTTCTCATTCTTTTTGACTTTTTGATTTTCTTTCTTTTGTCATTGCCTCTCCTTTTCTTTCATTTTGTAACTTTTAACCACTTTTTGCATTCCTCGTTCTCTCCCCCAAACTTATGCGTTTTGCCATGTGTAAGGAAAAGATTGGGTGCCAAGAGAGGGTCATTTCAAAATGGGTAAAGGCTTGTATCATGGTTTTTGAGGAAAAAAAGGGCTATGGCTCAAAGGGGTTGACTAGGCATATCATTGAGAAGCTATGGATGTTTTCAAGATATTTTTGGATCAGGGGAGCCTATAAATCACTTCTCAAGTCAAACTACACTTTAGGATTTCGCCCTAGGACCAAACATTCAGGCAAGTCTAGACAACATGCACAGGACTTGGCTTCCAATTCAAAGTTCTCACCACACAAGCTATAGGATTGGGGCTAAAGAGACAGGAGTCGGGGGACCCACAACGACCTTAGCTAAGATTTGAAGCAACACAAATGGCCCCGAAAAAATGACTTTGATGATTGATCGAGCCAACACAGAGGTCTCAGGGTCCACAACTTCCACCATCTATACACAACCAATTTGTTTTTGACCATAGGATTCAAAGGAAAATGTGTTAGGGCCAAGGAAGCTTTGCTTGAGGCACCACATACTCACTAGCTATTATTACACAAAAAAGAAAAAGAAAACAGACTTTCAAACCCTTAAGAAGGTTGTCATGCCATCCATCACGGGAAGAGCCAACCCGGTTCACACAAATTCCACCTTTGGGAAAAACTGTTGGCATTAAGAAACCAAAGGCTTATTGCACGCCAAACCAAAAATAAGAAGCTATCAAAATGAAATTAAGAAAGCTTAGTAAAGAAGAAAGAAAAAATGCGGAAGTAAAATGGAATATGTAACCAGAGGGGAATTTATCGAACAACATAGGGAAAATGAGTATATACATCAGAAAGTAACTTTACTTATATACAGACCAAAGTTGCAAAAGTACAAAAGTGAATCAAAATGGTTAAAATTATGTACATACCAAAAAGTGGAAATCAAAGCATTTAAAAAGAAAAGTAGTGTCATATATACAACACCAATTCACAATAGGGTACCCCCTCAAATTACAAGTAGCGATGTCCTCAATGCTAACTAACCAAAAGAAGTTCAAATTAAAAGATAGAGAGTTAAAGAGAAAACTCCTATTGGCCCTCCGTCTGCATGGGATCATGAGCCTGGGTCCTCGAGCTGCTGGGGAAACCTGTGACTGGATCCCTGTAACCTGTGTCTGCACTGGGTCCTGGCCTTGTACTGGAAACCTGGGGCTGGCTGAGAGAAGCCTTCTGAGGCTTCCGCCAAAACTCTATCACAGTCATCAGCATGGCGAATTCACCCTCTTCCGTTCTTTGCTGGCCTCTCTGTCTCTTGCTTCTGGCTCAGGGCTGGGCTGCAATGGAACGGGTCAGCAATAAAAAGGTCCAAGGCAAGTGATCAGCCTTTCAATTCTCCACCTCATACTATCAACTCTTTCACCGACTCCTTGGATGCCCGAGTTCGTTTCTCAATTTCTTTGTTTCGTTGGTGAGCTCTTCAATGTTGTTCATGAGAACCCACAGCGTCCAATATTAATGCTGGTCTCCAGGAAGCTCTTCTGTTGGTCCAGAAACTCCTTGGAGAGTGTCCTCCACTGACTGTTGGGACCTGTGGGCTGAGGTGTAAGATTGGGCTTCTACCAGGGACAACAGCACAGGACAGCTTAGAAGTTGACTACCTGCATCCAGTTATTTTGATTTTACTGGCAGGGTCGCGTTCAACAGTGGGTAGTCAACGGGTAGGCTGAATATGAGGGGATATCTGGGGCAATAGAGGGTCCTGAGGGCATATCTGGGGTAGCTGAAGCAGGTTGAGTAGGAGCTGCACACTACTGGCTTTTCAGACTGGCCAGTAAAAACAATGAACTTTGCCTTTGGATCTTATGCCTTTGGGGTTGTCATCCACTTTGTGAGGTTGTACCAGGAAAAAGGTGCCTTTGGTCTTCACCTTCACATCAAACCTGCCTCTTGTCCAGCCTCCAAAGTCATCCAGGCACATAGTCGGAAATTTGGGAAGGGATACGACCTATCTCCTTCATTGAATCACCTGTGTGAAATCACCCTAGCGATATCACATTCCTGACGTTGATCGGTTACCCTGCCATGATAAAGCTCTAGAAAATTGCCCAGGAGATAGGGAAGAGTCTCCCTATGATGGTGGGATCTAGCCGCTTGCATTACAATTGTCTCCCACCCTTTTTGCTTCGAAGTTCAGGGTTCTTCTCAGAATTTTTACTCCCACTGTTCAAACCATGCTGAGGTGGTACCTGGGATGGCCAAGATTTACTCTGCTAACCACGGACGGGGCATCCTCTCCCAATGCTACCTTCTCTAGTACAATGTCTCCATCCTCCCTCCATAAAGCCCAGGTAGTTCATTGATTGTCTTTACAGCGATTTTAGCTGTCACATTTCCGCCACCTTGGTCACTGTAGTGCCCTTTTTGTGTGCGGCAACATTAGTGTAGAAACCTCCTTGACTAGGTGCTCATTTGCATCCTTCAACATGCCTGTGAAGTATTCCCAAGCCCCACTCTCTCTCTGAACTGCCTTCTCCACATTAGGTTGTGAGGCAAGAGTCCTCTATCGATGAAAATTCGGTTCAGTATCAACTTCCTCTCGGGACACCATTCTCTTGAACTGTGGTAGGCCACTTCACTCACAAATCTATCTTACCATGCTGTTTCTTGGTTTTCTGGTTCGTGCTACCCCTCTACTTGGGGCTCACCCCCTCCTTTCTTCTTCTACGGGATCTCACCGGTGGTGAACTATAGTGAGTAGAAAGAGGCAATGTCCACCCACTCTTCGCTTGAGCCCTCAAACGACGTAGAAGAAATTGGAATTGAAGCTTGAGCAGTGGGGGAATCCCTGAGGGGGTTAGGCTCATCTCTCAATCTATCCCTTTCTGGATCGGGTATATACTCCGGCACTGACTCAGAATCAGACGCCTTCCCGGAGGGCACAAAATAAAAACCCTTTCAACCCCCTTCCTTCTGAATTGCGGAAAGCAAGCTCTATCAGCAGCCGCTTATTGCACGTTCTGGCTCCTTAATTGCCTACCGAAGCTGGGGGTCAATCTTATTCATCCTCGTCCCCTACCCCGGGAGGACCTCACTTTTCCTTTTGTTTGTCTCCACCGCCTCGTGATTTGACCGTTTTCTGCAAAGTGGAATTTGTTCTATAATTGTTAGCTATCATAGTTACCAAGACTTGAAGCAGTAAGAAGATTATGATTTCAGGAACAGTAGGACAATTGTTAAAGCAGAACTGCAGACGCGAACCGCCACAAAATGAAGTGCGGCCGCAAAGAGCCATCGCGGACTGCACCAAAAATGGCACCGCGGTCCGCATTGGGTGGGGTTCAGACTAACCCACTCTCTATTCTAGGCATCGCGGACCGCCAAGAATTGATAGTGCCTTCGCGGTTTAAAGGCACTACGGCCGAACAAAATCCCATCGCGGCGCGGTCTTCAACTATCAACCTCTCTGAAATTATACCATCGCGGTCCGCACAAAATGCATTACGGACCGCGGAAAAGCCAAGAACAGTATTTCCAACCTAGGGTTTCAATATTCGTCTCATTTTTAGCCTAATAATTAACATATTAATTGATGCCCCCTAGGTGTTTAATCAACGTTCTTCAATAACTAACCCTAATTTAACATGGATTAAGCAAAACCTACGCTTACAGCTTTAAAGAAAAGGAGAAAGAAAAGAAGTACAACTACGAAGTAAAAGTAAATAAACCAAGGTTAAAAACAAGAAAAGATTAAAATTTCCAAGTAGTGAGATGTTCAACACAAATGATTTAGAAACCAGGAGTTTGAATTTTGTGCATTAGGGCTGGATGAACAGTACATTTACTATTGAGTGAGCAAAGAGCGAAAAGGGTAAATGAAGCCAATGAGGTCCTATTATAGAAAAATGTCCTGGGACCCACTATACCTACCCACCACGGACCGCACAAAATTGGCACCGCGTGTCCGCGGTACTCCAAGAACATGCAGCATTGAGGAGACAACCACTGTCGAGGACCGCAAGAGGAAATTGCTCTGAGGCCGCAGTGGTCCACGCGACCGCACAAAATTGCATTGGCGGCCGCGGTGGCAAACTTTAGAGAACCACGATTCTGTACCAGTATCAACTTGAGGACCGCATTGATTTGTTCCCCTGCGGCTAAGGCCTTTGCGGCCGCAAGAAATGCTATGCGCCGCAGTGCAACACTTTAGAGAGTGCACATTTTCCACTTGGGTCCTGCACTGCATTCAAAACAATCCTACACACATCTCACAAACAGTTAGGTTCCAAAAAAAATTCCTACACTAAAAAAGAAAGAAAATCAAAGGAAAAAACAAAAAGAAAGACACAGGGTTGCCTCCCAGAAGCGCCTGATTTTTAACGTGCCAGCACCGACGTAGGTTTACCATCAAATTCACTTGAGATGGCATCATTGCCACTACGTGGCTATCATCAATTCTTGCCAAGATAGTGCTTACTATGTGCCCATAACTCTGAAGATCTCACTAATATTTGTTTTCAAGTCAAGTGCCACCAAACGGAGTCACAAGCTACCACTCAAAAAAGTTCACTCCATTTTGGACTTTGGAAGCTTTTCCCGGAAAACAGACGTATCGAGAATCGAACAAGGAGAACCAAATCACCCACTTTATGAACTCCTTCTTACGAGCATACTTGTCATGAAGGTACTCAATTCTTGTCCTTGATGACAAGGGAAACAAACTGGAGTAGGCATGGGAATTGGAATTCATCAAGTTCAAAATTTTAAGTTTGCTCCACACGAAGATTTTGCGGCCACGATCCATTCAAGATTCACCTTCCTCAAAGACCACATGGCCTTTGGCTCTAACTCAACCAGAAGATGGCAACTTTCCCAAACACCAACCAGGTACGGAGACATACCAATCGAGTCTTGTAAGCAGTCCTATAAGCCCATAGAGCATCATCCAATTTCTTTGACCAATTCTTTGACAATATTACTCTTGATTCCCTATTTGAGGACTTCAAACGATGGCACTCGCCTGAGGTGAGTAAGGAGTAGAAACTTGTGATGTGACACCATACTTTGCAAGCAAAGTCAAAACTCTATTACAAAAATGCGACCCCCCATCCACTATGATTGCCCGAGGAGGCCAAACCGTAGTAAAAATGCTCTTTATTGAGAAACGCAACCACACTCCGGGCCTTTTTTCCATTTGTTGGGTAAGGCCCCACAGCCTCGAGCCACTTTGGAAACATCAGTCAACCGCCACTGGAATGTATGTGTTCCCACATGAACTTAAAATGGGCCCATGAAATCAATACCCCACACATAAAAATTCAACTTCTAGAATGGTTGTTTGAGAGGATTGCTCATCTTTCTTTCAAAATTCCACCCGCTCTTTGACCATTCGTCACACCTCTTCACGAAGGTGTTGCGTCGAGCAGTCTTTAACAAAGGGTTGGCCGAGTTAAAAGCCCATGGCACGTAACTGAAAAGCTTCAAAGCTTGCCTGGGTGCTGGGTGCGTACCCGCCTGGATGTGAGTGGGCCACCAGTAGGTGAGGAAGGTGACAAGCCTTCTAAGAGTACTCAATTGCGTCCTCTCTGAGAGCAGCACCTGTCGCGGAATCACTCGGCGGGGGTGGGCCAAATCTTGAACATAGTCCGCGGCTCATCCCAAGTAGAAAACCAACTATCTCGTTTGTAGCGTCTTCTGGTTTAGGAAGAGAGGCTCACACGGGTGGGATATTCGCATCACGAAGGAAAATTAGCAACATCCTGGGTGCGAAGAGACGCTGATGGCTGTACGATGTCAGCACACAGTTGAAGATAGTGTTGGTGTGTGTAAGCTGGTGTGGAAATGTGTAGCGGATTTGAGTCTCGTGTGTTGTAGGGTGCATCGAGGCCACGGGCGTCTCGTTCCTGCCTTTCACGCTGGGAAATGGTCCGCCACTTGGTTTTTTTTCACTACCTTTCCGGTCCATAATTTCCAAATCAAACTCTTGAAGTAACAAGACCCATCGCATCAACCTAGCTTTGGAATCTTTCTTCGTCATCAAATACCTAAGAGCGGCATGATCGGTATGCACTATGACTTTGGCGCCCATGAGGTACGGCCGAAATTTCTCCATTGCGAACACAATAGCCAACAGCTCTTTTTCAGTCACCGTGTAGTTCCTTTGGGCATCATTCATTGTCTTGCTCGCGTAGTACACCGGATGAAATATTTTGCTCACTCTTTGACCCAAAACTGTCCCAACCGCAACATCACTCGCGTCGCACATGAGCTCGAAAGGCAAGCTCCAATTGGGTGCGGTAATAATAGGAGTGGTGGTCAACTTGTGCTTGAGAAGTTCAAATGCTTGCATACATCCCTCATTGAACACGAACTTGGCATCCTTTTCTAATAGCTTTCACAAAGGATTCACTACCTTCGAAAAATCCTTGATAAATCTCCGGTAGAACCCCGCATACCCAAGAAAACTTCTAACCTCCTTGACAGAAGTGAGGGGAGAAAGCCTTGAAATCACCTCTATTTTAGCTTTGTCCACCTCTATGCCATGTTTTGAAATTTTATGACCAAGGACTATGCCCTCCTCAACCATGAAGTGGCATTTTTCCCAATTGAGCACAAGATTGGTTTCTTCACACCGGGCCAACACCCTATCAAGATTCCTCAAGCATTCATCAAATGAGTCTCCCACCATACCAAAGTCGTCCATTAACACCTCTAGAATATCTTCCACCATGTCGGTGAAAATGGCCATCATACACTGCTGGAATGTAGCCGGTGCATTACACAACCCAAAAGGCATCCTAAAAAAGGCAAATGTGCCATATGGACAAGTGAAAGTGTTCTTCTCCTGATCTTCCGGAGCAATCAAGATTTGGTTGTACCCAGAATACCCATCCAAGAAACAGTAGAAGGTACACCCAGCAAGTCGATCAAGCATCTGGTCAAGGAAAGGCAATGGAAAGTGATCCTTGCGGGTCACTTTGTTCAGCTTGCGGTAGTCCATGCACACCTTCCATCCGGTGACTGTCCGGGTAGGGATTAGTTCATTTTGCGCATTGGTCACCACGGTCATCCCACCCTTCTTCGGCACACATTATACCGGCGAAGTCCAAGAGCTGTCAGAGATGGGGTACACAACCCCGGCATCTAACCACTTAATCACCTCCTTTTTCACAACTTCTTGTATTGCCTCGTTCAACCTCCTTTGATGTTCCAAGGAGGGTTTTGCATCATCTTCAAGAATAATCTTGTGTATACAGAATGCGGGGCTTATTCCCCGAATATCAGCTAAAGTCCATCCAATTGCCTTCTTCCGCTTTTGGAGCACCGCCAATGTGGCATCTACTTGCATGTTAGTAAGACAAGAGGAAAGAATAACTGGCAAAGTTGAACTAGGGCCTAAGAATTCATACCTGAGGTGTGGAGGCAACGGCTTCAACTCCAACACCAGAGGTTCCTCGATTGAGGGCTTTGTTGGTGGAGTCTTCCTATTCCCAAGATCCAAGGATAGCTTCCAGTCTCATAAGAGTAAGAGCCCATTCCATGTAAAGCATTGACACACTCCACACGGCCTTTATCCACGTTTACATCAAGATTCAACAAAACAGCCTCTAGAGGGTCCTCCACGTTGATCATTGCACTAGTATCATCAATTATCACTGCCGTGACAAGATCCACAAATGAGCACACTTCAGTACAGTTGGGCTGCTTCATTGACTTACATGCTCGGAACGTGAGTTCCCCTGTTTCCACATCAACTAAGGCCTTCCCAGTAGCAAGGAAAGGTCTTCCCAAAATTATAGGTACCTCAAAATCAACCTCACAATCGAGAATCACAAAATCAGCTGGCAAGATGAATTTGTCCACCCGGACGAGAACATCATCTATTATACCCAAAGGCCTCTTCATCGATCTATCTGCCATTTGCAACCTCTTAGAAGTCGGCCTCGGCTGTCCAATACCCAAAGTCTTGAAAACTGAGTAGGGCATCAAGTTGATACTCGCCCCCAAATCACATAGAGCTTTAGCAAAGTCTACACTTCCAATAGTGCAAGGAATGGTGAAAGCACCGGGATCCTCCAACTTCGGAGCCATTGAATGCACTATAGCACTAACTTGGTGGGTCATCTTGATAGTTTCACAGTCCATGGATCTTTTCTTCGTCACCAAATCTTTCATGAATTTAGCGTAGCCAGGCATTTGCTCCAAAGCCTCCACCAAAGGCACATTAATGGATAAGCTCTTCATCATGTCAATGAATTTTTTAAACTGGTTCTCATTTTTCTGCTTTGCGAGCCTTTTAGGATAGGGTGGAGGTGGCCTTGTCAAAGGAGCCTTGGCTTTAGGCACAACCGCTTCAGGCATGTCTATTACGTGTTCCCTAGACGGGTTCACGTCATTCTGAGTTTCCACCTCGGTATCTTTGATATCAATCCTCACTTCTTTATTCACGTTCTCATCAATCACATTCTCCACCACCAAAGGGATCTCATCCTCTTGCAACTCAACTTCATCACTCAAAATTTCTTTTTGTTTGGAGGCATTCACATCACCGCCTCGTCCACTTCTTGTAATTACTGCCATTGCTTGCCCGGTATGGTTCCCACCCTTCGGGTTGACTACCGTATCACTAGGTAGAGCCCCCTTAGGGCGAGTATTCAAGGACTGTGAGATTTGGCCTAGCTGAACCTCCAAGTTTCTGATTGAAGTATTGTGGGATGCTAATTGAGCATATGAGTCAGCATTCTTTTTCATCATCTGTTCAAACATCATTTCAATTCTCCCCATGTCATTGTTGGATGAACTAGGCCCTTGGGATGGAAATGGGGGTGGATTGCTCGGTTGCTTATACATTGGGGGACTTTGAAAGCCTTGCCCCCGATTTCCCTGATTATTATTGTTTCAACCACCCTGATTGTTGTTTCCACCCCAGTTGCTATTGTTGTTACCCCAGTTTCCTTGATTGTTCTGATTGTTGTTCTGGTTACCCCAATTAGGATTTTGATTATTGTTGCCCCAATTATTGTTCCCTTGTTGTTGATTACCCCAATTGCCTTGGGATCTCCATTGTTGTTGTTGGTTGGAAGAATTTCCCCTTTGGCCTTGATAATTGTTCACGTGTTGCACTTCTTCATTCTGCTCTTCATACCCATCATCTTGGAACCCACCACTATCTTGGTTGTATTGATTCGAGTTCCCTTGGTTCTGTTGCCCTCTTTGTCTTCTTTTGTTCACTAACATGTTCACACCCTCCATAGCATTCACTTGTCGTGGAGCTTGAACCTGTTGTAACTGTGTCTTTGCTAGCTGGTTCATAGTTGTTGTCAGTTCTACTATTGCCTACCCATGATAATGGAGCTCTTTGTGCAAAAAAATGACCGTGGGTTCACCCTGTGGCAAATTTGCTCTACTTTGCCAAGCGGAAGAAGTGTCTTCCATCTCGTCCAAAATCTCACAAGTTTGATCATACGGCGTGTTCATGAAGTTGCCCCCAGCTAATTGGTTCACTATGCACTAGTTTGTTGTGTTAATGTCTCGGTAGAATGTCTGTTGTATCATTGCCTCAGTCATATCATTGTTAGGGCATTCCTTAACCATGGTCCAGTATCGCTCCCAAATTTCATGTAGTGGTTCGTTGGGCTCTTGGTTGAAGGCTAAGATTTCATCCCTCAAAGTTGCCATGTGCCTCGGTGAGAAAAACTTCGCAATAAATTTGTCCGCCAACTCATCCCAGGTATGGATGGAATGGTTGGGGAGTCTCGCCTACCAGTCTAGTGCCTTCCCCCGAAGAGAGAAAGGGAATAGTCTCAACCGCAAGGCATCCTCGGACACGTTGGTTTGCTTGTTCCCCCAGCATGTATCAACAAAACCCTTGAGGTGCTTGTAAGCATTTTGATCAAGAGCACCCGTGGAATAACCTCGTTGCTCCAGCAAGGTCAGCATCACATTAGTAATTTGGAAATTGCCCGCCCGGATCCGGGGTGGGACAATTGCACTGGCATATCCTTGATTGGGAAGCACCCGAGGGGCCACTCTTGGAGGTGGTGGGGGAGGGTCTGGAATATTAACATTGGCATTGGCATTGGCCTGGCGGCCTCTCCATTGTCCTTGAGGTACAAGAGGCACCTCATCCTCACCGATATCATCAACCTCCTCCCCCGGGATCACATTTCCAAGAGGGTCATTGTTGTTGTTTGCCGCCATTTTGTACCTGGATTGGCGTCACCAAAAATATTAGTTTCACAGAAGGAAAGAAAAACAATACACAAAACTATTTAGATAGATAGCCAAAACTGTTAGCTCCCCGGCAACGGCGCCAAAAAGTGATCGGTGCCAACCCTGCACCACTATAGAGCGGCGAGAGCGGTCGATGCAGCTTTTACCCGAATAGGTCGGGATCGAATCCACAGGGAGCTAGATTTGGGAATTGGATTCCTATCTAAACTAGCAATGCGTAATGCTCTTAATTACGCTTCCAATCATAGTTGTTCTTTTGATTACTTCTATTTTTTATACTATAAGATGCTAAATTTAACTAAGAATACTTGCTAAAGGGTTGTCTAATAGGTAACGAGGCACTGGAAGTGACTTCCCCCTAGGTGAATACTTGACAGGTTCCTAAGTCTAAGGCAAAGATGTTATGTTTGGGATCGCGATATAGCCATTTGCACGACACTACTCACTCTATACCTCTCGGTAGCTTGAGTGACTTTGCCCAAATTGACTTTCTCAAGACCAATTGGGTGTCGAAATTAATCAAGCAATGCAGGCTCAAGTCAGGTGTTACTATCTCTAGATTTAACCCTTTAATTGGGGCTATCAATCTCTTGAGTACGCCCCAATTTCTTGTTGGACTGATTTCCTAGACTTCAACTCTCTTTCTCAAGAAGAGCCCAAGTCACTTAGGCACAAATTAGTGTTCGCAACCACTAATCCAACATACAAAACACAAATCAGTCCAAATATCAACCACCCATAAACATCTAAGCATTAAAACATAAGACCCATCAAATACCCACACTAGGGTTGAGCCACAACCCTAGCTAATGGGTCTAGCTACTCATAATAATGGAAGAAAACAAGAAATTAGATGAAGAATAACCCATAATATTTAATTACAAACTAAGATAATGAAGATTCAGTGTAAAAGTAGCTACAAATTACTCAAAATGGAACAAAACAATAGTTCACGTGCTCAGCCCAAAGTCAGATTACAAAAGATGACCTAAAAATGTGAAAAGAAAGTATTTATACTAGGCCGAATTTTCTGGACAAAAATACCCCTGACAAGGTAATGCGGTCTGATTCTGCATTCTCTGAATCTGGCCACCGCGGCCGCGGTGGCTTCAATGCAGTCGGCACAAAATGACTTGCGGACCGCGCTGGCTTCAATCTCCATTTTTCATAACTCTCTGAATCTCATCTCCGCGGACCGCATAAAATGGTTTGCGTCCGCGGTGAGGCTACTACGGTCCGCACAAAATGGTTTGCGGCCGCAGTGCTTGAGTTACCAAAAACTGCACCTCTCTGAATCTTATCACTGCGGACCGCACAAAATGGATTGCGGCCGCAGTGGATCTGTTTCAACTGTGCTTGGACTAATCCTTGGTACTTGTGCATGTTTCACTCCTTTTTGAGCTGGTTTTGACTAATTGCCACCTTTTTTACCAAACCCTGCAAACAAGTACGACATGTAAGCCTTTGGGACTATTTTGTATACATTTTTAATCAAAATTCAAGTAAAAAGGAGTGTAAAACGAACTAGAATCCCTAGTTATCAAGCAGCCTTAGAGCAGGAGATTGTAGGGATGTGTACCACTGTCGCAGACTTGGGGACGCGAGTTGATGCTTTGGCGACCCAGAATGCTAAATCGGAAAAGAAAATCATGGGTTGGCTACGAGTTTTGGGTCGGTCGTGTCACTTTGACCCTGGCACTGTCTCCGATCAAGACTGAGCTGTCAGGGAAGTTCCTTTACCTCGTATTTAGTTATTTTGTATGCCATGGGGACATGCCATCTTTTTAAGTGTGGGGTGGGGATGCTTCATTTGTATGTTGTATATATATGTTGGTATATAGTTTGATTTTGGTATCTTTAGTTAGTTTGATTTTGGTCCTTAGTTAGTTGTCTAAATAGGTGATTCGACTTGTACCGACGATGGATATCACTCGACGGGTTTCTTGAGGGTCTAAGTCGATATGAAAAAAAATACAAAAAAAAAAGAAGAAAAGATTTTTCTTTTGTAGGTAGTGTATCAATTCCCCCTTGGTTTTCCTTTGGACCGCGGTTCTTTTCCAAGGGTTTTGCTTGAACCGGGTGTAGTTAGTTTTTTTTTTTTTTTGGTATTTATGGGTTGTGAGCTGAGATAGAAAGAGAATCCCTTAACATTGTTACGCCTTGAACACAATAGACACTGTAGGGTGACGTTTAGTCTCAGTTGTTGATTCTTGTTAGAGTGCCTTAAATTGTATGTTCGTAACTTGACTTAAGTACTCAGACGAGAGTGTGTTGATGAGCCAATCTGGAGTGAGTCATGTGCCATGTGTGTGTGACATTTATTGTATTCTGTGCACTGCATTTGATGCCTAGAACTTGCCCTGTGTGTTTGCAAAGCGAAATAGTAGTTTATTCAGTCTTAGAAGTGATATAGGCGTTTCTTTGTTAAGCCAGATATATAAAGTATACCCACCTAAATGTGATGTATCGTAGTTAACCCCGTTGAGCCTATAAGCCTGTTTCTTTGGCAACCACATTACAAGCCTTACCCAATTGTTTGAATGGACCATCTGTTTGAACCTCTTTACCTCCCGTGAGCACTTGAATTGTTATGAATTGTGTAAAAGTTAAAGTGTGGGGTGGTTGGTTTGGCTTTCGAGTGGAACTAATGAAATAAGGAGAAAGGTGCAGTGTTTTGAGAAAAAAATGAGCGACACTTGAATTATTAAAAAAATTAGTCCTTGATAAGTGGTGACTTGATGTAATTGTGCTTAAAGAAGTTTGGGGTATTATGAATTGAAGTAAAGGTGGAATGTTTGGTTTGACATAAGTATGGTTCTGAATGTGAAAGTAATTGTATTAAAGTGCTTAGGGAGGTGTAGTCACTATATCCAAATATATCCTACCCGTCCTTTAGCCTACATTACAACCAAATAAAGTCCTAATTGATCTTATACTGAATGAGCTCGATTAGTAGAGTAGTACACTACGGGCAAGCCTATGGTGCATCTTTGTGGCATATGAATGTCTTTCTGAGAGTGAGTGAATTTTGTCTATCTGCGTTCCTAATTGTTCTTAAATATTCATTACTTGTGGAACTACTCTCATTGCGCTGTGAGGGCACTTGATTCATGAAGGAAAAGTACGTCTTGACCTCTGTATAGAGTAAAGTGAGTAAGTTAGGAATATTGCATGGCACGTGAGAGTCAACTCTTGAGGCAAAGATGTTACACTCCTAGACGCAACTTTTGTGGTATGTTCTTGGTGTGATACGTTAGGGAAGTGCTTAGCGAAGGAACCTCTGTAGATTATGGTTGATTGCTTAGGGACGAGCAATGATTTAAGTGTGGAGTGTTGATAATAGGCTAGATTCATGTAGTTTAGCAACCATTTACGCCCTAACTTGGCTATGCTTCACTGTTATATGAAGATTAACTGACAAAAAATGGCTTTAATTATGAATTTTGTGTTTTCTAGGAGCAAGTCTTAATTATGAGGAAATAGGACAGTGTTTGGAGCTAATTTAAAGCAAGGAAAGCCACTCGGAGGTGAATGCGCGTGAAAGAAGAAAGAAAAAAGAGAATAAAATGCTGATCCCAGGAGCGCGGGCCAAGCGCGGTCTTAGCGCGGCCGCGCTCGAGCAATAGAAGCCTAGCAGAATGGAGTCCAATATGCGGGTCCATGCGCGACAGCGCTAGTTCTTCGAAAAATTTTAATATCAGGGGTAATTTTGGAAGTTTGTGGACAATCCCCCTTAACCTATAAGAGGTCCAGCTCGCCCAAAAAGAAGAAAAGAAGGTTTTTATAGTTTTGTTGAAGGCAAGAAGAGGCAAGAGGCAAGGAGGAAAATTCGGCAGCGAGTTCTATCTTTCTTCCTTTTGTGTTGATCATTGATTATGAATTTTGTTGTTGTGATTATGAAAACAATTATGGGTAGCTAATTATTTAGTCTAGGGTTGATGGAACCAAGTGTTAGATGAAGTTTTAACTCATTTTTGTTATAATCGAGCCGGGTTTATTATATGATTGTTCAACTATATTTTGTATGGTGATTAATTGAACGGGACCTTGATTAATCGTGTCTAATCGCCTTGTGTTTCTTGAGAAAGAATACTAGGTTAGATTGTTGTTGAACAACACCACTTTTGGGTAATTGAAGAGATTCATTACTTGAATTTAAAAGTGGGGTTAGAAATAACGAAACTTTAATGGGATAATTCAGAGCTGCATAAATTATCAGCTAGGGTAGTTCGAGAGAATGCTCTAGTAAATTATCGTAGTTGATCGAGAGATAATTGCGGTAACCCATAGCTCATAATCCTCATAGAGTATTACGGTGAGATTATAGCAAAAGAGTTAAGAATTAATCTAGCAATTGGGAAAATCACTACCTTAGATCTCTCTACCATTTAATTATCTTTAATTGGAATGTTGTTAGTTTTAATATCATTTTACTTTAGTTAAACAAATCCCATTATTTATTGATAAAAATCTTGCATCCGGGAATTGTTTGAGCTTGCACTAGCATCACTAAGAGTTGTAATAGATAGGTTAGTTCCTTGAGGATTCGACTCCGGATTTGTAAACCGGATTATATTTGCAATGACCGCTTTGTCTTTTATAAGGCATAGTTGGGCGTGATCACTGCCAAAATCTGCTTATTTTTAAAAGTACTTTTGAAAAAAAAAAACAGTTTGTTTTTGGCCAATTCATTTAAGAAATACTTTTTGCAACATTTGGTAAACAAATTGTATTTGGCCAATCTTTCTAAAAACTACTTTTAAATGTTAAATTATCAAAAAGGATAGTACCAAGGTCTTATAATTCTTTTAAAGAGAAAAATAAACTCAAATATTTACCGTAAGAGACTTTTATTATTTTTATTTATTTTAATTAAAATATAAAACATAAAGTAAACAAACATAATAAAGATTCAAATCAATTTTACATATATAGTTATACCAAAGCATATATTATTATCTAGTATAATTGCCTATTGTTACATGATGATTTGAATTATCAAAATACATCATTCAATATGAATTAGAAATCTATTCCACAAATTACTGTATATTGATAATCTACCATAAAAATAATAAGTAAAGTCACTCACACATGATATTATTTCTCAACAATTTCAGCTCTACGTCTATCACACAATGCCTCCATATTAGTAGAAGACTTACCTTGCATCCAAAGGCTCATCTCCTTCCTCAATCTCTGCAGTAATGTCTTCATTAGCATAATAATTGAATTCCTTATCGTTAGAAGAATGTCGCCGGATGAAATTACGTATAGCCATGGTAATTGTAACTAGATGATTCCGAGTGTCAAACTTGAAAGATGGGATTGAACGTAAAACAGAAATAATTTAAATATATAAAAATAATTTTTTTTTGTAAAAAATAGGTAAGTATGTTTAAATTCAAATTTAGAAAGAGTAACTAATTATTAATAACATAATGTATAGTTTAATTTTTTTAAAATTTAAATTCAAAAAGCAACTATTTAGTAGTATTACCTAACCTTACTTATAACTTTGTCCTAAATTGCCAAGTGGCTTATTTTCAGGTTGCTACTTGGCTTAATGTGTAATGCTTTTTTTTCTTGTTTTAATAATATATAGATAGATGATGCCATGGAATTGTAAATTATTACCTATTTGTAGGTAATCTTCACAAATTAGATTTGATAAATGTTTTAAAGATTCGGAAACTAAAAGCATATAACAGAAGAAATTATAAATATAAGTAGATAATTTGTTTTGGTGTGAAAAAAGAAAAAGATAATTTGGAAAGTTTACAAGACATTACACAAAGAACAAATCAAAAACAAGAAAAGTAAATACAGAATTTGGAAAGTTACAATATGATTCATGTATATGATATCTTTAATTTTAAAAGAATGGTAAAAACTAGAAACAAAAATGAAAAGAAAAAACTTAAATTAGTAAGGGATAATTTGAAAAATATAAATTTATGGTGAGGATAGTTTTGTCTTGAATAAATTAATTTTTCACTTCTGCTTCTGCTTCTTGGAAGAAGCTAGAATTTTCTGCTTCTTCCCAAAAGCAGAAAAAACTGCTTCCTGCAGGTCAAAAGTACTTCTCTGTATTGGCCAAACAGCTTAAATTTTTTAAAAACTACTTTTTTAGAGGAAAAAAAATTCTTTTGGCCTCCCAGCAGCTTGGCTAAACAGGCTCTTAGTTGTAGAGAGCAACTGAAAAGGAAGTTCGACCCACAGGAAGAGTGCTAAGCAGAGAGAGATTGTAAATAAAAAGATTAAGGAAAACAACGAAATGCACTTGAAAACTTTGACACACATGTTTAATTACTTGAAATGATTCCCTCAGCTCAAACACAGCTATTGTTTTATCATAGAGTTTTGTAGCAAAACATAGTCGATTGATCTATACCCATAAAGATGTTATCATTCAAATCCTTGAATCGAGGGACTACGCACTTTCAACCCTTACTTCTTAAAGAGGAACCTCATGTAAATATCCTATTCTTCTTTCTCAGAAAAAGGGCCTTTAACCAAAGTAAAAGATTACTTCGTTCTTGATAGTTATTTAGTTACTCAGTGGATAGAAACATACTCTGGATCAGAATCATGGGGAGTACTTCTTGATCATTTCTACGAACGTAAAGCCCCAATTCGAATTCCTTTTATGTACAGAAATATCCTCTTGCCGGTTCGAGTCCGAGTGGCGGCATACCATCTTCTAAAAAGGATAAATAGATCTTATAATGAATTCAATTCCCGATTTCCTTTTTAGAATTATGTAATTAAGGTACTCTTCTTTTTTAAGATTTTTTATGATATTTTCAACCTTAGAGCATATATTAACTCACATTTCCTTTTCGATCGTTTCAATTGTAATTACAATTCATTACAATTCATTTGATTCCCTTTCAAGCCTACCAATCGCCCCACTATCTACCATTATAATAGGTGATTATAAGACTACATCAATTAAAGGGACTAGTACTATAAGTAACATTGAAGAAGGAAAATTTTAGTAGAACACAAGCACTTGCTATGTCAAGTAGGATAAATCATCAAGTTTTGAGAGTGCATAATAATATGGTAGAAACATGCATGTTTTTCACAGGGTAAGGAAGAGAAACATTAAACACAATTTGGACAAACAAACAGACAGTTTATTACATAACAAGGTAGTTGCAAAGTAACAATCTGGAATACAAGGAACCTGTTACACAAATAGGACTTTTGATAATCCTATCAAAAACTAGGTCTTGGACAAAGAAGAACAACCTAGGTTGCCATTACCAAGCCCCTGATTAACAGACACCATGTTTACAGAAATTGTGCAATGCAACTACAGACTACGACACAAAGTAAACGCTTACAACAACAACTCCTCAACACGAATGAAAACTATGAAAAGACTCTCTGATTCTGCAGTGTAGTACCAGGCAAGTGCATGACCAATCCATCCATGCAAGTTTAAGAGAAGCATTAGTGATTCAAACCCCCCATTGTTTATCAAAGACAGGAGCAGGAGCAACACGAGTGAAAACTTTAATACCAGGACTTTGGTAACTGTATTCTCAGGATACCATGGCTGTGAAAGAGGCAGCCTCCAAAAAACAGGAGACCGAAAATTTTGGAACAGGCTTTAAGTAAATGAAGCCTGCAAAAAATATGGCGGAACAAGTTGTTTTGTCATAGTTTCCTGGAAAACAACCAAGCCACTGAGGTATCACAAAAACCACGATCATGTTTGCTTCAATCCCGCCAAGCTGAATGAACCAAATAGCTATTACTCCTCATCTTCCGAATCCTCCCTTTTGGATGCATTGCCTTGTGCCCTCAGTTGGCTTAGGAGAGGATATCACATCTCCACAAGTCCTCAACAAGAAGCTCAACTCTGCTGCTACTGATCGCGTTGCAGTGTTGGAGATTCAAACCGACTAAGCTCTCCCCCAACTTTTTAAGAGCTGGAACGCTCTTGTTTGTTACCATGGAGCAACCTGATATCGAAAGAATCTGCAAATTTACTTGCACTCCATGGGATAAAGCAGCTACACCAGAATCAGTTATTGAACACTTAGAAACATCGAGATCATTAAGTAATGGACAATTATCAGCAATTGCAACCAAGCTTGCATCTGTAACCTTCCTGCATCCGTCAAGATTCAGCAATTCCAAGGTCTCGCCATGTAGCCTAGCTAGCGACAACACAACTTCATCGGTCAAGTTAAGGCAGTCGGTAAGATTAACCTTGACAAGTCCTGCCTTGGAGCTCATCTCCAAAAGAGGGAGAAGCCCGGCATCTGTTATTCCGGTAAGCCCACTGAGATCCAAGTGATGTAGCTGAGGACACAGCATACCAACCATCGCTAAGCTAGTGCTACCGAATCCTGTACAGCTGCGGATGGACAACGATCGAAGAGATTCACAGGGTGACAACAATGAAGCTTGTAGAGGTAAATCTTTGACTCCCATACACTTCACTAGGGAAAGAGACTTCAACTTGCCGAAGTTTGAAACCGCATTTAGAACGCCCGCTTGGGTGATCCTGTTGCACTCTTCCAACAAGAGACTCTCAAGAGATCCTGTTGCAGCTCTAGCAAAAGCAACAAGTCCACCATCAGACACAAAGCAACACTTGCGAAGGCACATATGTTTAAGATTTGAACAGCCCTTTCCCACTGCTTCAAGACTCACATCGGTCGCTCCTCTGCACAAAGTGATCGACAAAGAAGCCAGAGACTGAAGACCACGAGCATTACCCATAACCCAAAACCCCTTCTGACTGACATTACGAAGTGAACTGAGATTAAGATCGGTAATCGCCTTGCCATAGTGACCGATGACAGCAAGCGAGAAATCCGTGATGTTTAGGGAATTAAGTTTCACTTTCTTCAACATTGTAGCACCTGACGAGAGAAGGCTAGCAACTCCCTGATCCCCTACAAGAGGGCAGTCTTTAATTGTCAGAGACTGCAATTTGGTACAGCATCTTCCAATAGCTTGCAGGCCCTCATTTCCAATATTTCGACAAGATTCAATCGTCAAAGAAGTCAAACTTGGGCAATTCTCTGCTATTGCAACTAGACCTTTGTTGGAAATTGAGGGGCATTGGGATAGATCCAGCTTTTCTAATGAATGACATCCCCTCGCGATCTCGACAAGACCTTCATCTCCAACATAAGGAACATTCCACAATGAAAGAACCCTAAGAGAAGGACAACCGTGGGCAATTGCTGATAGACCAACATTAGTAATACCACGAACCGAGTTGCTCCCCCGAACTGAGAGCTTTCCGAGACCCCCACGGCTGGAAGTTCCGACTGCAATAGCAGCAAGTCTAATATCTGTAGCTTTCTTCCCTTCTAAACACCTAGTAAGGTATCCATCACACTCTACTTCAACATCTTCATCAGCTGAGACCATTTTTGCATCACTTGAAGCCCCATTATCAGCAACTGAAAGATCGGTATGGCAAATCTCAGAGCTCCTTACATTACTCGAGAGCATAAGCCAGCGCTTAGAAACACAAGCTGCTGCACTCCTTTCGCGGCCTCCTTGCAATCTTCTGAAGATCTCAAATAGGCATTCGTCGGGAAGTATTTCAATGGATGGATTCTTTGTCCGCTCTTCAACAACGAATGGTCCACTAATCCGTGCCCTCTTCCTAAGAGGGCAGTAAACTTGAGCATGACCAAGTGACAACATAAGACCCAAATCTGCTGAACAAAGTGACCCTCCTGAATAGAACTCATCATCACCTGAACATCAAATAGCAACAACTTCATTAGCTATCTTTTCTGCTAATCAACATCCTACACCATACTAAAAATGGAGTATTCCCAAGATACTAATTTCATCCTCATTTCCTCCAAAATCTTACCTTTAACTTCATTCAAATATAGCCAAATTATATCAGAAGCAAAAGCATGACCAGGTAAAAACTCATTACAAATAAACTGAAAACTAAGATCTACCTAATAAGAACCAATTATCAGGTCATTAACAGACAATTCTAGCTATGATCAGACCAATTATTCTTATTCACACCTTCTTTATTAGAAATTACCAATGTTTAATATAGTTTCTAAACACAAAATGTCTATATAGGATTAACATCTTCATAGCCAAAGCAATGATTTTCTCTCTTCTATATCAAGAATCAAGCTCTAACATATTCATTGAGCACTACAATGAATCTATTCTCAAGATTCAGTTTTTTCCTCTTTTTCTAATCATAACAAGTAAATCAGCAGAAAATAAATACAACCCAGATGCTAAAATCCTTAAAACTCAAAACCCCATAATTCAAAAGGCAGAAAAAGGAGGAAAAAAATAACTCACCACTGTAATTAACAAGAGTAGGCATGGCTGCTGAGAAAAAAGAACCAAACTTTGTGCCAAGAACAACAACACAACCAAGATTTTATCTTCAACCAAGATTTGCATTTAAATATAAAAACAAGTTCAAGATTTTCACTGAAACCCTATCTAAGTAGGGCAAAAAAAAATAGAGAGAAAAAAAGAAGAAGGTTGTTTAAAGAAGAACAAGTATTGTTCTTTTTGCTTTCACAAACAGTTATGGTGCAGTGTATATATATAATAAAAACAATAGTACATTAATTTATTTTGTAAAAAATACTATTTATTATATTAATTAAATAATGTATTTGGTGAGGTGTCAAGTCCACATAAACATAAATCATCACCTCTTTCTCCAGTTCTTGCACCATTCATTGAATCATTCCCTAAAACCGGTTTTGGCCGGTTTTCTTTCATTTCCTGCCACTTGTTTCTGCTGCTTACATCATACCGGTTCACCATCCTCTGTTCGGTTTTTTTTTTTCCTTGCTTTTACTCTAATCAATTTAGGTTTTTCATACTAGATGATGGAAATTATAAATAGAACTCAAGAAATGGAATTTGTAGTTCTTGAAGATTTACACTAGATTTATTTTGGAGAATAGAATTTGTGATAAATTTATTATTTTTCTAAATTATCCATTTTGATAAAGATATTACTTCCGTGATTTTCGCGTTTTGTGATTAATGACTTACTGTTTATTTTTCTAATGCTCGTTGACTGTTTAGAACTCAAGAAATGAAAAAAAGTAATTTTGGAGGATGTACACTAGATTTATTTACGAATTTGAAATTTAAGATGATTTTCTTTAAAATTAATCATTCTGATAAAGATATTACTTTCGTATTTTCATAAATATTGACTAGTGACTTGCTATTATTATTATTTTTGGCGACCGTTGACTAATGAATCTTAATATATTTATAAAAACTAATTAATTCGAGTAAGATTACTAAAAAGGTAATTCTTGAGGATATACATGAAATTTTTTAGGAGGATCTTAATTATTTTTCAAACTATATTAATATCATTGATATTTTATTTCTATTATATTTTCTCAATAGTTGTTGATTTGTCTGAGTTAAAACGAATATAAAATATAATGACAAATGTTTTTTTAATCATATCGATTAAAAGTGTTTTATTTCGATCTTTTCCCTTACTTTTCGCTAATCAATTTAGTTTTCATTGTAGAGATGAAACGTATTAGTTTTTTACATTAATCATTCTGATCATAAAGATAGTATATTCATTTCGTCTTTTTCTTTGCTTTTCTATAATAAATTTGGTTTTCATAGTAGAATATGGAAATTGATAAATAGAACTCAAGTAATGGAATAGAAGTTCTTGGGGATGTACCATAGATTTGATTTATAGAAGTGAAATTTGAGATGAAATTTATTATTTTTCTACATTAATCATTCTAAAAAATAGTATAATTGTGTTTTCGCAATTTTTAATTAATGACTTATTATTATTGTTTTATTGGTGACTGGTGACCGGTGACCGTTGGTTGTTTATAACTCAAAAATAGGAAAACCCATTTTAGAGAATGTACACTAGATCTAATTTATAGAGCTGGAATTTGAGATGAAATTTATTATTTATCTAAATTAATTATACTAATAAAGATATTACTTCCATGAAGTTTATGGGTTCAAATAACGACTTCAAATTAATATAAAATATTAATAATTGGATATATGATCTAATATCTATAGATATTTAGTGAATATCTTAATGTATATATAGAGTCTGCGCAAAAGTTGCTGGATTGCAGTAAACCCATAAATTGTGCTCTAGATCCACCACTGTCCAAATACTAACTTTCTCATAATTAATATTTGCGGCTTTAATTTCTCCTATCTTAATTTTTAAGTTTAGATCAAGTAAGCCTAATGACACTTGTAATTTGTAAAGTAGGTCAAATGGACATCACACCACCTAAAATAGGGTCAAAATCATTTTTCCCTCTAAGTACGGCTTGAAAATCAAGCTCTTCTCTAATTTTAACAATTGACAATCTCCACATTTTTTTTTTTAAATTTTCCGGATCAATGTAGACTAAGACATAATGGCTGTTTATTATTTTTGCAAATTTTTTATTCTAATAATAAAGATTATTACTTTAGTGATATCCGAGAGTCTTGACTAATGACCTATTATATTTTTCGGGTGACTATTGGCTATCAAATCCTAAAAAGCATCATGTTAATTTTTCAAGTATATAAAGTAATTCTTGATGATATAATAGCATAAATTCTTAAAATACAAATGTTTTACATGTTTGACAATGCAAAAAATGTTATAACTACTAATTAGTACAATATCTTACTTAGTAATTTTTGTAATTTGTGGGTTTAGAGTTTTTGAATGATACATGTTTCAAAATACGTTTTTCAAGTGGTGAAAAAATGTTTATTTTCTTTCTTGATTTTCATAAAATCATATAGGAACTTTTGTAGTTGTAGTTTTAATTTGGCTTTTAGTTATTATATTATAATATACTTAGTTATCCATATACCACTTATTTTTCAAACTAAATACGTAACACCCTTATAAAATAAAAATACTACCAACAACAGTTATGATGAAGCGGTATGTACTCCTTCATCCTTAACCAGCGGTCTAAGGTTTCTGGGTATGAAATCGCTTTTGTTAGGAAGTACTTATCCTCCAATATGAAACTTTTCTGTGAGAAGTTAGATTCTGTCGGGCCCAATACGTATTGGACACCGGATGAAAAATCAAGGCCAAATGGCTTCAGGCTACTTAAACTTGTATCAGTTTGCAAACCCGATTCATTAACTTATATTTTTTTCCATTTGAACACTCCAACTTGACAAAATGGGTACTAATAAACACATAAACCAGAGCGTGTACAGTAATTGCGCTGACATGTACAACATCTCATGCTAAGCTATTTATTACTTGCCATGTGTTATTTGTGGGTCCTATTTTTAAATACAAAATCAGCAAAAAAAAGAAGAAAAAAAAAACACCTGAAATATGCACAGTATTAATTTGTACCCAACCGCCCCCCTTCTTCTTCGTTCGCCCTACTCCCTTCCTTTCTTTACTCTTCTTTCTTCTCCTTTCTCTTTTTCTTCATTATCCTTTCTCTCTCTTATTTCTAAATCAAATTTACAACATCGATCACGATTAGACCATAACAAACAAAAACAAACAAAACAAAAAAATTGGAATTTCAAGAAAAAAACAGAAATCCATGGTTCTGAAAGTGGAGGTCGCCCAATATCATTGCAAATTTACCTTCTTTTTTTTGCTGCTATTTTGATTAAGATGAATTCGATGATAGAACAACGACAAAGCTCAAGTTTTCTCCGACCATCGGTGGTTGAGGGATGTTGGGACATAAATAGCCGGTGGAGATTAGAAAAAAATATTGAAGGGGAAATGAAGGAAAAAAGAAACAGAGAAAAGAGAGGGGGAAGAGAAATTAGGATGAGAAATGAAAAAAACTGGGTGGGAGTTTTGCTGGGAAGACGAGAGAGTTGGAAGGGCAGGGGAAAAGAGAAAAATCTTTTTTTCTTTTTCTTTTTCATTTTTGTTTATATTTTATTCAAATTTTAATTTTTTTTTTGGTAAAAACATTACTATTCACGCGCCTTGGCAGCGTGATGTTTAGCCATGTCAGCTGCACTGCTTCCACGTAGGCATGGCCAACGGTCAAAGTGTTTATTAGTACCTATTTTGTCAAGTTGGAGTGCTCAAATGGGAAAAATATAAGTTCATGTATCGGCTTTACAAACTGATACAAGTTTGAGTGGTCACGAGGCCATTTGGCCAAAAATCAAAGAAGAAAACATTACTCAAATTAATATTCGTGTAGGATTTACATTTTACAAGGGTTATATAAGTGTATCTGTTACTGAGTTGTATTATATAGATATTTCGTATAATCCAAAAACTAATAAAGAAAAGTAAAAGAAACAACTAATAATAGGTCATTGACAAGTACGGACTAGTTGTGTACTCCTAGTTGTGTAGAAGAACAACATGACATCCCTTTTTCAGAGTCTCGATATGAGGAAAAACAGCTTGTATTTTGCAGTACACTGAACCTGAATATGGTACTTGTAATTTAAAACGAAAAGCTACTGCAACTTGGCAAATATATTTTCAACTTTAATTGACAAACACCCTAGAGTTATCAAGATTAGATTTTTAAAAATAAATTGAGAAAAAAGAAGAAGCTATCTCACGTCTACTGAAACTTTTCATTTATTTGCTTGGTCCACTTGGAGTTTTTGATTTGTTCGTCTCTCATTTCGGTGTTAACGCGTCTTATCATAACATAAAATTATAGAAAAAGTTAGACAAGAATTAGCATATAAGAAAGAGAGATTCATTCCATCACCATTAAAGGTTTTGATACATGAATATAATCTCTTCGTCCTTGATTAACTAGAGGCCTCAGATTGACTCGAAAAATGGAAGCAAAAAACTCTTATATTGAACACTTCAATAGCTTCCATGGACTTACAAAAAAAAATATTTATTCGAGAAACCCGCCTTAACATAACGGGAAGGACCGCTGCAACAAACAGATCCACCAACACTCCTTTGATTACTTGAATAGATTGGGAAATTACAAGCAACTCAACTACTACTGGAAATTAGGAAGAAGTGAATGAAATTACAAGGATAAAAAGAAAGGGGGATGAGAAGGAGGATCTGAGAGAGGGATGAGAAATAGAAGAAATCAGTACTAACAACAGCCTGCCTATTCTACTATTCTGCCTTCTATTTATACCTTGTTCTATATCTTTCTTTATGTATTCTGCTCTCTTTTAGAGTCACGCTTTTCCTGCTTGGAGCTGGTAATCACGCAGCTTCACTGGAAGATGCTTAGAGCGTGCGCTTCTCCTTGGCGCCGCGAGTTGGTTATTATTCACGTGTTCCCCTTCATCCCTTAAGGTACTTGGGCCTTCTTGTGTAACATTAAAGTCTGGGCCTGGGTCATGTGGGCCGTTCATAACAATACTCCCTCCCTCGGAAAGAACCTTGTCCTCAAGGTTCAAATCATGGTGGTCACTTTCGGGAACAAAATCGGAGAGTTGCAAGGGAGTGACCTGCTGGCCAGGTTGGCCAATACAACGACGCAACATAGAGACGTGAAAAACAGGGTGAATTTTGGCATCTGGTGGCAGCTCTAGTTTATAAGCAACTTCACCAATTCGCTTGAGGATACGAAAGGGTCCAAAGAAACGACGCCCAAATTTTTGATGCTTCTGCAGTCGCACCGAGGCTTGTCGATAAGGCTTTAACTTTACAAAAACCCAATCTCCCACCTCAAAGGACACCTCAGTTCTGTGCTTGTCAGCCATATTCTTCATTCTACGTTGTGCCTTCAGCAATTCTGCTTGAGGAGGAGAAGAACCTCGTCTCGTTGCAATAGGTAGCTCTCCACAAGATCACTGGAATTGCTACCAAGAATGTAACGAGCGATAGTGGGAGGT
Source organism: Nicotiana attenuata (assembly GCF_001879085.1). Classification (NCBI taxonomy): domain Eukaryota; kingdom Viridiplantae; phylum Streptophyta; class Magnoliopsida; order Solanales; family Solanaceae; genus Nicotiana; species Nicotiana attenuata. The sequence goes on from NC_031999.1 coordinate 24,309,585, forward strand.
TCCCTGCCATATAATGCTTGAAAAGGAGTCATACCCGCTACGGATTGAAAAGAGGTATTGTACCAAAATTCAGCCCACGGTACCATAGAAACCCACTCATGAGGTTTATCAGTGATGAAACACCTAAGGTACTGCTCAACACACTTGTTAAGGGCCTCCGACTGTCCATCAGTTTGGGGATGGTATGCAGTGCTCATAGCCAGAGTCGTTCCTTGCAAACGATTCAACTCTTGCCAAAAAGAATGAATGAAATGGGGGTCGCGATCAGTCACTATGGTGCGTGGAGGACGATGTAGACGAACAACCCCAACCACAAAAGCTTCAGCTACAACCTTAGTAGAGAAAGTAGAAGGCAAAGGAATAAAGTGCCCATACTTGGACAACCGATCAACAACAGTCATAATCGTGGCCTTTCCTTTGGAGCTAGGCAAGCAGGTAATAAAATCCATGGCAATATCCTCAAAGACCTGGTCCGGTATAGGCAAGGGCTGGAGAAGGCCAGCCGGTAATTGGTGGGGATCTTTCATCTGCTGGCAGGTTTGACAAGTTGCAACATAGACCTGGACATCTTTACGCATTCGCTTCCAAAAGAAGTTGGATGCTAAGCGGTGGTAGGTGCGAGCGATGCCCGCATGTCCCCCAACTGCAGTATCATGGAACTCCAAGAGAAGGCGTTGCCTGAGAGGGGAATCACTGGGTATCACCAGCCTCCCGTGAAAAAATAGCAGCCCATCTCTAAAGACGTATCCGTTGGACAAGTCAGCCCTAGCAAGAATCCCCTGTTGGATCCCGATCAATTCAGGGTGCGTGAGGTTGAGATGTTTCAGTTCCTGCTCGATGGAATAAGTACGAGCAGTAAAGGCCAGAAGAGAGGCCTCTGTATTGCGAGACAAGGCGTCTGCTGCCTGATTTTGTTTGCCCGGACGATATAATATACGAAAATCACACCCCACCAGCTTACAAAGCCATTTTTGCTGCTCCGGTGTCTGGATAGTTTGAGTACTGAGATTCTTTAAGGACTGCTGATCCGTTAGAATAGTGAACCTCATGCCAAGTAGGTATTGGCGCCACTTACTAACAGCTTGAGTAATGGCGAACATTTCACGATGGTAGGTGGAGGCGTTTTGCATTCTAGGCTTGAGCTTTTGACTAAAATATGCTACTGGATGGCCCTTTTGAGACAAAATCGCGCCAATACCTTGCCCTGAGGCATCCGTTTCGAACTGAAATTCCAAGCTAAAGTCGGGTAAAGCCAATACAGGCGTAGTGCCAAGCTTATCCTTCAAAGTATCAAAAGCAGCTTGCGTGGCATTCGTCCAGACAAAGGAATCCTTGCGTAGTAGGTCAGTGAAGGGTCCAGCTAAAGAAGCATAACAATGGATAAAGCGCCGGTAATATCCCGGAAGCCCCAAGAAAATACGAACGTCCTTCACTGACTTAGGCTTGGGCCATTGTGTAATAGCAGCAATTTTGTTTGGATCTACTGCTAAGCCCTCCTGTGATATGACGTGCCCTAAATAATCCACAGTGGTCTGTCCGAAAAGGCATTTGGCACGTTTGGCCACTAACTGGTGTTGGCGTAGCAGCTGCAAAACCTGACCCAAATGCTCCAAATGTTCCTCCCAAGTAGGGCCGTAAACCAGTATGTCGTCAAAGAAGACCAGCACAAAACAGCGTAAATACGGGTGGAAAACAGTGTTCATGGTAGCCTGAAATGTGGAAGGAGCATTGGAGAATCCAAACGGCATCACGAGGAACTCAAAATGACCGGTATGAGTTCGAAAAGCAGTCTTTGCAACATCTTCAAGGCGAACACGAATCTGATGGTAACCAGACAATAAATCCAACTTCGAAAAAAATTTGGCCCCGTGCAATTCGTCAAACAACTCATCAATAGTCGGAATAGGAAACATATACCTTACCGTGAAGGCGTTCAATGCTCTATAGTCGACACAAAAGCGCCAGGTGCCGTCCTTTTTGCGTACCAGCAAAACAGGAGAGGAAAAAGGACTGGTGTTGGCTCGTATAACTCCTTCTTTAAGCATATCCGCTACCATCTGCTCCATAGCCTGCTTCTGAAAGTAAGGATAGCGATATGGCTTCATATTCACCGGGCCTGCCCCCGGATTTAAATGTATCGCATGGCCTTGGGGTCTAGTGGGAGGTAGTCCCCGCGGCTTCTGAAACACATCCGCAAAGGATGACAATAATTCCTCCATAGCTGGTGAAGTGGTGGATTCTAAATCCGGGCTTTCGGCAATCAAACAGTAATAGGAAGCAACAGCATCCGTGGCAGCCAACCGTCGAAGGCTATATAAATGGACTGGTTGAGCGTCCGTGGGCGGGCCCTCTCCATTCCAACAGTACTGATTGCCATTGTAATTGAACTCAAAGATACGGGCACCATAGTCAGTTACCACGCGTCCTAATGGGGCGAGCCAAGAGACCCCAAGCACTAGATCAGAACCATGTAATGGTAACACATAGAAATCAGCCACAATATTGCATCCTTGAACCGTCAAGGTCACCTGTCGAGATACACCTTTACACCGCAAACGTTGCCCGCTACCAACCACCACTGAGAAGGGTGTGATAGGCTCTACTGAAAGTTGCAAGAATTTGGCTACCCTTGTTTGGATGAAGTTGTGGGTACTGTCGTCGTCTTTAAGAACCTGCACTGGTGAGCCATTTATATGGCCTGTAAAATGTAGGGTAGTGGGCGAATTACCCCCAACGAGGGCATGGTAGGATATAGCAGAGTGCTCATGTATCTCAAGACATTGCAGTTCTTCGGCGAGCAGTTCATCAGAGTTGTAGCTCTCGGGAAAGTGCAGTGGAATATCTGATTCGTCGGCGAGAAGTAAGAGCTGGGGAAAGTTTTTACATTTGTGGGTGGAAGAGTATTTTTCATCACAATGATAGCACAAACCGCGCTCTCGACAGCTATGAAGCTCCGCCGGAGTGAGACGTTTGACGGGAATACGGTGTGGGGTATATGGTGGGGCAGAGGGCATTAGGGATTTGGAGTTTTGGTTAATAGGATTGTTAGGGATAAACGAAGGTGTAGGTAGTAAAGGTTGGGTTCGGGCAAAGGCAGGTCGAACCGGCCCTTTCTCTAAGGAAATTCTCTGTTCATGCAAGTGGGCCGCCTTAAGAGCTTCTTCCATTGATTTGGGCCGATGAATTAAAATGGAGGTTTGGATATCTGGTCTAAGGCCCGAAGTGAAACATTCCACCAAAACTGACTCTGTAAGGTCCTCTGTCTCATTAGCTATTGATTCAAATCGAGCTTGGAAATCAGCAACGGAGGTGGTCTGCTGCAATTTAGACAACCGACCCACCGGTCCCAGGAGGTGCCTTGCCTTGAATCGACTGACCAATTTTGCTGCAAAATTAGCCCAATCACTCAATTGCTTGTTCCGAAACAGCCAACGATACCACTCAAGTGCTTCTCCGTCCAAGTAGAATGAAGCCAAGGACAGTTGGTGATTCGCCTCAATTCCACAGAAATCAAAATAATGCTCAGCTTGGAAAACCCATGCGGCTGGACCCTCACCTTTGAATCGCCCAAATTCAACTCGAGCTGGTTTGTGGTTCGCATGGTGACGAGAGCCATCACCCTCAGTAATCGCCCGTACCTTAGAATCGTCAGCATCGGGTGAGCGGTTGCTAACCCTAACCTCCGCCATTTGCGTGACCAAATCCATCAGAACCTGATGGTGTGAATCCATTGAAGCACGCATCTCAGCAAGCTCTTGCGAAACCGACTACCCCGCGGAGGACTTGAGTGTAGAGTCCGGCATAGTGGACGTTGAATGAAAGCACCAATGCAACAAACAGATTCACCAACACTCCTTTGATTACTTGAATAGATTGGGAAATTACAAGCACCTCAACTACTACTGGAAATTAGGAAGAAGTGAATGATATTACAAGGATAAAAAGAAAGGGGGATGAGAAGGAGGATCTGAGAGAGGGATGAGAAACAGAAGAAATTAGTACTAACAACAGCCTGCCTATTCTACTATTCTGCCTTCTGTTTATACCTTGTTCTATATCTTTCTTTATGTATTCTGCACTCTTCTAGAGTCACGCTTTTCCTGCTTGGAGGTGGTAATCACACAGCTTCACTGGAAGATGCTTAGAGCGTGCGCTTCTCCTTGGCGCCACGAGTTGGTTATTATTCACGTGTTCCCCTTCATCCTTTAAGGTACTTGGGCTTTCTTGTGTAACATTAAAGTTTGGGCCTGGGTAATGTGGGCCGTTCATAACAACCGCAAGATGTACTACTAGAATTCCGAAAAAAAGCGACCAAACTTTAGCGACCAAAGTTGGTCTGTCAAGGAAACCGACCAAAGTTGGTCACTAAATTGGCGAAAATAATAAAATAATTATTTGATATACATTAGCGACCAAGGTTGGTCGCTAATTTCGTCAAAATATTGACCGGACTGGTCAGACTTGCTTGGTCAAAGGTATACTGAGATTAGCGACCAACGTTGGTCGCTACTAGGGGACCCACTTATAAAATTTTAATAATTATAATATTATTTAAAAAAAATTATAAAATATAAATAAATATAATTTAAAATTAGCGACCAAAGTTGGTCGCTAATTAAGGGGTAAACAGATAGCGACCAACTTTGGTCGCTAAAATGGGACCCCAGTTATAAAATTTTAATAATTATATTTTTATTTTAAAAAAATTATAAAATATAAATAAATATAATTCAAATTTAGCAACCAAAGTTGGTCGCTTACTAAAATAGAGACCAACTTAGGTCGCTAATCTGGGACCCAGTTCTAACGTTTAACAATTATATTATTATTTTAAATATTATATAAAATATAAATAAATCTGATTTAAATTTAGCGACCAACTTTGGTCGCTAATTTAAATTTATGTATAATTAGCGACCAACTTTGGTCGCTAAATATAATTTCTGGAAAAGTAGTGACCAAAGTTGGTCTCTTTTCAGGTCAACATTGGTCAAAATTAAAAATAACTTTTGTATTTACTATCTAAATAATATAAATGTAAGCCGTTAACACTTTTCTAATACAAGGGATGAATACACTACAATATACTCTAACATGTTATATATGCAGTTAAGTGGTACAACGAAGCGTGCGTGTATATATATATATATATAAGAACATGAAGCGCTCGGAACACAGGGCCAGGTTCTTTTAGGTATTGTTACACTTGTAAATTGATTCATCGACTTATAACCTACTCAGATACATACATATATATAATTAAAACAAACGGCTCCACTTATATATTGTGACGACCCAAGGGTCATCACCTATTTCTCATTCATTCCGCTACTTCCGAGGTCCTTGAAAACCTCATTTTAGTCGCCTCGATTTGTGTGCGCAGTCCGGGCGCGTAGCCGGAAAGCTTA
>NC_031999.1:24315232-24342953 GCF_001879085.1 Nicotiana attenuata
GGGGTCGTGATGGCGCCTACTCGTAGAAGCTAGGCAAGCCACAAATCATAAACTCCTACCTATTTCATTTTAAATCCTTTTATCAATCATAACAACAAGCGTTAAATATTTAAATGACAGCGGAATATGAAATTAAATCGGAAGACTTAAATTAACTAAGCTGAACAAATAATGCGGAATTCAACATGTGCCTCTACCCAAGAACTGGTGTCACATCATCCACGGACTACTAAGAGTACTAAATACAATCGTTTAAAAGAAATATAACACTGTTTGTCTCGAAAACACGAGATAACACAATAAAATATAAGATAGAGGAGACGCCGGGCCTGCGGACGCGTGCAAGGCTGCGTCGGAGTCTTGGTGGACTGAAGGCTGGCTCCCGAGCTACTGCTGCTGTCCGGGACCTGGATCTATGCAAAAGAGCACAGAGTGTAGTATCAGCACAACCGACCCCATGTGCTGGTAAGTGCCTAGCCTAACCTCGGCGAAGTAGTGACGAGGCTAGACAGGACTACCACATAAACCTGTACAGTTATGTATATATATCTACAACGGGAAAATAACAAGAACAAACATCTTAAATGGGAGGGGAACATGCTTCGGGAATAGATGATAATACAGAATTTCAAGAAAATAATAAAGAACATCAATAATTTAACTCTAACACGGATAAGGGAAATAAAAGCAGATTTCACTGTCAGTACATATCTCGTTGCAGGCGTGCAACCCAATCCAATTTCTCAATAATTAAATCTCGTGGTAGGCGTACCACCCGCTCCCATTTCATTAAATCTCGGGGTAGGCGTACCACCCGCTCCGATTTTATTAATCTCGTGGTAGGCGTACCACCCGTTCCCATTTCATTAAGTCAACAGTTCTTCCAAATGAAATTTACTCCAACAAACGCAACAATTAATACGAATTCACAAGACAACAAGTACACAATAATTATGACTCACTGAGGAAAACAAGTAATGACAGTAGCACTTAATTATGGACTTTAAGGAGAAAATAGGTAATTTAATATTTAGTATGCTAAATGTTAAGTAGCAATTAGGTCACATAAACATGTAACAATTATAGCATAAATTCAAGGCATAATGTTGCGCAAGGATACCTCGAGCCAATAATAACAAGTAACACAATAAAGGAAAATGCCAACATAAAGAATCACAGTAATAGTGGAATAAGACAATTAATGCACTTGAACCGATAACAACAAGAAAATCAGTAAATAGAAGTAAAGGACAACATAACTCAATTATCAGCAAGAATTAGGAAAATCAAAGACAAGTGCACGGCATCACCCTCCGTGCTTTTACTACGTCCTCACCAAGCAATAATGTAATGAAAACGTGCACGGCATCACCCTTCGTGCTTTTACTCTCTTTCCTCACCAAAGCAATTAGAATAATAAAATGTGCACGGCATCACCCTTCGTGCTTTTACTCTCTTTCCTCACATATAATCAATAGAATTGGCACGGAATGGTACATCGTGCGGCACGACATCACCCTTCGTGCTTTACACTCTTTCCTCACAATAGCAAACAATGCACGGCATCACCCTTCGTGCTTTAACACTATTCCTCACCCAAACAACAATCACAAACAAGGGCAAGGAAAATAAACAAGAACATATAGGAATCCCGTCAAAGGGACAACGATTTAACAATTAAATCCCGGCAAGGGAGCAACAATTAAATAATTAAATCCCGGCAAGGGAACATTTCAATAACTCTTTCTCTATCTTTCACTTGTACTTCATAACTCACTTTACCACTTGAGCCAATGCTCCAAAGGGTTCAATCATCTCATATACTTTCACAATTTATAATATAACTCGAGTCAATGCTCCAAAATGTTCAAAGGTCTCAATTCCTTCCACAAACTTTTCACAACAACTAGAAGTCATCACCAAAGCATGAAGAATACAACGAAACCATGAAAATCACAATATAAGACTCACGGTCATACTTGACACCAACTTATAGATACTCGTCACCATGCCTATACGTCGTACTCAACAATTATCACATAGCAAATAAGACTCAATTCCTAATCCCTCAGGCTAAGGTAGACCAAACACTTACCTCAAACTTCCACGGCCAATTCAATCCTCAATAACCGCCTTTCCTCTCGAATTCGGCTCCAAATCAATTGTATCTATACAATAATGACTTCAATACATTAATAAATGCTAAACAATACGAACCCAATGCCTAATTATAGCTTTTACATCATTTTCCCAAAAATTCAAAAATCGACCCCGGGCCCGCTTGGTCAAAACACGAGGTTCGGACCAAAATCAAATCCCCCATTCACCCACGAGCCCAAATATATAATTTTTTTTCAAATTCGACCCCAAAACGAGCTCTAAATCAAGAAAAATCAAAAAGCCCTAACTCTACCCAAATACCCAATTTTCTACCTTAAATCACATGTTTTAGGCCTAGAAATTCAATAGATGTTGATGAAAATGGAAGAAAATAAGTTAAAGATTACTAACCCACGAGTTAATGGTGAAAGGATGCTTCAATAGTCGCCCTAGAACCTTGGAGAAGAAAGAGTTTGAGAAGTTTTATGAAAATCCCGAATGGCTACTGTTTCTGAACATTTAAAATAACTAGGCGAATTTGGCCTACGCGATCGCGGACCAAAGGATGCGATCGCTTATAATAACTGGGGCTGAGCATTGCGATCGCAGACCATACCATGCGATCGCATAGAAGGAAAGGAAGGTTGGGGGCTAACACATCGCGATCGCGGAGTAGACAGTGCGATCGCATAGAACAAAAGAAGGACCTCTCAGCCTTAACCTTACGCGATCGCGGAGAGATGCATGCGAACGCATAGAACAAAACGGGACCCTGAAGTTTTACACTATGCGATCGCGGGACTTACTATGCGATTGCATAGCACTAAATCCCTGGACACCAGAACTGCTATTTTCTGCAACTTTTCTAAGGCTAAAACAACCCCGAAACACATCCGAATCTCATCCGAGCCCTCGGGGCTCCTAACCAAACACATGAACTAACTCAACAACATCATACGAACTTATCCGTGCGATCAAATCGCCAAAATAAAATCAAGAACAATGAATCAAACCTCAAAATCCAAGAATTTCTTCAAACTTCATAAAACATCAAATTTTTCAATTTAGGTCCGAATCACGTCAAACGACGTCCGATTTCAATCAAATTTCACAGAAATGACTTAAAGCATATATAAGACCTGTACCGGGCGCCGGAACCAAAATACGGACCCGATACCAACATGTTCTAATCAAATATCATTTCAATTTTCCTTAACAATTTCAGAAAAACAATTTCTTTTAAAAATTCATTTCTCGGGCTCGGGACCTCGGAATTCGATTCCGGGAATACGCCCAAGTCCCATATTTTTCTACGAACCCTCCGGGACCGTCAAATCACGGGCCAAAACATTGACCAAGGCCAAATTTATTCATTTTAACATCGAAACTTAGCATTTTTCACAGAATTTCATATTTAAGCTTTCTGGGTACGCGCCCGGACTTCGCAAGCAAATCGAGGCGACTCTAAATGAGGTTTTCAAGGCCTCGGAGTCATAGAATTCAATTAAAAACAGGTGATGAGCCCTTTGGGTCGTCACAGTATTAGTGCATTAGCTAATATTATATCGATATGCTTATATATATGTATATATATATATATATATTATATATATATATTATATATATAATATATTATATATATATATATATACTTAGACTATACTATGCACTAAGTATAAGTGCATTAGCTAATATTATATCGAATATATATATATATTATATATACTTACACTATACTATGCACTAAGTATTAGTGCATTAGCTAATATTATATCGAATATAGCTATATTATATATATATACTTACACTATACTATGCACTAAGTATCATTGCATTAGCTATATTATATCGAATATAGCTTATATATAAAATCTTAAATTTATACTATATATATATAATATATATTATATATATATATATATATATTATATATATATATAATATATATATATATATTAGTATATATATATACTATAACTATACTACATCTATACACAATTTTAAATTGAATTAATAGTAATTTAATTTTTTTAGAAATAGCAACAACGTTGGTCGCTATTCTGGTCAACGGTCAGAATTAGCGACCAAACTTTGGTCGCTATTTTGGTCAAGATAGTCAAAACTTAGTCGCTATTTCTAAAAACAGTGTCAAAATCGAGTTTCCCCTCCCATTTTCTTATTTTCTTCAAAAAAAATTCCCCAAACTCTCTCTTTTCTCTCTCACACTCAACCCCCCCCCCCTCCGACCCAGCAGCAGCGGCGCCAACAACGCCACCGACGCCCACCGACCGGCAGCAGCTCCCGCCGGCGTCCTCCACTGCCCAGGTATGTTTCTCTCTCCTTTCTTTGTTGTTTTCGAAATACACTGATTTTTTTTAATTTCTCTATCTTAGTGATTGTTAAAAATTAATTGTTCTTAGCTAAATTAAATCTATGATAATTGTTAGTAGCTAAATATTTAGTTTACCTACTAATTTGGGAAGAAATGGTTTGAAGAGTTGTTCCTCCTCGCGCAAATAGAGGACGACAGAAACCCATAAAAAACCCCCCCAGCCCCCCCATTTTTTTTAAAAAAAAACCCCTTAAAAACTTATTTTTTTTTTTTTTTTTTTTTTTTTTTACCCTAGCTCTGCACGAATCTTACAAAAATCCCAGAGTTTAATGGGCTTCCTTCCCAATGGGGGTGGGCTTTGTCTTCATAGTTTAGTTAGAATCTAGGGTTTATGATTTGTTTTTGATGAATCGAACTTTTAGGGTAATGGGTTTGAATCGTTTATTATTTTAGTTTTGTTTCAATTATACTTTGTATTTCTTTGATGTTTATTAGAATCTAGAGTTGTTTAGGATATGAATTGAACCTTTAGGATACTGAATTGGACTTATTAGTTTTATGAATTGAAACTTTAATTTATCAATTGAGTATTTTAGATATGAATTGGACTTTTAGTTTATAAATTGGACTTGTAGTTCTATAAATTATAATTTTAGGATATTGATTTGATCTTTTAATGTAAGATTGAAATTTTGGTATGAATTGGACTTTTATTTATAAATTGAAATTGTTAAGTATTTATAAATGAACTTTTAGTTTAATAAATTGAGTAATTTTAGGATGATGAATTTGGAACTTTTAGTATATGAATCTGACTGTGGATATGAATTGATATTTAGTGTATGAATCGAATTTTATTGGATATGAATTGAACTTTAGTTTGTAAACTTGAACTTTTAGTTTGTAAATTGAAAATTTAGGATATGCATTGAATTTTAGATTGATGAAATAATTAATTAACTCTAAAAAAAAATGATTAGGATATTGAATTAACTAATTAATTTGTTCTTTTATTTGTAATAGATGGAACAATTCTACTTGGATGTACAAATAGGTATATAATCCTAATTCGGTCGGGGATTGGGTCGGAGGATTTTTGTAGAAGGGGTTGATACTTTATTAGACATGCAATGTCACTTCCGTTCATATCCAAAATGAAGAGTAAATAGGTGCCCTGGTTAGGTTGCCGACTGTTAATGAAGTTTTTGAAAAATCGAAGGAAGTTAAGCTTCATCTTACAGTAAGTGGGTGTTTATAGCGACATTACGTTTGGTGTGGACTAATCATGTGGAGAGGATCCTGGCGGTAGCCTATGGATTATTCATAACATGGTTGTGTGTGAATAGTAGTTTAGTCCGGTTGGAGAATACAATATTCGTGATTCTCAGAATTCATTTTGATATGGTTATTACGGATGCCTTTCGAATGTCACTTAGGGGTGAGACCCAAATGAGAATTTATATGTTTTGAACAAACTCCTAATGCATGACGCAAAGTTTTTATGAACAGTTAGAGGAAGCTAGTCGGTCCACTACGTAAAGGAAGTCCGCACTCTGGAGTTGTCTGTCTTGCAGTTAGATTTACTAAGTATCAAATCTGATTGGAATATTTCTTCAAGGAAGCCATGGACTCTTTCATATGACGCTTATGCGTGAACTAGTTGAATCTCCTGATATCGAATTACCCAGTGATTTCATAAGTTCAAAGAAATTAAATTTCTAAAGTTAGACTTTCGTTCATGAGATATGATTTGTTGTGAAGATGGTTGCATTTATATTATAAAAGATATGCAAATTAAGCAGTTTTAAATTTTGCGAAAAAGCCTCGTTTCAAGAGCTCTCCCGGGAAGATGTCGCTATCAAGTTGTGATGCATTATTTACCTCTTATACCTAGGCAAAGAGTTATATGCGTCGATGAGATTCTACTCCCTCATATGAGATGGCACTTTTGAAATAGAAACCACCTGATGTTATGGTCACTTCAGATGGAGAGCTTGGAAAGCACTTTGAATAGGAACATATTCCAGATTTTTGCTATAGTGAACCAAGGAACATTCAGTTAGGTCTGTTGTGCGGATTGGCTTCACGGCCTTTTTCTCTGTATCTGCGACACCGTATCGTGTTGGCCTGGTCTTTCTTACACCTTAAATCTACCACCCGAGATTGTGCATGACTAGTCCATATATAATTCTTAAAATTGTAATTATCCCCGAGTCCCGTAATCCGAAAAAGTTTGATAGATGATATATTTGCAACCTTTTGATTGTGAGCTGAAACAATTTGGATGATGGTGTTGAAACATATGACATATCCAAGCCAAGCATTGGATTTCAATTTGCGTGCTAATTTAATGTGGACATTTAAACGATTTTCCTGCGTATGGAATAATGTCTGGGTGGATGCTGCTGGGAATCTAGCTTGTCCCTACTGCATGGAAAATAGTAAAGCGTGTCACTTTTGAAACATGGCCAAAAGCAATCTGGTTTTGATTGTCATCGTCAATTCTTGCCTCCTAATTTTGAGTTTAGAAAGGATGGAAATGCATTCAAAAAAGAATAAAATGGAATATATTCTCCAACCTCCGATAACTTTCATGTGAAGAAAATTTGGAGAGGGTCCAGAACTTCAGTAAGTACTGAAGCCTCCACCTTTATAGATTCCCCGATTACGGGTTACTCATAATTGGATGAACAGATATATTTTGGAGCTTGCCCTTATTGGAAGGATAATCTTCTCCTGCAATAACCTTGATGTCATGCATATTGAGAAGAACTATTTTTGACAATTTTGTTCAAACAGTGATAGATGTTAAAGTAAGACAAAGATAACCGAAGGCTAGAATGGACTTACAAGAATATTGCAGGCGCCTGATTAATACTTGCCAGACAAGTCAAACAACTGGTAATATCAAGCCCCAAAGCAAAGTTACACATTCACTTTGGAAGGGAAACAGACAGGCAAATTTGTGATTTGGTAATGAAATTGAAGATGCCTGAGGTTATGCGTCGAATTTGGGAGAAAAGTTTGAAATATGGAGCGTAGGATTGAGCCATTTGAAACAGTCCAGACTGTCATGTTTTCATGGAGACCTTAGTGCCTATTGCATTTGTGGTTTGCCTGAAAGAATCTGGAAAGCCATCAGAAGATTATTTTGTTTTTCCAAAAGTATTGTGTCTCCAACGTTAAGGGAAGAAAAACACTACTCCGGATGGATTAGAACATTCGTGGAAACTTCTAAGTAAGATGGAAAAGATAATTCCATGTGGGTTTTTTGATGTGATGGAACACCTTCCAATTTTCCACCTTGTACACGAGGCACGACTTGGAGGGCCTGTTCAATGCAGATGGATGTATCCCTTTGAGAGGTAATATTATAAGTTTGATGTAATTTTCTGTTTTATTTGAATGTTCTTGGCTAACCTGAAATTATGTAGGACAATTGGTAAATGCAAACAATTTGTTAAGCAGAGGAATAGGATTGAAGGATCTATATGCGAAGCTTATCTTGCAAAGGAAAATGCTCATTTTTGTTCTTATTATTTTGAGAGCAATGTGCCATGTGCTAGGAATAGGCCCAACAGGCACACGGTCGACCTTATGAATGATCCATTATATCCGCCTATGTCCATATTCAATCAACCAGGCCGATGTTCTAAGGATGTTAGAAAGAGAAGTTTGAGTGATATGGAGTACAAGTCAGCTACACTTCATGTGTTGCTAAATTGTCCCGAAGTTGTACCATTTCTCAAGTAAGTATTGATTTAGTAGTTATCAAAATATAAAATTTGCTGTGATTACATCTCAATGCAACTACTAAAAATATTTGATGTGTCACAGTCACTTCGTGGGTCAATTTGGCCATGATGCTGTATATACGACATTTGATACGTGGTTCAAACAATTTGTAAGTTTATCCTTAAATTAGTCTAACACTATGTAGGTAAACAATGTTTGGAAGTTATGCTAACTTATGAATTTTTTTAACAATATGTAGGTAAATGATCCAAATAATGGTGTAAATCAATTTTTGAAAGATATATCTTGGGGACCTGGGCTTCAGGTCACAACAATGTCTAAGTACGTTGTGAATGGTTATATGTTTCATACAGAGGATTGCTCTAAAAATAAAAATAGCAACAACAGTGGGGTGTGGGTTCAAGGTGGTGATGGCAACCAAGTTGGAGATATTGATTATTATGGTGTGCTCAAAGAAATAATAGAACTAGAATATACAGGTTGGCCATTTAAGAAATTTATACTCTTTAGATGCAAGTGGTTTGACCCAAATCCAACAAGAGGTACAAGAGTACACAATCAATACAACATAATTGAGGTTAATCATACGAGGGAGTATGGTCGTTATGATCCTTTCATAATTGCACATAATGTTAGGCAAGTGTATTATGCTCCACATCCATTGCGGCGGAATAAGTCCGATTGGTGGGTTGTAATCAAAATTAAGCCTGTGGGTAGGGTGGAAGTCGAGAATGAGTTAGATGTTGCATATCAAAATGATATCTCCAGTGTTTACCAAATAGTGGACGAACTTTTAGAAAATGATTTGGAACATCATGAACACATATTGGAAGAAGTTGATATAAATGAAGTAAGAATTATAGAAAACGAGGAAGAAGAATCAACTGATGAAGCTCAAACTAGTGAGGAAGAAGAATTCTCTGACAAGGAACAATACGTCGATGAGCTTTAAAAAGTTGGTTTCTTTAATAACTCTCGTTTATAGATAGTTTCTTTATATGTTTCAATATAAATATGTATTATATTATGCAGATGACAGGCAAGGGTCGAGGTAACAATGACCCTAGTGGTTCTTGGGGTCGAGAAAAGGCTAGGAAACCAAAGAGGAGGGTAGAAGATAATACTCAATCTTTTCCACCCTCTTCTGATGTGCCTATGCCTATGCCTATGTCTTTGCCTCCACCCCAGGGATATTCTGAGCTGCCACAGCATCACACACCCTACACCTTCGTGCAGACACCAGGTCTTTCGTCACATGGCCATAGGACTATACGTCCGACATACAATCCACCTGCCTCACTACCACGTGGATCACACCCATCATCATCACATGGATCGCATCGATCCATGTCACATCCACATGGATCACAGCCATCACTGTAACATCCACTCGGGTCACAGCAATTAGTATCACATCCACTGGCGGTCCATACAGCTATGTCGCAGTCACAGGGATCGCAGCCATCTTCATCAGGGACTCTATCTATTTTAGGCCTTCGACTGCAAGATACTAGCTCTGAACCCCCTACACCTTCCACACATGCCTCTGATATACATGTTTCGGATGGTGATGCTGATGATGACGAGGAGGTGGATTATGATCAATATCGCAGGATCATCATAGTCCCTGAGGGTGATGGGTAAGAGTTATTTGTTATTTTTATGTTTATTGTTGTGTACAGTTTTTACTAAGATATTAATGTGTTTTTTTTATTAAATTGCAGGTTCATCTCGAGTAATGTTACTACGAGGATAATTGTGACGACCCGACTGGTCGTTTTGAGCTCTAGCGCGTCGTTCAGCAGTCTGAGGCCATGAGCAGCTTCATTTCAGGTAGTATGACTTGTGCGCGTGGTCGGAATTGAATTTCGGGAAGTTCGGAGTTGATTTGGAAAGAGAATTCTCATTTCGGAAGCTTAAAGTTGAAAGAATTAACTAGGATTGGATTTTTGAGTAAACGACCTCGAAATCAGGGTCTGAAGGTTCCAGCAGGTTCGTATGATGATTTCGGACTTGGGCGCACGCCCGGTTCGGGTTTTGGATAACCCGGGAGCATTTTGGCGCCTGTTGTGGAAGTTAGCATTTTGGAAGAAATTTCATAAGTTTGGCTTGAAGTGCATTCCAGTGTTATCGATGTCCGTTTGGGATTCCGAGTGGAGTAGCTCCGTATGGTGATTTTGGAGTTGGGAGCGCGATCGGAAGTGAATTCGGAGGTCCGTGGGTCATTTTGGAGTCATTTGGCTAAAGATAGAAATTTGAAGGTTTTCGAGAAGTTTGACCGGAAGTGGACTTTTGATATCGGGGTCAGAATCCGATTCTGGAAGTTGGAGTAGGTCCGTAATGTCGAATATGACTTGTGCGCAAAATTTGAAGTCAATCGGACGTGATTTGATAGGTTTAAGCATCGAGAGTAGAAGTTTGAAGTTCTAAAGCTCATAAAGCTTGGATTGGAGGTCGATTCGTGGTTTTAGCGTTGTTGGATATGATTTGAGGCCTCGAGCAAGTACGTAACGTGTTTTGGGACTGGTTGGTATGAATGGTTGGGGTCCCGGGGGCCTCGGGTGGATTCCGGGTGGTTAACGGATCGAAAATGGAATTTTGGAAAAGGCTGAAGTTGTTGGTATCTGGTATGACCGCACCTGTGAGGGTTTGGCCGCAGGTGTGGAGCCGCAGAAGCTGCTAGGACGGCGCAGATGCGGTTTGGGCAAAGGGAAGCTGGGACCGCAGATGCGGTCGTTTGGCCGCAGAAGCGGGACTGCATCTGCGGGAAGGGTAGCGCAGAAGCGGAAAAAGGGGGGCCTAGAGGAAACCGCAGAAGCGAATAGTTGGCCCGCACCTGCGGAACCGCAGAAGCGGTCATAGGACCGCGGGTGCGGAAAGTGCTGGAGGCAGAAGGGTGATTTAAAAATCGGGTTTTGGCCATTTCTCTCATATTTTTCTTGGCTTGGGCGATTTTTGGGAGAGCTTCAAGTGGGATTTCTCATCATCAACGATAAGGTAAGCTAATCCCATCCATCTTAAGTTAAATACATCGATTATGTATAGATTTTGACATGCAAATTGGTAGAAATTTGGGGTTTTGGTAGAAAGACCTAGAAATTTATATTCTTAGAATTTGACCGCGATTTTGGGTATGGAATTAAGAGGAAATTATATATTTGAGTTCGTGAGGCTATGGGTAAACTTATTCTTCGAAAATTTTGGAAATCCGAGCACGTGGGCCCGAGGGCATTTTTGTTAACCTTTCGATCGGGGTTAGGAATTGTTATAAATTGGATTAATATGAGTAGTTTATCGTATATTAATGAATTTGCATAGTCATTGGCTAGTTTTGGGAGTATTTAGCATCGATTCAAGTCTTCGGAAGGGCGTGGAATGCCGGTTATGGATCTTCGGAGCGAGGTGAGTCTCCTTTCTAATCTTGTGAGAGGGAATTGTCCCTATAGGTGAAATAATTGATTATGTGCTCCTATTTGTGGGGGCTACGTACGCACGAGGTGACGAGGGTCCGTGCGTAGCTACTATTATGTTATTGTCCGGGTAGTCTAGGACCCAGAAGCATGCTGTACTTGGAATACTTGTAATCTTATTGATAGTTTGAACTGTTTAAATCACGTTGAGTTAGTAAATGAATTTTTAAAAGGATTAAACTTCATTTTCTTAAATCGTTAAAAGAGAATTGGCTTTTATTTGGATAAACGTTCCTCGATAAATTCTTAATCTGCAGTTTGAGCATGTATTTCTATGTGTACCTGCGTCGCATGTCAGGTTCGCGAGCAGGATGATTGCTTATTTAAATTTGACCGCGTCACATGTATGGTTCGCGAGCAGGGTAATAGATGCATCTATGGTTCGTGCCGTTCGACCCTCGGCAGTGCACAGCTTAAATATTGTTGGATCGAGCCGTACGTCCTCGGCATGAGTTGCGCATGCTTGTATTGCTTGCTGTGATAGTTGTTGATACTAATACCTGCTTACCCCGACTTGAGATAATTGTCAATTAATGGATTACGAATCCGGAGATTTTGATTAAAAAGGAACTTTCACCTGTTTAGTGACTCATTTGAATTTTACTGTTGTTCTTAATGGATCTGCGAGTCATCGCATTAATAATATTATTAGTGGACCTTTAGTAAGTGTCGAAGTTGCCATCTCGTCTCTCTTCTTCGAGATTTAGGCGGGTATACTTACTGAGTACACGTTNACATATTGTGGAACGGGCCGAACGCCTCGGTAGATTAAATAGATTCATCTATAGTTCGCGCCATTCGACCCTCTGGCAGTGTACAGTTTAAATATTGTTGGATCGGGCCGTACGTCCTCGGCATGAGTTGCGCATGCTTGTATTGCTTGCTGTGATAGTTGTTGATACTAATATCTGCTTTCCCCGACTTGAGAAAATTATCAATTAATGGATTATGAATCCGGAGATTTTAAATAAAAAGGAACTTTCGCCTGTTTAGTGACTCATCTGAACTTTTACTGTTGTTCTTAATAAACCCGTGAGTCATCGCATTAATAATATTATTACTGGACCTTTAGTAAGTGTCGAAGTTGCCATCTCGTCTCTACTTCTTCGAGATTAGGCGGGATACTTACTGAGTACATGTTGTTTTTGTACTCATACTACATTTCTGTGCATTTTTATTGCAAAGGCACTTGTACTACTAGTGGCCTACTCGGCGTAGCAGCATGGATGATACTGGGACTAGGTGAGTTGCACTACTCGAGGCAGCCCGCAACTAGTATAGTCCCTGCCAGTATTTTGTATTTACTTTCTGTCCATCTGTATTCCGGCCGGATGTTGTATTGTATTGTTTCTTAGAAATAGCTCATGCACTTGTGACACCGGGTTCTGGGATGGTTGTGAAGTATTTTATATCAACTGCTTATTATTTAATTTGATTTAAGACGATTATCTTTTTTTTAAAATGGTGAATTTGAAGGAAAAGTCATAGATTTCAAGAGTACTAAAACAAGGATTTAATTAAGTATTTGGTTGGCTTGCCTGACAGTGGTGTCCGGCGCCATCACGACCCTTAGTGGATTTTGGGTCGTGACAATAATCACAAAAGCAACCAGAAAGCTTTATGATGGCCCTTATGCGTCTTAGAGTGAATTTCCATTCTCGCTGAAGGAGCAAATTTTCAATGAATAAATATTCTTTTAAGCAGTATAATTATTTATATTTATGATATTTCCATATAATATTTAACTTTTCAAATACAGAGCAAGTGTGTATGGGAACACCGCTATAGTGGACGTGGCTGCAAATTTTCATCTCAAAGCTCGCAAGCGGTTGTCACATACTTTCTCCAAAGCTAGAAAGTTGAACCAGAAGCCTGACTGGTTGCTTCAGAATTTATGGGAGGATTTGCAAAGGCAATGGCTTACTGCAAAGTTCTTAGAGAAGAGCGAAAAAGGAAAGAAAGCTCGCGCATCTGAAAAGGGAGGATCCTTGCACACTGGAGGTGCGATCAGCCTAGGGACAATAAAAAGAAGAATGGTACGTAATTGCTTATTATTTTAATTTTCAAAGTATATCTATTATATTTATTAACTAAAATTTATGAGTTTTCAGGAAAAGAAGTTGGGGCATCCAATTAACCAAGATGAGCTATTCAAGGAGACTCATATTGTAAAGAAGAAGAAAGAGACGGATCAAGAAAGGTGGGTCGAGGGACGAGCCTCGACTGTACATGTAAGTTTTCACTTTTCATTAAGTATTTTAATTTACTTTTATATAAATTTTGAAATACTAATTCAATGTAATTTTTCTTATAGGGTCGCTTCACAGCTGAAGTGGAGGAATTCATACGCAGTCAGCTACCTAATGAGTCGGGCGAGCCAATCCAACCTTCGGACGAGGATGCTGAAAGAATGTGGACGGAGGCTGCAGGCGGTCCAAAATGGGGGAAGGTATACGGGCTTCCTACTAAGAAATTCCATCGCTATAAGTGTAGAATGCAAGGAATAGGGACTTCCTCGCAAGCCGAGCAACTTGATGGGAGAGCCTCTCCGCTATGCGGGAGACTGTGACAAAGCTCACATCCGAGCTAGAAGCGGCCAAGGAAAGAGAAAAGCTTAGAGATGCTCAGTACATTGGCATGCAAGCTTAGTACCACGACATGCAAGAGCGGCTCAAATCTCTCCTAGCTTCTGGAGCTTTTCCGATTCCCCGGTCTCGTGAGTCATCGCCAGAGGCTCGCCTTCCCCGTGCTCGTTCCTCCCGTCCTCCAAGTGCTCGTTCCTCCCGTCCTCCCCATGATCGTTCTTCCCGTCCTCGACAAGTAGACCCTTCTGGATACCGTCATGGTGATGAAAATTCATCAGACGGTGATGATAATGATGTACAAAACACTCATTGACTTTTATACACTTTGAACTAGACAAATAGAATTGGTTTTCTATTGGGGTTGTAATAAGAGTTAACTTAGTTTGGTTAGCTTAATGTGGTAGTTCTATTGAACTTTAAACTTTGTTGGTTTTAATGTTGGTTTTAATGTTATTTTTGTGTTGTTGTTGTTGTTGTTGTTGTGTTGTTGTTGGTATTGTTGTTGGTATTGTTGTTGTTGTTGCTTTTAATAGGGATTTGGTATGACTGGCAGGTGGTGTAGCTGCCAAAACAGGCAGTTTCTGCCAAAATAATACCCAGAAAAGCGACCAAGTTTGGTCTCTTTTTGGTCGCTTTTCTATTAAAAAAAATAATTTTCTGTGCAATAGCGACCAAAGTTGGTTGCTTTTTACTCAGAATTCTCAAAAAGCGACCAACCTTGGTCGCTATTCCATTAAAAAAAATAATTTCTGGAAATATAGCGACCAACTTTGGTCGCTTATATTAAAAAAAAAATTAAATTCTTGAAATTAGCGACCAAAGTTGGTCGCTAATTTTTAAAAAAATGAATAAAAAAGCGACCAACCTTGGTCTCTATTTTCCAGATTTTAAAATATAATATTTGGATTAGAGACCAAAGTTGGTCGCTTTTTTATGATTAATAATAAATAATAAAAAAACGTATTTTACATTTAGAGACCAACGTTGGTCGCCAAAATTATATTATTAAAATAATATAGCGACCAAATTGGTCGCTATAGTCTTTACCCGGAATATTTGGTCCTTTTACCTTAGAGACCAAAGTTGTTCGCTAATTAGCGACCAACTTTGGTCCCTAAACTAAAGGGATCAGCAATATTGCGACCATGCATGTTTGGTCGCTTTTTGGTCGTTTTTTTGCCTATAAACGACCAACTTTGGTCGCTTTTTGTGGTCGCTTTTTACCGGATTTCTTGTAGTGTTTATTGCTTCCGTTTGAATTCAAAATCATGTAAGCCTTACCTGATGAGGACGTAAAGAAATCGAGATACCAAAATACATACCAGACATTGAATAAGGAAAAAGAGAAAGAGAGAGATTCATCCCATCATGTGTTTTCTTAGTAGCCTAACCTTGTCATTCTCAAGAATTTTGCTCTGTGTAACATGAAATTAATTAGCGCCGGGGACGAATCTAGTGAATAAGATATGAGTTCATCAACTAAGTAAGTTTGGCTTAATTATTTATATACGTGTTAAAAACTTCATTAAAAAGTATAAATAATAAATTTCGAATCAAAGTAACGTTATGTACTAGAATTTTGAATTCGAACTCATAAAGTGCAAATCCCAAATTCGCATCTAATTAATGCTCCCTTATGATAAGTACTTATTTATTTGGAAGCAACCAAGACAAAAAATCAAATAACTCGTAGAATATAAATAAAATTTCTGAATTGTAACATTCAATCAAGTGTAAATTATATTTTAGGCTGTCCTTTTCTTAAAAATAAATAAATAAATAAACATCCATTTTGACGTGGTTGCTATTGTTATGAAAACTTTGAATTGAAAAAAGGGAGAGATAAATACAGTGCACTGTCTCCACCAAAAGTTAAAGGAAAGAAGAGTAGTTGTGTGAATGATTAATGAATGTCAGAGTTAATGACATAATACATACTCCTATATGTCTCAGTTAAGTGAATCTAATTTTGGCAATTGGTTAGAAGCTCTTTTGATTCTTCTTCTTCAGCATAAGTGACAACATTTCAGCAACAATAGTCAACCTTTACATGTCTGTGTCTATGATATCCCAAAATTTCTCTACTCTGACTTAGGAGTCGTTTGGTACACGAAGGATTAGTAAAAATAATCCTGGAATAAAAATTTAGTATCGTTTTATTCCTTGTTTGGTTATTAATCTTGGGATAAGTTAAAAATAGTATTGGGATAATTTATACCTACCAAAGGGTGAAATAACAATCCCAATTCCCAGGATAAGTTATCCAGGAAACAGTAAAATGGACAATCTCGGGATTAGTACAACTTACCAAACATGCAATAAGTATTGGATTATTATAAGCAGCGGAAGCAATCCCAGTATCAAAATCACATGTAATCTAGACAACTAGTATAAACAGGATTTCATGGGTTACCTCTTGAAGCGTGAACAAAGTTCCTCTATCACGCGAGCCTCCAATTCCATAGATCAATGAAATTTCCACCATCAACATGATAAGGATTCGCGAACGTTCCATTGTCTTCTACTGTATTACCCAAATAATATCCGGAAATAGTAATTTTGTATGGGCGAAATTTTCTAGGAGAAATGGCTGAAAATTTCGGCCACCGGGTCTTGCCCCCTCTAGGTAGAAAACCTTATGTATTTATAGCACAAGTTTTAAGGGTTAAAACCCTATCTCAAAACCTATTGGGGTTTTCTTTCCACCAGAAAAAAAAAAAGATTCCTTTATTTTCTATTATTTAGGCATAACGGGGACCACAGAATTTAATTAACAAGGCTTTCGGTTATGGAATTCATTAGTAATTTTCGAAATTAATATCCACCATAATTAATTACGAATTATTCCACTAAAAGTTCGCAGTTGCACTCCTTATTTAATTTAAAAATCCATCTATTAAATCTTATTTAACTCCCCATATTAAGATTCAGATAATAATTAATTAAATAAAAATACTGACAATTTAATTTATTAATTTTTTACTTAGACTTTTGCATAACTAATTTCATATGTCGGATACAAAATTCACCGGCGAGGTTTACATATGAAAACTTATAAGCTTTCATAAAGGTGTATCATCAATCTCTAAACCGAGACATGAATTTCATCAACTAACTATTACTTCGCCAATGTACATTGTTATTATCAATTTACCAGGCATATTGACACACGAAAGGACCTCGCCTTTTAATAAACCAAAACAACAATAATATACACAGCTAATAATAATTATATCAAGATTAATTGTATAAGTACATTTAATGGCTAGAGAGTTTATTTTATTAAGTCAGTATAAAATACTTATCTCTACTTTATACTTATAAGAACCGATGATTTAATCTTCCGTGTATAAGCTAAACTCTATACACTAAATCATCTACTTTATAAGCAAAGGACACAGACTAATATATGATTTATTTAAAACTTTATTAAAGCTGAATAAATAATTATTTTATAATAAATATTATATCCAAACCAAACTTATGGTTAATAGTATATATCCCAACAATAAGAAATAATACTAGAATAACTAATTCCAACATAATAAAATCTCAGGATAACTTGTCTTCAAACCAAACGACCCCTTAATATTCTGCATGTTTCCAGTGGGGATGTTTAGAGAGTAATTAATATATAGATCGTTTACACTGAGAGACGGATTTACAGCATAGAGTTCATGAAAACTCAATAATTTTTGCTCAAATCTTATATATGTGTATCAAAATATTTATTAAATGATTAAATATCTATAAGTATACATTTGACTATAAACTCAGTTATTATTATTTATTAATTTAAAATCGTTATAAAAACTCATCAACTTTAAATCATGAATTTGCCTATGTAATGGGCATTTCCTTTCCTACTAGCCTTCTTTTCCCAATTTTTCTTTGGAACATCTAGATGAATAGAAATAGAAATATTTTTGACAATTCCTCAAGCTTGGTTTCCATCAAAAAGTAGTGTTAAACTGAAATCCAAGAATAAATAAAGGTAATTTAGCCAAAATATCGTTTTAACTAATATTTTTCTATGAGGTCCAAAAGAAAAAAGTGATAATTAAAATGAAAAGGAGAAGTATTAATATTATTATTTCCTTTTTCTTTTAAATAATTTGATTATATAAATATTTTTATACCATCCGACATAGAAATTGAACAGGTAAAAGTTTTAGATTGGCCTTCGAAAGCAAAGTTTTTAAAGTTAGAAAGGGGTGGGGGTGTTAATGCAAATGTACAATGTATTTACTATTAATTGTGTAGACAAAAACAATTAATTGGATAAATCCACTGCATGTCTCAAAGAAAGACAAATAGACCCAAATTTGTCTAAAGAACCTTCTCATACATCCTAACCTTTATCTTTATTCCTCTGGTCCTTTTCTTCTTTTCAATCAATGGGTCCCATCTTTACTTTCTATTTGGGCAAGTCTTTGGTTTATTTGTTTATTTAATTAACCATACATTTATTCATTTTCCTTTTTAAAACTCATCCTTTATGTTAGCTTCATGTGAGTTTTAAGTTTTTTTAATAAAAAATGTTGCATGGTTCACGAAAAAAATTAATAACGTTTGTCGGTAATATCAGCATGGAGAGGCTATTATATTATATTGTTTGTCATAGGCGAAACAATGTTTCATGTCGACTTGTCTCAACAAGACATATTTGTAATTAGAAACTTCATTAAATTTCAAGTAACATGCTTTGTTGATTGACAAGGGTGTGAGAGAAAACATTAGAGAAATTTCCAAAAACAAAAATATACGATTTGTTTTAAATTATATACTATTTCAATTAGTGGAGGCACGTGAACCCATGTCTTTTCGCAAAATTAAATATTTAATGTACATATTTATTAAATTGGTATAATATTAACTGTTGGCACCAATCCTCCAAGAAGGTTGAATGGTGCACTTCGTTGAAGGTTGAGTTAATATTACCCGAATAGGGATCAATTCCCAGTTAATACATTTCCTCCTTTTTTTTTAAATAGTGCACCGTGTGCCAGAAATTCTAGATCCGCCTCTGAGTGAAGTATTAATGAAGCGAGATATTTAAATGAAGATAAAGGATAAGTTAGATCGAATATTCGAGTCTTTTTTAATAAGTATGCAAAAATTTAAACAGATAAATAATATGAAAAGTTATGATTCGAATCGAGACGTGAGACCAGAGCATCGAGAATGCTATTAACATTGATGATGCTGCATAGAGGAATTTCTCTCTTACTACTTTTTAATATTTACCTGCCTAAAAACCAAACAAGATTCAAGAATCAATCCATTACAAATAAGATACAGTACGACTCAATCAAAAATTAAAGGCGAGCACCTATCACGAACCTTATTGAAAACAACCTAGCTAACGAGCAATCTTACTAAAGCAAGAAGCAAGAAAGAGTAATTATTTTCTAATAATTAAGGGATAATTATCTCAAATTGTAAGTGAGAAAAAATGATTATATAAAAAGTAACGTCAAAGGAAAAAAGAAATTTCAACTAGAAAGAATCGCTTTCTACATTCATTAGCTAACATTCAAAGTGTTATATTCATTAAAACCTTTTAACTTTTTAGTCCTTTGAATGCAGCAAACCTATCTATCCTCACTCACCTACATTTTCTTTCGAGTGATTTTATTTTGTGCCTCACACAACTTGAATTTACACTAGTTGTGTGATGCCTCTTTTTATCTCACATATTTGTGGACCCATATCTTACACACTTGGGTCCACAAAATTCTGGGACCACACAGTTGTGAGACAAAAAAGAGGCCTCACACCTCAGTCATTAGAGTCTAACAATCTGATTTTCATATTGGCTAGCTGATGAAGCTCTTTAGTCAACTCCTGTCTACGTGCCTCAGTGTGTACTAAGCTTCCCGTTGACTTACGAGTGAGAGCGTCTGTCACAACATTGGCTTTACAGGGATGGTACAATATCTCGACATCGTAATCTTTCAGTAATTCAAGATGTATTGTAACTATTGTCAGTTGTATGAGGCACAAAATAAAATTTTTGGTTTCTTGATGATATCCCTCACTATATGATATTCTCATCACATAAATTCATAGTTCAGTGCACGAAATGGGGGTTTTTCGAGGCTCGTGAAATAAATGTATCTTTACTTAATTCTTTTCGGTCTCCATCCTTTAAAAGTGGTTACGTTTGCCGCACCTAGAAAAAAGAAAAAAGAAAAACGATATATGAAGTAATAAAAAGAGTGCCATTGCCTACCGAAGGATTATTGCTTTTTTTCTTTAACTATCTTAATTTAGAAATTTATTGGTCTGATTAAATACCAAGTAAGTTCGCTAAAAGAGGTAAAACAATTTTTACATGAAAATTCTTCATTTTCAGAACCAGAGCGCATGCTGGTTACAATTATTGGCCCTATTAAATCCATCATTTTCGTGATATAATTTACATATACATTTTAAAAATAAATACTAAATTATAAACGTATAATTTAAAAGTATAACGATTCATGATATGATAATAATAACTGAAAAATGATAAATTATAAACTTAAAAATTTGGATTCACCGCCCCTCTAAGCCAAGTCACTCACCTAACTCCACGGTTATTGTTACTTAAAAGACCAAACAAGCAAATCTAACACGATTCAAAAATAACAAAACAAGAAAACCAACGAAAACCAAACAATTCCAAAGAAGCTAATTTTGCACGAATTTTAGTAGGCGTTTGGCCATAAGTTTTGTAAGTTTTCTTTCAACAAAAAAAAAAATCAAATAAATATGTTTGTTTATAGAATTAATCTAGTTTTTGGGAGATTTTGAAAATCAAAACTTCAAATCCCAGATATAGCTTAAAACCTCATTTGGGCCAAATCATGATCATTTGGCACTTTCTTTTTTTTTTTTTTTTGATTTGCACCGGATGTCCGAGTCTCTAAGAGCCCCGACTAATCCCGGGGGTGCACTGGCCCTCGGCAAGGAGTTTCCCGCAAGTGCACCACGGTTAATTCAGGTTTTACTTAGTCCGATGGCCCTCAGAAATTGTTTGCACCCAGTGGGTTTCGAACTTGAGACCTTGAAAGGGAGCAAACCGCAAGGCTCAAATTTATTGCCACCAGGCCAACCCCTGAGGGTTATGATCACTTGGCACTTTCTAGCCGGAAAAAAAGAACTTTTTAACATGTTAAAACTTGCCCCAAAATTCATGTCCAAACTTATCTTTAATTTCAATTCAAACTCCACCCAAATCAACTCTTTCAAAAATATTTGGGAATCTATGTCCAAACGGTCCTTAATTATTTCGGTTAAGATTTGTACAAATTGTGAGCCCCCTCTATAGAGGCCACCTGTTGAATGTGATTAATATATATGCTGCTGCTGACAAGGAAGCAGCAGCTACTCCCTAAAAAGACTAGTACTTCACGTAAACTTTGAATTCTATTGTCAATTTTGTGTCTATGTACATGTACTGACGACATCTATATATATCTACACTGCTGCTTACCTAATTTATTTTGATGGACTTTAATACTTGAGTATATAAACGTCAACTTTAACTTTTCTTGATAAATTCACTTAACAATCTGTGCTATCGCTTGGTACATTGTAATGAATTCAGATTTCAAAAGATTTTGTCAGCAACAACGGCTACTTAATTCAGTCAGAATGTCTCACTTCGACCGCAGAAATGAACTATTTGTTTTCTTATATTGTAGTATTGGATAATTAGGTGTTTGGTTGGGAAACAAGTTATCCCAGAATTAACTACTTCGAGATTAGTTATTCCGAGATTGTTATCCCACCCTTCCATAGAGATAAAAATAACACTACAATCTTGGGATAATTAATTCCGGGATTAGTTATACCGCGAGTTTATCCCAACCAAATATGATATAAACTCATATCAAATTTAATATCGGGATTAATTATTCTTTATCCTTCGTACCAAAAAATACCTTATTGTCTCATGTAATGAGTAACTTAGGCCAATTTTAATTTTATCAACATGATTGTGTATCAGAGGCAGATTCATCTTTGTTACTGGATTATCCAATATTTGGTCTTATTTAATAGCGGATTCAGGATTTAAATTTGATAGAATATTTGATATTCATGTTCTTACGACTGAACTCATTGCACATTTAAGATTATAGGTTCAGAATCTAATATTTATGTTTGCCACGTAAATTCACGTAAACTTTGAATCCCGTACATTGTGTCTATGTACATGCACTGAAAAGACTGAATACTGCTTGGATGAACTTTCACAGCATTATTCTTATGCACCCTACCAGACCATTCCTCATAGATTATATTATCATTCACTCGCCGATGAATGCTTTTTCTGGATATATATATATATATATATATATATATATATATATATATATATATATATATATATATATATATTGTCAGCAGCAGCAGACTAGTACTTCACGTAAACTTTGAACTCTATATATATTGTGTCCATGTACATGCATTGGTAACGACATAGAATACAAATTTAAGACCTTTAATCATTTGGATATGAATATATCATCATCAACTTTAACTTTTATTGATGAATATATTCACTTAACGGTGCATTGCATGTTTTTGATAGATATTGATATACCTTTTCTACTAATGAATTTGTATACCAAATAGTAATTGTTACGTTTGGTTGTTGCTAATTTGTCCTTTTACGCTCATTTTTTGTAGGAATTTAGCCAGAAAAAGCAAGAAATGCGACTATATGTTATATCATGCGTTCCCACGGTGTAATTTCATTCATGCATCTTCTTTTTAGTCAGGATTAATCCTTTTGCTTTTTCTTCTTTCTCAGTCTATCTTTTGATTTTTTTTTCCTTTTACTTTTGGTTTCCTCCAGGGCGGTGTTAGGATCGAAAAAGTCAGGTGTCATGCGGAAGCTAGTAAAGCAAACGTTCAACGACGATAAATCAGACAACAAAGGAGAAATCTACCAAAAGAGACACAAACATTTAACGTTGTTCGGTCAACTGACCTACGTCCACAACGGAGATGAGCAATCCACTATAATAAAAAGAGAGTACAAAATATCGAGAGAACAACCTCACGAAGAGGCAAACACAAGTGACACACTTACACTTGTTCCGTAAAGTTCTCCCCCTAGACACGACTCTCAAGCCCCCTATGGCTACATTGTGGATGTTACTGAATGTGAAGGAAGGATTCTCAATTTATAGAAGTCCAAACCTTTTCCTACAAGAAAAAGGACTAGCCAAATATTGGAGATTTATAATTTCCTTTTACAAAAAGGAAAACCCAGTTAAGGTAATTATATTGCCCTTTTCCTTCAAGAGATAGGAAAACCAAATATGGTAAGAAAATTATGGCAAACACCTAACAATTCTCCCCCTTGGCCTGAATTTTCTGACAAAATAAACTTGATCCACCTTCTTCACATAGCCTTCAACAGGTCGCATCTCCAGATCTCCGCCACAAAGTTTGTCTCAACGTGCGAGTACTCCGGTCAAATTTCTCAGACAAAAAATCACGATTATCGTCAAATATGTTGTAGCTAGAACTGAACCCGCCAAGATGAACCTGTCTTGAACCTCGCTCTGATACCACTTTTGGCATATTCCATGGTCACCTTACCTCCAGGAGCTGAATTTGTCAAAGAAACACGAAGAGTTTCCCAAGAGTCTGGCAGAGTATTAAGAAGCCAAAGTCCTTGTATCTCATCATCAAAATTAACCCCCATTCCAGATAGCTGATCAAGGACGCCCTGAAAATCATTTATGTGATCAAGGATAGGGCTGCCTTCCTTGTATTTAAAGGTTATCAATTGCTTTAGCAGAAACAATTTGTTGTTCCCGGTTTTTGAAGCATAAAGAGTCTCTAGCTTTTCCCACAATGATCTCGCATGTATCTCGTTCACAATATGGTTGCGAACATTATCTTCAACCCATTGTCGTATATATCCACATACTTGTTGGTGCTCGAAATCCCAATCTTCATCGGATATACTCTCGGGTTTATGAGCTGAAAAAACGGGTAGATGCATCTTCTTCACGAACAACAAGTCTTTCATCTTGCTTCTCCAAACATTATAATTTCTCCCATTTAAACATACCATCTTGCTCATATTCGCCTCCATTCTGTAATAACCCGGATAAATAACCAAGGCTTTGATACCTCTGTTATGTCGAGGAAGAGGCAAATCCGAAAATAAAGAAGATAAAGAACACCAAATTTTAACGTGGTTTTTACCTTCGATTTGAAGGGTTTTCCACGTTAAAATTTGGTGTTCTTTATCTTNCGTATTTGCCTCTTCCTTGACATAACAGGCGGGGACGGGGGCGGGGGCGGGGACGGTGGGGTTCTTTTTAATTCCTCCCGAGCTAGGAGCTACTTTGCTTCTTTGATCACTCGAACCTGCGATTTTACGATTGAAGGTAAATGATGCTTACCACTCGAGCAACCCTCTTTTATCGGCAGTGGCCAGTGAGCTTGATATTCTTTTTATATGGCTAACGATATATGATACTTTCCATAATTCAACTTTGGTATGTTATGATATACTCTATCATATTGTAAAAGTTTTAATCTTAAATTTCTTATTCTATCTTTCATAACATATTTTTATATATAGTCATAAAAATGTCATAGCATGCTTTTTTTTTAGAACAATTCTAAAAGTAACTATGAGTGACAAATTTTATTAATTTCTTATATTATGTGTTCAATCTAACACCTTATAAAATAAAAAGATTAAAGCATTTTTAAAAAAAATTTAAAAAAAATCATGACATTTTTTCTTCAATTGAGGTATTAATAGGTTTTAGACTTAAATAATTTTGGAATGTCTTTAACAAGATCGCTCAAGATTAATAGCATTTGTTTAAATGTAATACTACTATATGAAGAATAGTAACTTTTGTATTGGTAAGACGTTAAATAAATTCCAGTTTAAACACTGCATGTTCAATTGCATAATCTTTTCCCAAATTATTATGGAGTACAAATCTTGAATACAAACTACAAAAAAAAAAAAAAAAAAAAAAAAAGAAACAAGATTCTACACGCACGTGTCGAACACATGAAAAAAATTTCAATAATAGGTGGAGACAAATAGACATGATGTTGCAGCTCTTAAGTCTTTTGTGTTTCATCTATGAACTTTAAAATGATACAAACTGATATGTTTATTCAGTTACATTATTGCCAAGAATATAAAAGATTAAAACAATACTAGATGAGAATGAAAGACCGAATGCATAATAATTTTGATTTAATGTTTGTTTTCAATTTTGGGGTTGCAAACGAATATAAAAGATTAAATAATGTATATAACTAGATGAGAATGAAAGACCAAGTACCTCATAATTTAAATTTAATATCTTTCTTTTTAATTTAATACTAGTATACATTTTCAGTTTTGGGGTAGGCCGGTCTGCGTACATCCTTCCCTCCTCAAACTCCACTTAGAGAAATATATTAAGTATGTTATTGTTATTGTTATTGTTATTATGGTTTAATTAGACAAAGGCAAATTCTAAATTTAAGCAATATATATATATAGAGAGAGAGACTTATTCTGCAAAAATATAAGTAGGTCAAACTGAAAGAATGAATTTTTTTTTCCTAATTGGGAGAGGAAGGGATTACAAGGTGAAAATCAAACCATCACTTACAATATAAAATAAAAACTCGGGTAACTAACCAACTAAGCTATTAAATTCCTCGAAAAAAAAAATTTAGTTGAACTCACTGAATTCAATTAAAAAAAAAAGGAATCTAAAGGAGAAGGAGGTGCATGCATTATTTATATAAGACCAAAATAAAATAATCCCCTAATTAAGGATGTGTAGGGATGGGGAGGGAGTGTACATTGAATTATTATAGTTATGCCTTTCAATTCCTCATAATATATATAGTTATACTTTTCTATGTCTAGGGTATGGGCTCTAACACTATAACCCTAGCTCTGAAATAAACTTAAAGTAACACAGAGGATAGGGTGGTTGTATCTCTCTTTCATCATTTCATTGTATTTTTCAATCGGTGTTTAGTATCTGTATTGACGCTTCGATTAATCCGACTGTATGCAGTATAAAATTCATTAAAAGGAAAACTGCTTCCAATTAAGATCTTTTTATTCTTACGGTTCGAACTTCTGACTTCTGATTAAGCGTGAAGAAATTATATCCATCTCGCCATAATCTTACATGGTATAACTTTTTTTCCTTTCTTTATATGAGTTTTAATATACTCTTATGGCTATGCTGTTATAATTTTTTTTGTTTCCCACTTGTTGTTTGATATTTATATCAGATTCTTTTTCTCAAAAAATTATAATACAACAATATGGTCTGGGTTCATGGGATGTTTCCATTATGCACCAACTTGTTAAAAACATTATCAAGACTATTGTGAAATTGTGAAAAATCAGAAAATTTTCTAAGAGTTATGTTTTTTTCCCTTTTATGTTAAAGAAACTAGCAATTTAAATGTCTCCTAAAGATAATGACGAATTCTAATGAATGAATATCTCATTCTTATAGTGCAATGCTACTCTGTAATTATGAAAACTATAACAAGTGTGTAATGACTCTTTATCTACTTTTGTTATAGTATTATCGTCTTATTACCCACACAAAAAATAAAAATCTAACAAGTAGTCCATATCACTTCAAAACAATTGCTAGTAACTGAAAAACTGAAATTCATGACGCACTGGATAATTCCTAAATAACAATCCTTTAAAGTGGTTATCTGGTGTCATTTCTATGTTTTTTATATTTACAAAAGATTTTCTTTAGATTTTTTTTTTTATTGAAATTGAAATGAATTGTTTTATAATATTTCCTCTACTACAAAATACAAAAGTTTCAGCTCTAGATGTGGTTTCCTCAACTTGCTATTGTTATTAATTTATTTTTTGTTAAAAACCCAGCTGCTCAAAAAAAAAAAAAAAAAAACTCTAACAATAAAGTTGTCCTTTTACTTGAACTTGTATATTAAAAATAAAAGAAATTAAGTAAATCAACTTTGAGCCCATCTTACTCACTAGTTGTCCAGAGCAAAGCAAATGGGCTGTCAATTGGCAAATTGCTGTTTTCAATGCTAAAAAAAACAAACAATGCCAGTTCATTATCTATTATCAAGATACCAGTACAGATTAATTATTTCTAGATTAAATTGCTGGATTTTAATCAATTAGGTTCAAATCTAGTTAACAAAATCTTCTTTTTAGCTAACACATATTGGTTATTAGTTGTTCTGTTCTGATTCTTTAATACAAGTGTCCTAATCCCTTTTCCTAACTCCTATTTTCCTTCTTTTTGTGCATACATAATTAACCAGCTTTGACTAGCTAGAATAAAATGATTGTGAGAATATTTGAACTATAATACAAGTTTTAAAAAAAAAATACAAACTCTTACTCACCCAAGTGCTAGAAAAAAATGGCAAGTATAAAATTAGACGGTCGATCGAAACTAATTGCATTCTCTAGCTAAAAAGATATATAT
>NC_031999.1:24342973-24346282 GCF_001879085.1 Nicotiana attenuata
ATATACTCCCCAGGCGGAGTGTTTCACGCGTTAGCTGGGCCCCTGATCCGCGTAGACCAAGGGCGAACACTCATCGTTTACGGCATGGACTTTATATATATATATATATATATATATATATATATATATGTATTGTCGACTTATTTTTGGAAGCGGCTAAAAATATGTATTTCAAAAAAAAAAACTCACTCGAGTAAGACCACGTAAAAAAAATTAATTAGTTAGTGATCATAATTATATATGGGGAAATAAGGCTGAAAATATATGCTAAAGAATAAGGACAGTTTAAGGGTTGCATTTATATCAATGCCTTGGCATCTTTTACTTTAAAAAAGCTAAAAAAAATAATATTAAAATAAACAATCATTTAAGTAAATTACTAGTTTGGACGGTATTATATGATATACTAACATATATCAATTCTCAAGCAAGAGAAAGTAAACTGAGATTAGTGACTCAGAGCTCTAAATACAGTTGTACCCTATTGTAATTAAATTCTAGGTCTTAGTGTCAAAAGAGCTTAATAATCAATTAAGTAAATATCGGTAGTTGTTTAACACAACTAAATTACTTCATATGGTCAATAATAAGTAATTTTTTGGTTTTTGGCACACCACTTAAGAAAATACTAACTCCTAGAAAGAAAAGAGTACTTTAACTAAATTACGTATATTATTAACTTGATACATTGAAATATATAAATAAGGACAAATTTGGGAAAATAAAATTAATTATTTTTTGATTATGTAAAAGAACATTTATTTTAGACGAAAATAAAAAGGCCAAAAGATCACTTATTGTGAACCAGAGAGTAATTAGCGCAAGACTCATCATTAGTCTTAATTAAATATTACTAACTTTTATAAACAAAAATAATGAAGATGCTAGAATAAATAGAATCTACATAGAATAAAACAATTAATTGTGAGGAAAATCAGGCAGATGTAATGTGGTCAAATGGATTTGTTGAATTAGGACATTTGGAGACCAAATGCACTGTAATCTTAACTTAAGACATAAAAGACCAGATTTTTAAAGAATTGGGACTGACTTTTATAATTTTCTAACATATTGGACGGTAAAGGGAGCTTTAGCGTAACTAGTAAAATTATTGTCATACGATTAGGAGGTCACGGGTTCGAGCCGTGGAAACAGCCTCTTACAAAAATACATGGTAAGACTGCGTACAATAAATCTTTATAGTCCGGCCCTTCCTCGGACGCCGCACATAGCTGGAGCTTAGTGCACCGGACTGCCCTTTATAACATATTGGACGGTACATGAGAACCATATATTATATTTGTTTAGTGCAATATTTTATTAGCTATTAATCAATTCCAAATCGCCTTTATTATGCGGGTGTTAGAGTGTGATCTGCAGGAGATTATTTCTTTGGCATTTACCAAGTAGACTTGATTTTATACACTGACAAAATCATTCAAGATTTTGCTTTGAAGTTTAAAGATATGATTTTACAGAAAATGTGCGATTTTTTGAGCAAAAGGAAATCAAAAAAGATTTTCTCATTTCTTTATTATAAACTCCATATAGTTTGAAACAAGGTTAGACTGGAAAAATTAAATATTTTTGTGAGTAAAACGATGCACATTTGAGGAAATCTTTGTTGCAGATTACAAATCAAATCGAATGAAATAATTTTGATTCGAGGAAAATCACATTTGGAGAAGTTACACTAAAGATACTAATGATTTGGTACTTCAACCAGCTCATTTAATTTAATCTGGTATAAGAAATAATATTAAACATTGCTGATTTAACTTCTTTACTAGTATTAGTATCCGTGCGGATGCGCGGACACTAATCATTTAAGTTATTTGGATTATATATAAATAATCTTAAAATTTACACTTTCTCAGTAAATATAGATAATCATTGGATATTAACTACATGAAAAAAATTAACCAATTCTTCAATTTTTCTTTTTTGATACCATTCTTGCCGGTGTCATTGGATCCTAAAAATAGTCAGGAAGCAAAATAATAACTCATATTTATGGCAAAACAATCAAATATTGAGACAATGAATGACTCTTTGGACTTAACTCTTTTACTACTACTTGTACTCTTATATGATGTGTTGATATCTCTTAAAAAATATTTCTTTCTTAAAATTTCAGTTTCTAAAACATTATTTTTCAATAATAATTATTTTATAATAATATAATTGAAAGTATTATTCTTAATTCAAAACTCATTTTAGTTGGCTATCTAAAAATATAAAAAATCCTTTAGCTAGTGAATTCTTTTTACTCCATTTTGATATTTGACATTAACCATGTTAAATATCTGAGTTATTTGAATTATATGTAAATAACCTTAACATTTAAACCTTCTAAATAATTATAGATAATCGTCAGATATTAATTAATAAACACTACATGAAAAAAGACTAACATTTTCTCAATTCTCGGAGTGATAATTTTATTTTTGCACTATTCTCATAGGTGTCATTAGAACCTAAAAATAGCCACAAAGTGAAATAATAACTCATATTTATGGCAAAGCACAAAGGTTGACACGATATAAATGATTCTTTGATTACGACGTGACTCTTATACTACGACTTGAACTCTTATTTGGTATGATTTTATCTTTCAAAAAATATTTCTATTTTGAAATTTCAATTTCTAAAACTTTATATATATTATAATAATAATTATCTTTATAATGATGCAAGTGAAGATATTATCCTTAATTTAAAATCCACTTTAATCGGCTATCTAAAAATTTAAATGATTCTTTGGGCGGATTTTTTTTGGGCGGATTTATTTCAGTATGACTCCACTTTAAGTTTATCGATATCTCTAGCCCTAGAATTTGAATTTTTAATACCCTATATATACAAAAATTTCGTTCTTTGAATCATTAAATGTTAAATTAGTTGATTATTATTATAAAATATTGCATATATTGTCTTAAAATTGGCAAGTAGTTTATTTTTCGACACCATACTTGGCTTAACCTCAATGCAAACTACTCAAATTGCATTCCAATTCAAATTCGAATATCATATTAGTTTATTAGTGTCACGACCCAATTTCCAAACCCGGTCGTGATGGCGCCTCTCGTGAAGAGAAGGCCAGCCAACTAACCCAAATCGTCTCTTTAACATTTATTAAACCATAAACCGAATAGGTGAATATAGCTTAACGACAATAATAACCAGTATGTACAACCCAACACAACCCGACCGGGGTGTCACAAGTCACGAGCATCTAAAGAAACCTGAACACAACTACAGGGCCAATAATAATATATAAAGAAAAACTTCTGAAAAATCAAAAGACAA
>NC_031999.1:24346296-24464018 GCF_001879085.1 Nicotiana attenuata
TCCGGTGCCGCGAACGCTGGCGGTCACCTTGCTCAGCTACATTAGTATTACCTTCAGTCCGCTAATCACCCGCTACCGGGTGAACAATACCTGCAACTGCACGCGAGGTGCAGGGAGTAAAGTGAGTACTTCCAACTCAGTGAGTAATAAGAGTAAATAATAACTGAGAGGCAAGAAATCACGTAAGAGCACTCCATCATGCTATATAGGACAGTACAACTCTTTGAGAAAACAGTAAAACCGTAAAAATCCTTTAGAAAATATCTGGCTCAGTTTAAAACCTCTTTTGAAAACATCTTTTTCCAACAGTCAAGCAAATGAATGCGTAATCGGACAGTGCAAGTCCGCACATAAGTCAGCCCCTCGGGCACAGCACTCCACAAACAATTAACACCAGGGCGTCTGTTAATCAGTACAAGAAGTAGCATGGATGCCAGTGATATGAGAGTGCTGAATGTCATGACACGTAGTACAAACAGGAACCAATGCATGAATGCAATGCAATGCATATGACCGCTGCGGCGCGCAGCCCGATCCATTTGGGTACCCGCGCTCACTGTGGGGGTTCAGACTCCGGAGGGGCTCCTACAGCCCAAGAGCAATATCATCATAGTATCGCTGCGGCGTGCAACCCGATCCATCCTAAGTCTAGAACATGCAAATGAGCTACTCGGGCAATGTCAAGTAATAGCTTTTAACTCAAAACATCAGAAAAATGCAATTTAAGTCTTTAAACTTTAACAATATGACTGCACATTTCAAAACAGGGTTTAACTCAGGACTGAAATCATTTAATATGCTAAGTGTCATGAAAACAGTGATAATAATCCCTAAAGGATTCAAATAATCGGCACGAAGCCCAAAACATGGCAATCAGCCCAAATCACGATAGCATCAAGCAGGTTTTAGTCAATTACGCAGTAAAATCAACAACCGGGACGGACCAAGTCACCATCCCCAACGGTGCTCTACCCCACGCTCATACCTGGCGTGCAAGTCACCACAATACAGCACTATGATGTGCAAATCCGGGGTTTCAAACCCTCAGGATATTATTTACAAGTATTACTCACCTCGAACCGGCGAAATCTCTAGCCCGCGACGCCTTTGCCCCTCGAATCGGCCTCCACGCGCGTCGAATCTACCCAAAAACAGAGCGAATACATCACAATATGCTAAGGGAACAAAGCCCAAGCGAAAACAATCAAGAACGGGCACAAATCCCGAAATTTGCAAAACCCGAGCCCCGGGCCCACTTCTCGAAAGTCAAAAATTTTTACACCAAAATGTTCCTTATCTCGCCACGAGTCTATACATGTAAAAATCACAAGAATCGGAGCTCATTTGCTCCCTCAAATCCCAAAATCTCATTCAAAAACCCAAGCCCTAGTTCTTCCCTTTTTAACCCAATTTCCATGAATTTAAGTGTTGAAATCACAATAAAAATGACGTTTCTAGGACATAGGACTTACCTCCAATCGATTCCCAGTCAAAACCCTCTTAATTGCTCGCCAAATACTCCCAAGGTCGCTTAACAATGGTGGAAAATAACCCCAACTCGCGGATGAAATGTTTTTTAAACATTCTGCCCCAGCTACAGTGTTTTCGCAATTCCCAGCAAATCCTTCGCAATTCCCAAGGCTTACAGGTTTTCGCAATCCAGGAAATCATTCGCAATTCCAAGCTACAGTGTTACACCAGAACCAGCAATATCAATCTTCTCCAAAATGATCCGAAACCACCCCGAAATCACCCGAGGCCCCCGGGACCTCAACCAAAAATACCAACATATCCTAAAACATCATTCCAAACTTGTTCCAATTATCAAAAACACTTCAAACAACACCAAAATCATCAATTTACAACGAATTCAAGCCTAAGTTCTTCCTAAATCTTTCAAAACACGCATTCGATCAAAACCCAACCAAACCACGTCCGAATGACCTGACATTTTGCCACACATCCCAATTCACCTAATGAAGCTTCAGCAACTCTCGGAATTCCATTCCGACTTCCGCGATCAAAATATCACATATCAACCGGAAATCGCCAAATACTAACTTCGCCAATTCAAGCCTAAATGTACACCGGACCTCCAAAATCACTTCGATCACACTCCTAAGTCACAAATCACTTCTCGGAGCTAACCGAACCACCGGAAATCACATCCGAGCCCTCTAACTCATAAGTCAACGTCCGGTTGACTTTTCCAACTTAAGCCTTCTTAAAAGAGACTAAGTGTCTCATTTCTTATCAAAACCAATCCGAATCAACTCTAACTCACCACATACCGGTAATGAAACATGAAGAAGTATAAATGAGGAAAATGGGGCAGTAATACCTGATACGACGGGTCGGGTCGTCACAATTAGTAATAGTGATTTTTTAAAACGACACATAATGTAAATTAAAAAAAATATTCTAAGACATCCTTATCTTATAATCTATGTATTTGAGTTGAAAAAAAATATTTGAAATCGATGAGATTTACTTTCAAATTTTTTATACTCAACACAAATATGAAACATAAGAAGAAATTTGTTGTCATCTTTTATTTCTCGTTTTTAGATCTTTCTAACATTTTTTTCAATATTTATTTTCTTTTATCTTATTTTTTATGTCATTATTTCTTTTGTTACAAAAAATAAATTTATTTCACTATAAGTATGAGTTTTTAATAAAAAATTGTCTACGTATGAACTTTAATTATATTTTTAGTCTTTGGTAGAAACTATTGCATATTTTTCTTTTGGCTTTATATAATCAGCCTAAATAGGTGCTCACCCGACCACTTAAATTAAAAAATTGAATGATGTATAATTTATATATAATATGTGTATAATCGTGTGTTGTCGATATATCATCTATTTATATTAGCTATAAAAAGTAAACAATAAATATGACCGGATATTATGTAAATATTTATAAGATTTTGGTTTTTTGAGTTTATCCATGATATAATTTCTATTATAATAATTTTAAAACTCTCTACTAATGTTCAAAGTAATCTTATCTTTTTATTATCTTTGAATTAAAAAAAAGTAAAGAGTTTTTTCGAAATAATTTGTTTACATTTTTAGAAAAAAAAATTCACGTCATACCAATTTTTTCTTTATATATACTCTTTGATACACTTAAAAGTCGCTATAGAAACTATCAATTAGAAACCAATTTCTCTCTTGTTGAGTTTGAAAAAAAAAACTTTCACATAATCTAATGATTCAAAACTAATATTCTTAAACGAAAAAAATATTATACCCTTGCAATATTGGATTGACTACATCTAAATGAAGGGGTTTCAGCTTATACCCTTCAATCCTTGAATGTGCTAAATTGAAATTAATGATAGCAATTGTATAACCAAAGTTTTGTTCTTTGTTTGATGTCCATTTATGCAAATTGCTCTTCAAACAAACATTCTTCAAGAAGAAAAAAGAAACAACTTTTTTTAATATTGACTGATTTTGTGATGTTCGTTCTCCAGCGTGTATGTTTACTTTATTATATATGTAAGTAAACTTTTATTTGGTTTTGTAAACTCTTTTTTGTTATTTAGATAAACATAGACGTGTACCCTATATATTACATTTATTTTTAAAAAAATTCGTTTTATTCAAATCTAGTTACAGTGTTTCAAAGAACTATATATACTTATAGGATTTTAAATGTGAAAGAGTTTTATAGTTATATGGAGTATTTTTTTTTTGCTAGAGGCGAAGTAGTATTTAAAAAATTAGAAAAAATAACAAAAGTTTCCAAACATGATTGCATATGATCATTAACCGAATTAAGTATGATAACATGATAAAAAAAGATAAATTTTATTTTTAATTTAAATTCGAATTTTAGAACTTTATCTATAAATTCAAAATTATGCTTTAATTCAAATTCTATATATATATATATATATATATATATATATATATATATATATATATTTAACTAAAATAGACAAATATAGCATAAATTTATTATATACTATTGGCATTTATTAACTTGCCACTTGGCTTAACCAGAATGTCAATTATATATGGTAACTTTCCTGCTTTAATATATATATAGATCGGAGAAAATTAAAAGGAGATATAGAACAATTAGTAGAAATAATGGAAAAGTGAACTCTATACATGAAACTTCAGTTGGTTGTGATAATTAAGACATTTTGACAAGTGAGATTCAACTTCATAATAAGTTAGATTAGTAATCTAAAAATTAAGATTGGTAACCTAGTATAATCTGTAACAAGTTAAAATACACTAATAATATAAAAAGATACTTTACCCTATTAGTGTATATAAATTAAACCCAAAAAAAGCATAAAACAAAAGGCATAACACTCTCTCCCCTCACACACCACAGAGGGATGGGGGTGGGTTGGAGGTTAGGGATGGGGGTGGGGGTTGGAGGTTAGGGATGGGGGTATTGGGCCCAGTGGCGGATTTATGTATTGAGGTATGGAGCTAAAGCACCCATTGACTTTGGCCAAATCGTGTTATGTATTCATAGATAATACTTACAATTTTAAATAGTTGACCATTAGCATCCACTATGATCATGTTTGACCACGATAAGTTTATACTAAAATTAGTGAAGCACCCACGACCTATAAATCCTGAATCCGCCACTGATTGGGTGTATAAGGACTTATTTGGTAAAAATAGCACGGTCTAGCCAGTTTTCGGACTGGTCATTCAAAAATAGCCAGCGTTTACCAAGTCAATGAAAAATAGCCACTATTTTGCTGCAACAGAGACCGGTCCAACATAATATACTGGAGTTCGGTGCACCTGTGTATGAACTTCCAGCATATTATGCTGGAACTCCAACACAAGGAAAGTTCCAGCATAATATACTGGAGATTCGAGCACTTGTGTATGAACTTCCAGCATATTATACTGGACCGGTATACTTTGCTAGAACTCCAGTATATTATGCTGGAGTTCTAGTGTACTTATGCTGGAACTCCATCATATTATGCTGGAGTTCCAGCATACTTATCCTGGAACTCCAGTATAATATGCTGGAGTTCAAGTATATTTATGCTGGAACTCCAGCATAATATACTGACGTATTTTTCGGGTTTTGAACAGTGTTTTCGTTCAGATTTATCTTTACATGAAAAATGGCTAAATTTCGATTACTTTTGAAACTGGGCTATTTTTGAACGATCACTTGTAAATCTGGCTATTTTTGAATTTCTCCCACTTATTTGGGTCAGTACATTGCATGTTGGACTTTAAATCTCCTACAAAGTCTTCAATCGTAAATCCAGTCCATTTTGAAAGAATTTCTATAACCAAGAATTAACCCAAGTAGCCGCAAACTCAACTCCTTTAAAAATAATAAAATATATAATATATGTATACTTTATGTACAATAAGTATATAATTTTATATAATTAGTGTAAAATTTATGTATACCCGTGAAAAAAATAAATATTAAATTCAGCTGACTATTTATGTAAAGATCCCTTATAGTTTATCAAATGTGGAGTCCAGCCCACATAACCCATATGGACCATATCCCCTACTTGTAGAGTCGTAGACCAAGAACTGAAAGGTAAAATCATAATTGTTTTCTTTTTGCTAGTGAGTGCAGTTTTGATGGTAAAATCAAGACTTGTAAAACCATGTTTTCACAATAATGTCATCATTTTATAGTCTTAAGGGTCGGTGTATAAGAATAATGCTGAATAGGGTGTATTAGTAATGTATGAGTTAGTAATGCAATCGTTAGTTATGCAGAGATTATTTTTTATACACTGTTTGATGCAGTGTATTAAAAATTAAATGCATTGCATAACTTTTAAAAAAAATAGTTGTTTACAAAAATGTCCTTTATATTCTTTAGCTTTAAGGGTCTTTAAGAACAATTTTGTCTTTAATCATGCTAATGCATGCATTAATAGCCTTGGTATTACTAATGCCATGGTTTGCTATGCATTAGCTATACATAGGATAATACCAAATAGGATGTATAAATTATGTTTGTATTAGTTATACATAAGTAGAAAAAGTATACCAAACAAGGTATTACTAAAACACAAAGTTAATACATGCATTATTTTCTCTAATGCACTCTACCAAACGACCTCTTAAAGAGTTGGTCCATATCTTATCTGTCCTTAATTAAAAGGCGCATCTACCAATGGTGGCAGTAAAAAAGACGGGAACACGAAGGAGGTAGCTTACGTGTGTGATCGGTTTAGTCATTTAGGGGTCGTTTGGTTGGAATATGATTTATACCGGTATAAGTTATATTGGGATAAGTTATGCTGGGATTAGTTATGCTGGGATTGGTGTTTATTCATTGTTTGGTATGTTGTATTAAGAATGACAATTGCATAATTTTTAAGAAGAAGGTATAAATTATACCGGTGCTAATTACCCCACCTACTATAAGGTATAAGTTATCCCAGTGTTAAAATTAACACCGGGATAACTTATACCTGGTTTGCTAACCAAACAGAGTATTAAGGTGGTATTAAAATTTTATACCACCCTTATACCTTCTTGTACCTCATACCAAACCACCTATTAAGGTACTAACTTTGTCGGACGAGCTTCATGACATGGTGCTCATCTCTGAACCTCGGAATCTACAAGTAAAACAAATTTAAATTTAATGAATTCAATGTTGTGAGTTCTTTGACGATATGGACTCAAAACTTAATATCTATAATACTTTTCAGAATTTTTCACGTAGAAACCTATGGTATAAACCAAACTTATAGGTTGTACTCAATACTGCTATAAGTCTACAGACGCTTTTCAGTCACCCTACATTTGGAAGCGCCAATGCATATCCACATTCCTATTAGTGTCTGTCTTCCTGGCTTGGACCTTTCTTACCACGGCATCGGCCTCAATGAATAAATCTGCAAGCATCTCAAAAGAGTCAATTGAATATTTTGGTAAGAGTGAATACCATGTCAGGGTCCCTTTTGTGAGGGTTTCGCCAAACTTCTTCAGCAAGACCGACTTGATCTCATGTTAAGCTAAATCGTTCCCTTTCACAGCCTTGGTGTAGGTTGTGATGTACTCCTGTAGATTTGAGGTCCCATCGTACTTTGGTATGTCCAACATTTTGAACCTCTTTGGAATTAACTCTAGCGTTGGTTCGGCTTAAATGGCAATTGCGTGTATTTTTTCGAATCCGGGCCTTTTAGAACTGGCAGTGCACCTAAAATATGATCCATTCGTTCGTTTATATCCCTCATAAACCTCATGAGCTCGGTTTTGAAAGGGTCATTTCCATTGTCATTCCCAGATCCGCTACTGGTTCGCCCGACACCGTTGAAACCGACTTCACCCCTTGGGGTGTTATTGTCGACCCTCTGAGCCGTTTGATTTGCAAGAACGTTGGGAGGAACTGAGCCCTTTCCGTTTGCATTATTGGAAAGCACCTGACAACGCTT
Source organism: Nicotiana attenuata (assembly GCF_001879085.1). Taxonomy (NCBI): domain Eukaryota; kingdom Viridiplantae; phylum Streptophyta; class Magnoliopsida; order Solanales; family Solanaceae; genus Nicotiana; species Nicotiana attenuata. The sequence continues at coordinate 24,353,714 of NC_031999.1, forward strand.
GTTTTAACTCTACATTACCCGTTCCTGCCTTGAGAGGTGACTCATGATTGCTTTATGCTGTTTTCTTAAGAATTTCACTGTTTCCACGACATGTTCCTCCTCCGCATTATCGGGAGTTGGCTCCCGCACATGCCGGGGGTACTGCCCTTTACGAACCGGAGTTGCTTCGTCCCCTTCGTTACGAATGTCGCTGATTGAGTCATCATGTTGACTCAAATATTTGTGTTCTTCAACGTTGTGTGTGATGTTGACATCATTAGCTTCCATATACGATTTCTTATTAAGGAAAAAATCAAACAAGTTAGTGATAAATGAATGAATCAAAGCAATTACGCAGCTGTATAAGTCTCATGGTGGAAGCCAAACTATTTACCCGTAAAATGGTACAGTTAAATGTGTTACGTGATTTATAGACAAGCGAACTGATTTGATCCAAAAATGATAAAACGATAAGATTCAAAATGAGATTTACCAATTAAATTGAAGAAGATGACAAGCCTGACTCCGAGCGCAATGTCTCTAAGGACAAAAGTGAAAGCAATGATAAAGAACAAGTAAAGTTGTTTAATTGAGAGCAAAGGTAAAATACAACGTATATTTGCAAAGAATTTAGTGTCCTATTATGGCTACTGAGCCCACTATTTATAGCTTTGTCTAGGGAAACAAGATCAAAGGATCAAGCTCCTCTATGGCATGTCGTGAATGCAAATATTCTCTACAATGATCGCTTATTTAATGTTAGAAAATATTCCCTCATTGTAGAGTTGTCAATATGGGCGGGGGCGGGCTAGCCCAGCCCAACCCACGTGGGCTTTAGCAATTGATGGGTTGGGCGGGCTAGCCCACCATTTTGATAGGCCTTATAATGGTCAGCCCACCCCAGCCCTATGTGGGCTGCGGGCCCCCACGGGCCGGCCCATAATTTTTTAAATATAATTTATATTTTTTCCTTTAAGTTCTAACCTAAAAAGATAAATATTTAAAAGTTAAAAAAATCTTATTGAAATTTTTTTACAAAACTTAATAACTTTTTATATTGTTCCAATATATGATAAACACTAAAAAAAAGTAAAATACAAGACTAATATTTCGTTCATTAAAAGTCAAAACTCAAAACAAACTATTCAAGAGAACAACCATTATGCTTACGGGATATCCAACACATCATCTTCATCAAACATATTTGAATCCGCTTGTGAGAAGATTGTCTTAATATCTTCACTTTCATCTACATCTACAATTCGTATGCAATATTAATTAGTTAAATATTAGGAATAATTAAATTTTTAAAACTAATTAACGTTTTAAGACTTTGATCTTTTAATATGATGAGCTTAATAAACTTTAAGCTTGGATACTCTTCTTGATATTTTTTTTGTCGTATAATTTTTATAATATTTCAAATATATATTTTTATTAGGCCCACGGGCCGGCCCAGCCCAGCCTCAGTCAAGCCTCACGGACCACGGGCTTACTCGGGCCGGGCTTAAAAGCCTCATTTTAAAATGGGCTTCAAAAATTCTAGCACAACCCTGCTAAAATAATGGGCTAGGCTGGGCTGGCCCAACGGGCCAAGCCCATATTGACGGCTCTACCTCATTGAATGCTACCTGATGGCAAATACTTGGTCTTCTCCCGTTAACCAAGCCCCCTTCGAGATTTATCCGACGTTTGTTGAATTTGTTGTATCTGGTATTGGTCGTTACTTGACTTGACTTTTACCTATCTTCGGTTCCATGTGTCGTGCTACCATTTGACCATCTATTATAAGCCAAATTTGCCCCATACAATTAGCCTTAATTAAATATTATACTTTTATAAACAAAAAAATGAAGATGCTAGAATAAATAGAATCTACATAGAAAAAAATAATTAATTGCTAGGAAAATCAAGAAGATGTATAATATTTTGTTTTGAAAGAGGAGGAGAATTTATTTAATACTAAGTACGGATAAAGTCATTACAAGCCATAGTAGCATTTTCAGAGATGCTCATCATAGCATCGATGTTGCCTAGGGCTGCTAGTTTGTTACAAACAACAAGAGACATATTATGAACTATTACATCACCATTTTTGTCCCCCAACATCCTGGACTCGACAAAGTTGGGAGGTTTATGATAACACACTAGATTATTCATGAGAGGCTGCCTTGATCTTTCTTTTGCCAAAAGGTGATCTGTTGCATTGCCTTCTCTGTAGCTATGCCTGAGGGTTACTTGTCCCAGCTTGTTCATTAACCATGTGCAGTCAAAAATAATATTATTGTAAGTTATGGATCCTTTGTCAAGGTAGTGTATGACATCAGTGGAATCAGTTTCCACTTCTAGTGGTGTTAGATTATTCGTTGTTGCGATGCTCAATCCTTGATGGAGGGCTAGGAGTTCAGCATGTAATGGGGAGTTTGCATGTACTGAATTCATGAACCCTAGGATCCATGTAGAATTGGCATTCCTGAACAATCCTCCGATACCTGAAGATTCTGCTGTACTATGAAAAGCACCATAAGTATTGAGCTTGTACCAACCTGTCGGCGGCGCATGCCAAGCGATTTTTATAGAAATAGCTCTTGTAATGTTGGTAGCTTTTTCAGTAAAGAACCTATATTCTATGGCATGTTTCATTGTTTGAGAGGGTGTTAGGGAGAGGTTTGTATTATTTATGTTGTTATTATTCATGGTAAGTCAAAGGTTCAAAATTATGAAGGGAAAGAGATCCTCCCATTTTATAATATTGGAAGAGGAACTGAGCAACTAATGACAGGGGGGTTCCAAGTTTTAAGAGTGAGGAGCCAGTGTTCATTAGGGGGAGGGGGGTTGGTGACTATAGGAGTAGGGATATTTAATAGAGAATGGCAGAAATTTTTTGCGGTGTCACAGTGTAGAAAAATGTGTTCGATGCTCTCCTCGTAGTTGGGTCGATATTAATGCCAATGGAATATAGATATCTCCTAGTATGAATTCTTCCATGGTAACAGAGCCATAATTTTTATTTTATTTTATTGGGACAGTTAAGGGACCATATCCAATCAAAAATTTTCCTTAACGGGGTATTCGGAGCTTCCTCAATTAGGTTGTAACAAGATTTAGTGGAGAAGATTCTATTGGAGGATTTATTCCAATAGATTTTGTCATGGAGATTACTTTGAGGGATGATAATAGAATTAATCTTGTTAGCTATTGAGGAGGGAATATCAAAAGATATTTTATCAAGTGCCCAGGAGTTATTGTGATAGAGATCTTTTGGAGTAAGGAGGAGAACACTCTTATTCAAAGGTCCTATGAGGATTTGGCGGAGAGGTTGACAGTTAGAAATCCAGTTACAGGTCCAAATGTCTATGTTGGAGTTGTGACCAATTGACCAGGCTGTTCCTTTTGAGCAAATTTCCCATCCTATTTTAAGACCTTTCCAAATGAAGGACGGATGTTTGGGAGTATTGAGGATGTATTTAGTGATGAGCAGATTTGCCCAAGGGGATGTGGGATAATTTAGAAATCTCCAGGCAAGACTTGTAAGGAGTGTTTTATTTTTTTCACGGGCTTTCCTAATAACTAACCCTCCTATAGATTTATCACTAGTAATAGTGTTCCAGTTTAAGAGATAAAAAAAATTTCTAGTGTCAGTCGTACCCCAAATGAAATTTCTGAGGATTCTATCAATATACGCAACGATCTTACTAGGTAACATAGTGATTTGCATGATATAGTTAGGAACACTAGCTAGAGTAGATTTAGCAAGGGTGGTGCGCCCGACAATATTTAAGAAATTAGTTTTTCAGCTAGCTAGTTTCGTTATTAAAGTATCTAGAATGTAATAGAAGTCTTTATTTTTTGGATGGAGATTGTGAATAGGGAAGCCTAAGTATTTTTCAAAGACTGTAGTGTTTTTGATGCCTAGGTAAGTTGAGGCAAAAGTAATATCATTTTTAGAGCAATTGGTTAAGAAGTAGACCCTAGATTTTGAGTAGTTAATTTTTTGTCCTGAAAATTGCAAATGGTGGTGAGACAGGTTAGGATGAACAATTTTTCCTGGTAACTTTACCCATTAGGGTTAAGTCATCGGCAAAAAAGAGATGGGAGAGAGAAGGACCTTTTGGTGTTACCTTAATGGGGTCCCAAAGGTGGGTATCAACTAGGTGGTTAGTGCATCGTGAGAGCATTTTCATGCAGAGAATGAAGATATAGGGGGACATAGGATCTCCTTGGCGAATTCCCCTACTTGGGCAAAAATAATTAGTTTTTTGACCATTAACTAGAATAGCTATTTGGCTAGTGGTGATGCACGACATAATGAGCTTGGTAATATTAAGAGAAAATTTAAAGTGGTGGAGCGTTTGATAAACAAAGGACCATTCGATCCTATCAAAAGCTTTTTCAAGGTCAATCTTAATAATCATGTTACCAATCTTGCTCCTTTTTTATTTATTTATAGAGTGAATGACTTCTTGGATAATGGTAGCATTATCACTTGCCCTACGATTTCCATAAAGCTTGCTTGGTAGGGGCTAATGACAATAGCTAGGAAGGGTTTTATTCGATTGACGATTATTTTAGTAATGATTTTGTAGATAGTATTGCAAAGTCCTATGGGCCGGAAGTTCTTGAGGTTATTAGCATTAGGAAATTTTGGAATGAGACAGACATAAGTATTGTTTATGGGGGTGGAATAGTGCAATCTTTAAAAACCTTGTGGAAACAAGAAATTACAGAGGGTCCAACAGTATGCCAATATTTTTGAAAGAAAAATGGATGTAGGCCATTCAGACCAGGGGCTTTGAAAGGTTTGAAGGAGTAGAGGGCTTTTGTTATTTTAATATTTAGTAAAGGATTGTCTAATGAGGATAGGCTAAGGTTAGAGAAGCTGGTGGGGTTAGTATTTATGAGATTCCTATTTGTAGAGATCATTGAGGTAGTGAACAAATTGTGGAAGAAATTGGTAGTATGACTCATGATAGCTTCTTGATTATCAAAACAATTGCCATGATCGTCTTTGAAGAAGACTATTTGGTTTTTCCGTTTACGGTTGGAGGCACTTATATGGAAAAATTTAGTGTTGGCATCACCATCGTTTAACCAAGCAATTCTGGATCTAATTTTCCAATTATCCTCCTCTATTTTTAAAATGTCATTATACTCCCTTTTAAGGTTATCTTCTAAGTTTTGGAGGAAGGTGCTAGTGTGATAATGGCTTGAGGCTTGAATGCCACTTAGTCTAGCTAGGATAGTTCTTTTCTTTTTTTTAAAGTCTCCAAAGGTAATATTCTTCCATTGTAAGATATTTTTTTGGAAATTACTAGAGGCAGTAATTAAGTTGTTAGACCAACTAGAGTTGATAATATTAACAAAATTGGGGTGATTACACCAAAAAGATTCCAGACGAAATGGTCTAGGACCACTATATATATGGTTGTTGGAAAGAGTAAGAAGAAGAGGGTTATGGTACGAATAGGTTTTGGGGAGATGGATAACAAAAGCAGTGGGGAAAAAATCCAACCAGTTGTCATTAACAAAAATACGATCAAGGCGTTCCATAATCAAACCTTTAGACCTTTTCTTGTAATTTGACCAAGTAAACTTACAGCCCTGTATCCAAGGTCTATAAGCTTGCAATGGCTAATATATTTCCAAAGAAGCGATGACCTACAAGGGTTAACAGGTCTGCCTCCTAACTTATCACTGTCCATAAGCACATTATTAAAATCTCCACCAATCAACCAAGGACCTTTATGATCTTTAGAGATATTTTAAAGATTATTCCAAAGATGTCCTCTATTTAAAACAGAAGTACTGGCATAAATAGAGTTAAGGAGCCACGTTTTTTTAGTAGTAATTACCTCAATCATTGCATGAATGGCCTAATCGCGTCTAGTGAAGCTATGAACGTTGGCAGTGCTTGTATTCCATAGGATTACCATCCCTCCTACTTGAACTTCCACAGGGACTTCGATCATATTGGTGAAATCATGATCATTCAGTAAGGGAGCATGGGAGGTCATTCTAGTCTCAAGCAAGGTTACCACACAAGGTCTGTGGGTGTCCATTAAATCCTTAAAGTGCCTACGAAAGGTGTCGTTATTGGCACCTCTCACATTCTACAAAATAATGCGAGCAGGTTTATTCATTAGTGGGATTGTTGGGTTGATCACATTCATCCCCTCCTCTGGTGAGAGAGCTGGGTTCCTCCTCAGGCATGGCACTAGGATTATCGCATGCTTCCCCACATTGGGTTCCTGGGGGGGACGGATGTCCATGGAGCACTTGTACAGTGCCATTGGACAACTGAAGATGTATTTCTTGTCTTGCATTTCCCTGAATAGCAGCATTTTTACTTCTCCTAGACTTGCAAATTCTATTGCTAGTTCGTGGTGGTGGAGGTCTAACTCTTCCTCCTCGACTGCCTGATTTGGCACTGGAAGAGGGTCGTTAGGAGGGATATTTTCTTGCATAGGGGCTGGAGCCTCCTCCTGAGGTGGTGACTGATTGTGGTGGGGCTGAATTTCCCATGGCATGAATATTGGATTGAGTGTGGTCTGCTCCTCTGGTGGGAAGAATGGGAGGTTGGGAAGTGGAAGAGGTATTATTGGTGGTTGATTGTGTGGAGGCAGATTCCATTGGTTCTGCATTACTTGGATTAGAGTGGGGTTGAGATTCGGTGCTAGAGGGTGTAAGATTTGGTTGAGCCAAGTTTGGTTCACATAATAATTCATTGCAAGGTGCATTCCCTCCGACACCAGTTGTGCTAGATATTGAGGGTTTTGAATGACTAGGACAGTCTCCTGGCCATTGATTATCATATTAAAGGAGATTGTATGGCCCATGAGGCCCATCTCCAACAGAGAGTGGCTGGTGTTTCTAGGGGGGGGGGGTGGAGAAGTGTAGTTGTGAGGGGGATTTGGGATTAGAAGAGGAAGGTTGTTCATGGTTGTTTGATGCTGGTAGTTGAGAATTTGGATGAGCCTTAGTCTTCTCCTAAGAGATAGAGGAATTCGTGGCATGGTTATCACACTGGTTTATAGGAACTTTGGATGAAGATGGAGAGTTTGTAGTAGTAGGCATAGGTAGATGGATACTTATAGCATCTATGGGCATGCAGATCGTTTGAGGAGGCGTGAGAGGATTAGCAAAATATTTAGGAGAGATATCAATAGATCTTTGTAGATTTTTGGTAGACACTTGGCATTGATATGCAGAGGGATTGGACAAATGTAAAGAGGTAAGCTCGGTAGAGGTCGGGTTGGCCTCTGTTAGTGCATGCAGCTGGCTAGTGGTGAAGGCTTCAAGAGAAGCCTCCTGTTGATTGAGGGAATTAGTAGTAGGATTAATAGGTGTATAATGATTTAAGCATGTTTTATTTGTAAGTGAGATAGGTAAGGAGAGAGCAGGGGGCTGCCACGTGGCAATTACTATTTCAGCCTCCATGCATTGGTCATCCTCGAAGTCTTTTCCTATGCTAGAGGTGGTTTTTGCAGTATCAGTGGGCTGGATTTGCAGGGCTGCAAATTGGTTTGTATTTTCGTGGATTTTGAGGTTAGGGTCAGCCTTGTGGGAGTGCAAACGATGCTTGTTGTGGCCAATTTTCCCGGAGACAACTTTATTAACATATTTAAGATTTTGAGTATTTAAGAACTTACTTGTATCTGCATCAAAAATCCTAACTTTAATACCTGTTTCATCAAGAGCTGGAGGAATTGTTTGTCATGGGGGGGGGGGGTTCCTTCTGGAGAAGGAGACTGTGTGCCATTCTTCTTTGATCTCGTTAGACATTGGTGCAGGTGGGTCTGCTTGCATGGTGGAGTTCTCCATTGATAAAGAAGTGTTAGAATTGATTTTTGCATATGGACAACTGGTTTTGGTGTGACCAAGTCTGCCGCAGTTCTTACATAGAAAGTGCTCCCCTTCATATTGAATTAATTGTCTATGCTTGCCAATGTAGATGTAGGACCTAACTGGGGAGTCCATCGGAACTTCTAGGAAGAGTCTGGCATATCTGCCTCTGATAGTTGCAGATGTACAGGCATCGATCTTCACTAGTTTCCCAATTTTCTTACCAATCTTCTGAAGGATAAGCCCATTATAGAACTCCGTGGGTAGGTTAGGTAGACGAATTCAGACTAACGAACCAAGGATAGGTAGGAGCCATTAACGAACCAAGGTCCTCCTTGAAGGGCTCTTAGCATGTTTTCTTTTAGGTTAAATTTGACTATATAGTCTGCACCTAGATCAATTTGAGGAAAAGATTCTGTGGATTTCCACATATCCTGCAGTTTCTTTTTTAGATAGAGGTGTTGGACTTGTTTGCCAAGTAATTTGACAATGAGGGAATACCTCCATGGATAATAGATACGTTGCAATTCTTCTGGAGAGAGGTTTACTTGTAAATCTTCTTTCTGATTTTGATGATCTTGATCCATGGCTTCAGAATTATTTTCCATCTCTATTGGTCAAATGGATTTGTTGAATTAGGGCATTTGGAGACCTAATACGCTGTAATCTTAAGACATTAAAGATCAGAATTTTATAATTTTCTAACACATTGGACGGTACAATAGAATGATATATTATATTTGTTTAGTGTAATATTTTATTACCTATTAATCAATTCCAAATCGCCTTATTATGCGGGTGTAAGAGTGTAATCTGCAGGAGATTATTTTCTTTGGCATTTACCCAGTAGACTCTTGGTTTTATACACTGACAAAATTATTCGAGATTTTTGAAGCTTTAAAGATATGATTTTACAGAAAATGTGCGATTATTAGAGCAAAAGGAAATCAAAATAAGATTTTCTCATTTATTTATTGTAAACTCCACATATTTTGAAACAAGATTAGACTGGAAAAATTAAATATTTTTGTGAGTAAAACGATGCACATTTGAGGAAATCTTTGTTGGAGATTACAAATCAAATCGAATGAATTAATTTTGATTCGAGGAAAATCACATTTGGAGAAGTTAAACTAAAGATACTAATGATTTGGTACTTCAACCTGCTCATTTCATTTAGGGATTTTTACCTTCCTATACCATATACGAAACCTTATTACCCTCAATGTTTAAGGTTTGTGTTAATTACATTTCAGTATACCAAATTACCATTTATATACCATAATTCAAATTAGGGATATAATTAAGGCTGCATTTATATTAGGCGCTATAATTAAGGGTGCAATTATTTTCTGACCCTTCAGTCGTAACTTAAAAAAGTTATGAATTTCTTTCTTTGCTTCTTCTTCCTATTTGTCGTGTCCGGCTAATGCAAATCACAACAAATGAAACAAATTACCTAATTTTGCTTGCTTTCGCTGAGATTCAAATGTTGGTATTCGAAGTTTTTGTGTATTTTATTTTTTATAATGATGGTAAGTTACACCTTTGAATGAGAATGACTTCATCACAGGTCTGTGCATTCTATAGTTTTGTCTTCTACTTCCAAGAACTGCACTCAGATCTATAGTTAATTTTCATAAACAAAACATACCTTCTTTTGTAGATAAATTGTAGAAAAATTATAGAAAAATTAGAAAAATTGTAGATAAATTGTAGACTGTTTTTTGCAGAAGATTTTGTAGAAGCTTTAGTCGTTTTGGATTTGTGAAAACAGAAAACAATGCATCTACAATCAGAATACAAATAATCTACAATTTATCTACAAGATATCTACAAACTGGATACATTGAATTTTAATATCCCAATTCCCATTTCAATTGTAGCATTATTGGCATTTTCGACATAATTATAGAAGATTTGTAGAAGTTTTAGTCTTCCCAATCTACAATTTATCTACAATTCTACAATTTATTTACAATTTATCTACAATTTCTGGAAATATGTCTTCTTCTTCTTCTTCTTCTTCTTCTTCTTCTTCTTCTTCTTCTTCTTCGACGAGTTTCAATCTGAAATTCAGTCAAAACCAAGTCTAATCTTCACCAAAACCCCTCAAAATTGAGATATAAACTCCAAACCATATTCCCAATTATTTTCAACAACACTCAATCCAAACAAATAATGATTTTTGAAAAACCAAATTTGAATTCAAAGCTTTCAAGCTTTTTAATGGCTATCAATGGTGGAAAATATATGGAAGAACATATGAAGATGAAGATGAAGAACAGAAATCTCCTTTCCGTTTCAAAATTACGCAGCTTCGAGATCTCGTTTCCGTTTCAAATTTTGAATTTAATGTGGAATAAATCAATCCCAGATTCTGTGGCTGATTTTTCGCGCGCTAAAAATGGAAGATTCTGCCTAAATAACGAATGGTATATAAATTGTAGATAAACTGTGGACTGGGCGGGTAATATACATACTATGCACATATTTGGTAATAAGGTTTCACATATGGTATAGTTAGGAAAAAATCCCATCTGCAATTAACTTCAGAATAAGTGAGATTAGTAATCTGAAAATTAAGACAAGCCACCTACCATAATTTATAACAAGTTAAAACATACTCCCTCCGGTCCAAAATAAGTGACTTTTTGGATGTTTTCACACAGATTAAGAAATCCACCTTTTAGCATTAATTAACAATGAAATTGACCATATTAATCTTTACTATCTCACATAAACACTCTTAACACATATTCCAACACTATTTACTCCAAGGACAATGTAGGAAAAAAATAATTAATTCATTCTTGAAATCTGGAAAAATCACTTATTTTGGACTACAAGAAAAAGGCTAAAAATCACTTATTTTGGACCGGAGGGAGTACTATTAATATAAACGTACTTTATTAGTGTATATAAATTAAATTCAAGAAAACTATAAAACAAAAGGCATAAAGAAATGACCCCCCCCCCCCCACCCACACACACACACCCACCCACACACACAGAGGAAAAGGGGGGATGGGGAATTGGGCCTATAAGGACTTATTTGGGCCAGTACATTGCATGTTGGACCTTAAATCTCCTACAAAGTCTTCCATCGTAGTAGAAATGACACAAGGTAGCCACTTTTAAGTATGCTGTTTAAAATATATCCATAGTTTATAATAATTTAAAAATTAGGCAATACGCGTAAACTTTAGGACAATGAGGTCCTGAATTTTAACCCACAAGGTTCAAACTTCAGGACATTGTGTCCTAAAGTTTAAAAATTGTGTCCAAAAATTCGAATCTTATATCCTGAATTTCAAATTAGCAGCTCAAAAATTCAGGATACATAGTTCTGAAGTTTGGACGAATTAGCTAATCTTTTAATACATTGTAAATTGTGGATATAGTTTAAATAGCAGGCTTAAAAGTGGCTATTGGTGCACTTCGTCCTCCATCGTACAACCAGTCCATTTTCAAAGAATTTCTACCAACCCAAATAGCCACAAGAATAACTGTTTGTATAATTCATCTAGAACAAATATATAATCTTGTATAATTAGTATATAATCTATGTATACTGGCTAAAAAGAGAACAGTAAATTTAGCCGGCCATTTGTGTAAAAATCCCTATGATTTATCAAACGTGGAATCCAGCCCATATAATCCATATCCCCTACTTGTAAAGGAAGAATTTATTTTTTTCTTCCCAAAGGAGGAAAATGATAGTGGGAGAAAGTTTAGAACAATCCTTTGTTTGGTTGTAAAGGGAAATCATAATTGCTTTCTTCTTTTTGCTAGTGAGTGCAGTTTTGATGGTAAAATTAAGACATGTAAAATCATGTTTTCACAATAATGTCATCATCATCTTATTGCTTTTCATTAAGTGATTGTCAAGTTGCTTTTGCATAACAAATATTGCTATAGAATATTTATGAAAGACAGTTTTTATTAGTCAAATTTGAAAATTACTACTTGTTTTAAAAATAAAAAAAAATTACTCTATTGGCCATAAAAAGCTGGTATAGTTTTAAATAAGAAACATCCAAACACTATAAATACTAAATAGCTCATTTTATTGCAACAACACTCACACAATTATGTCATTTTCAGAAATCTGGAATCTATTATAAGCAAATCAAATTAGTAAAACAGCAACATATATAATCACAGATTATGCAGAGTAAAATAGCTTCCCATTTACAAAGCATATTCAATCCCTATATTTAATGTTTCCTTTGCTTTTAGCCCTCTCATTTCCTATCAGTTAAATCTTACTATAAGCTTTCTAAACATACTTCCATTCTTTGCCTGTCCCTGTATTCAGGAAACTATACACAATTTTTTCAGAGGTTAAAACAACCACAAAAATTCGGACAACACGAAGAAAATCAATACACAAACTCGGATCAGCATATGGTTAATCGTACAGACCCTCGTGCTCCCAAATATCAGCAAGAAAGTCGACCATGTCCTATAAAGAAACAACCATTTGGAAAAAGTTAATCCAAGCCTTCCCTTATAATAGAAGAGAGAAGATATCAACGGAAGTTCCAGAGAAGTGACACTCACCGAAAGAGGAATTGGTTGAGGAAATCGCTTGTTAGTCCCAAATAAGCTTTCATAAGAAACATTCCAACTACGGTGACACAGAACAAGCACAATTAGCCGATAAAACTAGACAAACTTAAAATCATGTGAGAGAAACAGATTCAAAATCTGGAGTTGTAAAAATGATGGCGTCTATTGGAAAAGTCTAGCAGCGCATTCAACCATGTCTAATCGTGAAGTGAATTATCTCCGAAAATCTTCTAGTGACATTATACTACTTTAAGAAAGTCCTAAATTTTGATTCCCTGAGAAACATGAAGATGAGCAAAGGTTCTCACTTTAACATGGGTTCTTCAACTCTTCGGTTCTCGGGCTTTTTACTTGCTAGCCACTGAAGTCTGGACTGGCTCCAAAGAAGATAGCCTGCAATCAGCAGACTGTCAAAATAGCAAACACAACTTAAAAAGTCCCTATTCATGCAAGGTGGAAACAGACTCGAACGTGGATGAAAATGGCTAGTGTTTGCTTTCTTTTTTCTTTTTTTTTTTCCTGATAATCGTGGTGGTTGGGCCGCTTGCGCGCACCTCGACTAATTCCACGGGATACCTGCTACCTTCCACCAGCAACAGTAATAGGTACCAGGTAACTCTAAAAATGGCTAGTTTTCTAATAAGTATATATAAAGAAAGAAAAGGAAAATCTAGCCATTGCAATGAACTTGCCCTGATTTACGAATTCATTATTGTTGCTACCACTGCCAGTGCCACCGTGTTGAGTGAGGCTATTTGAGATACTGATGGAAGACATGCTCCTTTGAGATTGAACAGTACTGTTCTCCATCTCACATGTACTTGTGCTCCAAAAATCATCTGATATACTCGGTTTTCTCACCAACTTTCCTTGAATTCTCAGTCCTTTAGATGGTTCATCCACAGCAATAATTGGATGAGATTTGGAACAGCAACCAAAACAACCTCTGCTCTGTTCAAATTCAGGTTTATTTGCATATACAAATAACATGGTGACAAGATGAAAAATGTTTTGATGCCACAATAAGAAGCAATAGCTTATTAGAGGACACTTGAACCATCAAAAAGCACACAGAGTCCCAGACTAACAATATATACATGCAAGCTATCAAAACAAGAAGGGGGGACTCTATACTCAAAGGATGTCTTACTACAGCAGTTTGAAGAGATGAAATGTCTGTCTGATTTAAGTTCAAATTAGTTACCGGTGAAGTGAAAGGGCAAAAGGGCATGTGGCGAATTTTCTCACAGTAGGATACTTGTCCTTTCCTTATTGGAGTAGGGTGGGAAAGGTGCAAAATAAGCATTGGTAGATTCTGTTTTATTAGAAGAAAAACTTCAAAATTCCAGTGCTCTAGAGCACTCAACGATGAATTGATAACCTTCACAACTTCATAGAACTGTTAAGTGTGCCATTCCACCAGTTCCGTTGCATGTCCAAAATACAACTTACCAGCTCCTTTTTTAAGCCTCAAAGAAAGGGAAAGAATGGGAAGAGGGGAAATCTCCACACTGTATGTTCTCAAAGCTGTCCACTAGTAGCTCCATATTTACAACAATCGACATCCAAATTACAACAACAACAACTCCCCAGTAAAATCCCACATATAAGGGTCTGGGGAGGGTAATGTGTACGAAGACCTTACCCCTGCCCCGATAGGGGCAGAGAGGCTGTTTCCGATAGACCCTCGACTCATGGCCCAAGCTCAGGAAAACCCTCCTCAATAAGGAAAAAACTCATGGCCCAAGCTCAGGGGCAAATCTAGAATACAATTCACGGGTTTGGCAGAACCCAATAGTTTTAGCACAGGCTATGTTTGTGTTAAGAAATTCACTTAATATGCATATGTATAAATAATTTATCTTGAATTCAGTAAGTGATCTTGTCCTAGAATCCATAACTCATAAGCTTAAAATCCTGGATCTGCTTCTGCCTAAAGGGTGCAAAATAATATCGATATAGTAAGAAAATCTACACTTGATAGTCTCGAGTAAAATACTCGAAAGAGCCCTACATACTCTAACGAAACAACTCTATTTTGTACACACCTAAAAATGATACCACTCACTCTGTATTTTATTGTATGAGAATTGCTATCTTCGCTTGTTTTTGTATTCCATTCTGTGTGTTGAAGTGAGAGAAATGCCTAATTTATAACAATAGGAGCTATGAGCTCCAAGCACAAAAATAGAAAATGAAAGGAGAAATTACCAAAATTTTCTCTTCCACACTTCATATTGTTTTGGCACATGGTGATTAAACAAGTAGGGATGGATTCCACAAATCTCTCCCTCCAGACTTATTCACCTAAAGGAGGTAATACCGGACTTATAATTTGAGCGTATCCGACAATGTTTTTGCACAACTCAAACTTGTCTCTAGGTACCATTTTGATCAACGTCCTTGAAGGATTCTCACATGTGGAGATCTTCAAGAAATGCAAGGATTTGCTCTCTGCCTTTTGTCGAATCAAATGAAATCTTGAATAATGTGTTTAGTCCTTGCATAGTACATGGAGTTCTTGTTCAAGTCTATTACATTTTGAGCGTCACTCCTAATGCAAGTCAATTTCTTGAAGAACCGTTTGAGCCATATCATTTTAGAGTGAGCGACACTTATGCAAATTCAACTAACATGATATAGCTCCTCCTAGGAGAGTAAACAAATATCCATTAGTGGATTTTCTATCAAAATCACATATCATATCAGTATTTGTATATCCCTTCTAAATTGGATCAGATCTTAAAAAACACAAGTAGTTCTGAGGTACCTCTCAAATGCTGAGTATCCACTTGGCTATTTCTTAGTGTTCTTCCGAGATTTTAAAGAAAGCTGTTGATCAGCGATTGCATGTGCAATTTCAGATCTGGTGCTTACTATTTCATATATCAAACTCCTAACTATGGAGAATAAGGAACTTTGGCGTTGTTGTCCTTCTCGTTTGTCATGGGACATATCTTCTTGCTCAACTTCTATCTTCTTGCTCAACTTCATATAACCAACAAAAGGTGTGTTCACTGGCTTAGCACTCTTCATGTTAAAGCATTTTATACACACTCAAGGCACTTGTCCTGGGGCAACCACAACTTTCTAACTTTCTACTCGTTCTGTACTTCTATCTCGACTAATCTGCATTCCTAGAATTTATTATGTTGTACTCAAGTCTTTCATGTTCAATGACTTGGACAAATCTCCCTTCAACTTGGCTATAAGATTTTTATCATGTCATACAATCAACTTGTTATCCACATATAACAAGACAAAATTGTTATCAAAATATCTTTTGAAGTATATATGTTTGAGTTTCATGAATGAGCCTTGGTGCATGTTTCAACCCATAGACTCATCTTCAATTTGCACATCATGCGTAATTCTTCCGACTGCTCTATATAGAGGGTGTTTGGATTGCCTTTTAAGCAGGTGAAATCAGCTTTTAAGTTCTTTTTAACTTTTTGCGATGTTTGGCAAAGTCACACAGTACTTGCAATAAATTAAAAACTGCTTAAAACAGTCTTTTAAAAAGCGATCGCTTCATCGCTTTAAGCGAGAAGCGATGCAAAGCGACAAGCCTTCGCTTTTTTGAAGCTGAGGTGACTCGACCAGCAGAAGTGATCGCTTCAGGTGTTGAAGCAGAAGCGACGCAGAAGCGAGAAGCGCAAAAGCGGTCGCTTCAGTCAACATGGGCCAATTTTTTTTTAAAAAAAGATTGGGTCTTTTTTTTGTTATACAAAACATAGACCCCAAAGTGTACTGAAGACATTTCTTCTCTTCTTCCCTTCCATCAACCTCACTGCTGCTTCTAGGGTTCCGTCCAGCAACCTCCGGTCCAGGTAATTTCTTCTTTTTTTCTTCTTTCTTCTTTCTTCTTCTTCTCCTTTTTTCTTCTTTTCTTTCTTCTTCTTCTTCCCGTTCCTCTGCTCACTGCTAGGGCAGGCGCGCTTTTTCCTTCTTTTTTTTTTCCTTTTATTCTTCTTATTTAGCCTTTATTTATTAATTTTATGTGTATTTCAGTTTATAAAGTTAATATATTAATATATTACATTATGCTTTTTAAGAATTGCGCTTCACTTATTACTTTTTGGCTTAAAAGCTATTTCTGCTGAATCGCCACTTTTTTTAAGCCAATCCAAACGGACTCATAGATTTATTCCTCTTAATCTCCGTTAAGGAATCCAGTTTTCACATCCAATAGCTCTACCTCAAGATTTTGACTAGATGCTAAGCTCAAAGTAGTGTGAATAGACAGCTTGCTACTTCCATCTTTCTAAACAAATCGCTATTTCGATCTTTCATGAGTTTAAAGACTACTTTGCATTTGACTGACTTTTTTCCTTTGGAAGTTCAACCAACTCGTGCAATTTCTATAGAGATTCCATAATCTTCTTGCATAACTTTCATCCACTAATGAGAGAGCATCTCCTCAAGAATTTCTAGTTCCACATCGTCCCTAACGAGGACACAATTTAAGAAAGAATACAATGACGATTCTACTATTTGCCTTTCTGATCACTTCTATGGTCGTTGTATTTCACAAGTAGGGTGAGATCTTCCTGGAGGGGCAGATTTATGAAATCCATCTCCAACTTATTGAAAAGCCATGTGTCAAAAAACGCTTATTGAAATTCATCCTTGGAGGCCAAGAATGAAATGTGTGGAGAATTTTGGCAACTTCTCCCGTGGTTGGAGCTCACAACTACTATTGTTATAAATAGAGATGTTTCTCTATTTCAACACACAAAAATAGAATACGGAAGCAAAAGCTGAGAGCAATTCACATTCACAAACAGTAACAAAAAGTAATTTGTGAGAAAAAAAATATAGAGTGTAAGCGATATCATCGCGAGGTGTGTAGATCAAAAGAAAGCTGTTTCTTTTGAGTATAGTGGTATGTTGAGTATTTTGCCCGATACTACCAAGTGTAAACTTCTTTATTATACTAATACGATTTTGCTCCTCTCCGGATGTGAGTTTTTACATTATTTGGAAGTGTTCTCCACGATAAAATCACAGTGTCTTTGTTACTCTTTTTTTTCTTGTCAATTAGTGTGTCTTGGTGCTCTAACTTTTGCTCATGTTATTCATCGTATATATTTTTTATAGGTTATTTTTCACAACAAGGCTGATGTTACAATGAGCATAAACTTCATTGGTCATTAGTGTAAGAGAACTTGTCCCATGTTGGCATATTTGGGTCAATTAAAAATGACTTTAAATTTTCAATTCTATGGAGCAATCGATGATGGATTATAATAACTTCAAAAAATGATAGTACACGATACAAGTATGTTCTTCCACCAACTTTGTCACATGTCCTAAATACAGCTTATCGGCTCCTTTCTAAAACCCAATGACAAAGCTAGAAATGGGAAGAGGGGAATCACCAGATCATATGTTCTCTAATTTGTCCATAGGTAGCTCCACATTTACAAGAATCGACATTCTAGTGGAAGAACCCAAGTGTGCAAAACAAGACAAACGTAATATAAGATAGTAATGTATTATATAAGTTTAGATACTTGGTGATTCTTTTTCCTTTATTAAAAAAGATTGGGATGCACTAAAAACAAGTTGGTAAGATAATTATGAAGAGTGAGCACTCCCCTTATAGCAGCCATTCAAAATCATGTTACAAACATCCACCATCGATGACAAAATCTTCAAGATAAAGTATGTCGCAGGAATACTGCAGTTGTCAAATTTAATTTCAGCAATATTCATAAGCTACTCCTAAGTCCTTAAAAACTCCCCCCTTTCCGCACCTATCTCCTCCCCATCCCCCTTTTCCCAAATCACATATGAAAGGCTCTCTTTAACTTTGGAGGCTCATGCATCAGCCTCATCACATACAAAAGTAACAAGCAGTAAGAGTCTAAGACAGTGACTGGTAGGAGGTGAATTAAAGGAGGAACGAGGAAGGGCTATTTCCTTTTTTTGCTTAGTAGTACGAGGAATGTGAGATTACTGAAACAGTATTCTTCCCTTCAACATAAGTTTTTCCGATCCCTCCGGAATTAGAAGGAAAGAAGAAAATAAATCTTGTACTTTCTTTTTTAGCTGTACCAAACAGCCAGAGGAAAAGGCTAAATACTCCTGGAGTGCAAGTAAATTGGAAGGTTCACCTCTACCCTCCTTCTTTCCCTTTGTCCCCCTTATAGGAAGAAAACAAAAGGTAAATACTAACAAAATATACACTCAATCACTTTCTATACATAACCCCTTCCAAACCAGCTCCAAGAATGCCAGTAAAAATACGCTCGATCACTTTCTCGTCCAACATAACCCCTTCCAAACTAGCTCTAAGCATTTGTTCCCAAGGAAATTATACTTATTTAAAGCGGAGAACATAAGCAAGTTCCAAACAGAACATATGAAAAGATATTCATCATCCCATGTCAAAAACGATATCTAATTTGTTAATTTTATATGCCAAGATTGATTGCTCACATGCTAATTTTTACATTTTTTAAATTCACAACTAAGATGAGGTACATAAAGAAGCGCCTATGAGACCGTTCCAACTATTGATTGCATATAAAGACACTGAAATTACAATATCCTCCCCAAACTTTGTCAAAGATATTTTAGAAGATCCGACACGGTTGAAGCAGCACTTTGGAAAGTCCGTGCAACATAGTTTCACGAGTTTCCTGCAATTCAGGACTTTGTGGAGAAGCTCAGTTTCAGTAGTTAAGACTTGAATGTTTTCATAAAACAAAGATAGGATTAGCCTTTTGGTAGATGAACTTTACTTTAACGACAACTCTTTAGCCAACGATTTGGAAGATCAAACACCACACACTTTACAAAGGAATAAAGAGAAACTTATGTTTCTTATCTAGTTTCCTCCATCTAAAGAGAGAGAAGTTCCAAACCTTCTCATTCTTCCTCTAGCATAAGCAAAACCCCTTCTCCAATTGTTTTTTTTTTTTTTCCTTTTCTTTTATGGGTATCCTATTGAGTGGCTAAAATATAGAAACAGCCATTAAATGAGTCCAAATAGGTAAAGGAATCACAATCTTCAGAAAAAGTCAATGGTAGCAAATAAATGTGTTCAACAAACAACACATAATCACTTAAACAGCCTGAATTCACCAAATTTTGAAGACAAAACAGAAACAGAAACTAAAGTAAACTAAGAATAAACAAGAAACAAAAATTGATAATTAAGAATCTGAATACATACCCCATGCAAGCCAGAAAGTGACTGATCCAAGCACTGAAAGAAGTGTAAATCATCATATATCTAAATATACAAGAATTATCCAATTGTTCTTCAAAGCTCCCAAATGAACCAGATCACTGAGACCCAAGCATAAAAATCCAATCTTTTTCTGCACCCAAAAAAAAAAACCTTTTTCAGTTTCAAGAATCAGATTAATACAAAACAAAACTTTTTCCTTACCTTAGAGCAACCATAATATACATATGGATAATAAATGCAACACAGTAATTTATTATTAAAGATATAATGGTAATGAAACTGAATTCCAAAAGGGTGTTTCTATACCTGAAAGAAACTGAGACTGGGGGCGCCTCTCTCTCTCTCTCTCTCTCTCTCTCTCACACACACACACACTGTTTCTCTCTCTGCTTTATCTGTGGGTTTGATATTTCAATACTCAATAGAGGACTAGGAAGTGAGGTGGCCTAGTTGGTAATAATAAAATTTAAAATTATCTTTATCTTTATAACTCTGAGTGGTGTTATTCAGTAATTAGTAATGAAATAAGTGGAGAATTATGAGATTTAATTAGTGGATATAAAAAGTATTAAATTATTTTTCTTAATCTGCTTTAATCTTTGAGTGAAAATAATAGCACAAATTGGCCCAAACAGAATCATTTATCTTTATCTTTATGTGTGCTTTGTGTTAAAGTAGTATTACGACTGCAATTTGGAGAATCAAGAATCTGATGGGATGGCCACGTGAATGTGATGGTTAACTGAATGGAGTATTCAGTATTAATAGTTGATTGATTCGTGTGGATAATACTATTTCTTTATTCTATAGTACTACTATGAGTTTGGGAATATATGGATATTGTTGGATTTTATTTTTTTTATTTTAATTTTAATTTTTTTCTAATAATTAATTGTGATGTTCGAATTAGCTTACGTGCACATATTAATTTTACGAGGTACACCTGCCTCTTAATGAAATGCGTGATAATTCTATCTACAGAACTCAGACGAATAGAAAGAAATCACATGATGCTTTTACTTTCATTAGGATTTGGACTTGAAATCACACATTTTTAACTGACCTCATTAACTACTTGTGTACACCCTTGTACTGTTAGATTTCATTATAGACATAGGATAATAATGAATTTTAGAAAATGTGCTCCTTGCTAACATCCTTAACTTTTAAAATGTATGTTTCATATAATTGGTATTATAGTAGACCGGCGTTCATTTTAATAGAGCGTGTTGTAGACTTAAAACAAGCAAATAAAAAGTAACAGTACTTGGACATAAGAATTATAGATGTAACATTTCATACTTTAAACCAACTTTATCTTTCTATTTTTTTTATTCTTTTGGGTGTGTGTTTTTTTGGTGGAGGCTTTTTCTATTTTCTTTTTGACTTTTTGGGGGTGGGGGTAGTTGGTGGATTTGAAATTGATATGGACGACCTCGACCAAGAGAGACAAGAGAGGGTAATAATAACAAAGCCAAAGTGATTTATGTAATTGGGAAAAGGGCCAAATATATCCTTCTACTTTTAAATATTATTTATACTTAACCTTCGTTATACTTTGGGGGTAAAAATACCCCTGCCGTTACAATTCTTATCAAATATGCCCCTATCTCTAACAGAGATTCACTGTGGCAATGACTCGACTATTAAAATTCCACGTGGCCTGACATTTAGGTGAGGCGGGATGCCATGTGGCATGCCACTACACCACACTAACCTTAATTATTTTACCCACTCCCCTAACTGACATCGAGATCCATCCATTAAAGAATCAGCAAAACTAACAAAAACCCATCTAGAAACAATCCCAAATATCAAGAAGTTTCAAGACGGAATCATATGAGTTGATTTCATAAAAGCTACCAAAACAAAAGTACCCCAAAAACAGATATATCACGCAAAAATCTGATTGTGGAAAAAAATAAGGTAAACAATGAAAGAACGATGAAATCTCCATATGTTGGGTAGGATTTAAGGGTGTTAAACGGGTGGGCCGGGCCGGGCCTCTATTTTTCGGACCCGTACGGGTTACGGGCCGGGCCGGTTCCGGGTTGGTTCCTAACGGGTTTAAAGGGTTCGGGTTCATCCGGGTAAAAATTGAACCGTAAGGGTTACGGGTTGAGGGGGCCGGGCCGGGCCGGGTTTAGTATTTTTTTTTTTTGGAATTTTGTATAAATATTGTAAGTTATATTAATACAAAGTACTAACATAAAGAATACAAGGAAGATGGGAAAAAATTGCACTTATTGCAAGTGCTACTTTTATTTCATAATTCAAACTTACAAATTGAAAGGTTTACATTTTTAACAACAAGTAAATTCAAAGGTTTTGCATTGCCTTAGTAAGTTCTTCATAATCAATATGAACCGATTGACCTTCTTCTGGAGTGTTAAATTCAGATGGGTTACTATGTGTTAATATATCTCCAAGTTCCTCGTCTTCTGGGCTATCAACATCTTCACGTCCTTGATTTCTTCGTTCCGATCTAATCCAATCTCTGAAACATACTAAAACTTCCAAAGCATTGCTTCCCAATGAGTGGCGGGTGTCTCCAAGTTGTTGTCTTGCTTGGCTAAATGCACTCTCCGATGCAACAGTAGAAATTGGCACATTCAGCACGTCCCGAGCCATAGCGAAAAGAACACGAAATTGCTTTCTATTCTCATGCCACCATCCCAACGATGAAAATTCCTTTGTGCGAGGCTCTTTTTGCTTCTGCAAGTAGAATTGAAGTTCATCAATGTCCCTGCTACTGGTTTGAGTGTTAGAAAATGTAGAAAAAATATTAAAACTATCAAGGCCTTCTTCCTCATCCACAGTAGCAGAAGTGCTACAAGGAACAATGGGATTAACATTGCCTACAGTACGAGCAGCATCATCAATTACATTTGCATAATAATTATATAATTGTTGTAAATAATCATTTAGCTTGTTCATAGAAACATATAAATCTGGGGTTTCAGTTGGTCCAATCTCCATATAAGTATATAAAGCATTCATTAATTGGTGACAATCAGACATCTTAATAGAAGGATTTAAACAGCACCAATTAAGTAAATCGGAGGAATTGGAAAGAAATATTTTTTGAATTTTGCTTGCATTTTTTCAACAACATCCTTATATTTTTCTTTCTTCTTAAATTCAAAGAGTATAAAAAAAATTTCAGCTATATGTACTAAAGCCATAGTAACAGTAGGGTAATATGCTCCAGAAAACTCAACAGTAGCTGTATAAATTTATGTAAAAATTTAACAACATCATTAATGACCTCCCAAGTACCAGTTGTTAACATACGATTTGGATCAGTACAATGCGCATTAGCAACTTCAGTTATTGGGAATCTATATTTGTAACAACATTTTAAAAATATATATGTATAATTCCATCTAGTAACAGTTTCGTCTGGCATGAATCTAGGTTTAAGGTTATACTGGACACACTTATTCTTAAATTCCTTTATTCTAGATTGTCTATTATTTCCTTGAATAACATCAACTGCTCTTCTAACATGAGTAATCTCAGTTGAAAATAAATCAAGGCCACTTTTAACAATTAAATTATAAACATGACATGCACACCTAACATGAAAAATTTCATCAAGAGGTGGTTGCAAATGCATTTTTAATATTGAAATTGCGGCATTGTTGTTAGAAGCATTATCAAAAGACATACACAATACTTTTTGCTTGAGATTATAAAATTCAACAACTTCACAAATAGTACTACTTATAAATGCAGCAGTATGACTCTGATCTTCATCATATCTAAAAGCGATAATACATTTTTGCATACAAGTAGTATCATCTATCCAATGACATGTAATTGTCAAATAATCACGTCCATTAACAGCATGGCCAATATCAGAAGTTAGAGAAACTCTACAAGGAAGGTGGCTAAACAAATAACGTATATATGTTTGATATTGTCCATGAAGTCTAAAGATATCAGCTCTACAAGTACTTCTAGGGATACCTTTAAATAAAGGATTGTAAATCCTTTCAATATACATAATAAGATATGACGAAGAAACAAAAGAAAAAGGTAGACAACCTTAAGCAATCATTTTTGCTAACTCCTCATGATCCTTCATTTTATCATATTTCAATAATCCTCCAGTAGTAGGGTTAATAGTTGTTTGATTTTCATCACCATCAGAGCCCCATTCTATGGGATGTGCAATTCTCATATGTCTACTAAGCGTCTCAGTCCCCCCTAAATTTCCTCCAGTCAAATATTTAAAATCATCTTAAATTTGCATCTAACTCTGTCAGTACCTTCAATTATTTCAAAAAAATTCCAAACCTTACTTCTTTTTCTACGATTAGTAGTCGGAGCCACAGGTGGTCTACTACTAGTGCCACGACCACCACCCCTAATAGCAACTCCAACACTACCAACTCCAGCACTAGTAGGTGTAGCTGGTATCTCATCTTCCATTCCTAATTCATTATCTTCTATTCCATAATCTTCTTGTAATTGTTCATAATCTATATTTACATTATCATTAGGCGATGTTTCGGAAATATGTGTATATGGGGTACTATTACTACCAGATGCTGAAGCACTACCTCTTTTTTTATTTCCCCTACCAGTAACTTTTCTACACGCTCTTTTAGCAGCATTAAACATATTGTAAAAATTAAAGTATAAGCTAAAATTAAATATGCAATTAAAATATTAAATAAGAGAAAGAGTTGGAGGGAGTGCACCGAAATCGACAATAAATTGAGCACTTGATTACGCAATTCCGATGTTACCACGAACAAACGTCAAGCAAGTATTTCAATTTTGAACTTCAAACTTCAAATTCCGAATGACAAAACATGATAAATTAAATTCAAGAAAAGAGAGCCAAATAAAATTAGAAGATGAAATGATGAATTGAAGACTTGAAGTCTTGCAAATTGGAGAATGAGAGAATGAGAGCAATTGAGATTGAGAAATGAGTATTGAGTGAAGAAATGAAGAAAGGGGGGGGGGGTATTTATAGTTTTAGAGAAGGTTAGTTTTGTAAATTGAAAAAGGGTTAAAAATTAAAAAAAAATAGGCTATTTGTGCAATATTTCCGTTGGCCAACAGACCAAAAAATGGTCTGACCGTTGCCAACGGTCTGTGGGGCCCACTGAATTCGAAAATTAAAAAAAAACAAACAAAAAGTAGCCGTTGAACCGGTCCGGTTAACCCGGTAAGAGTGAATAGTAACTCTTCCGGGTTCAACCGGGCCGGTTACCCGTTTCAAATAATTAAACCGTCCAAACCCACCCCAACCCCCTACCCAGCCCAGCCCAGCCCCCCTTACCGGTCCGGGCCGGTTCCGGGTTTTACCGGTCTGGGCCGGTCCGGAACCGGGTCAACCCGGCCCGTTTAACACCCTTAGTAGGATTCATGTTCCCAACTAAGAGAACTCCTCATTTGAAGCACACATATTATCTTAGTTTATCAAAATATTCAATCTTGCACATGTTATATGTTAGAATTTTAAGTGAATCTGTTTGTTCATATGAATTGAGAAAAGTCTGGTTCTTTACACCATTCTCATAGTGAGTTAGAGCGTGACTTTTGGGAGCTTCATTTAGCTTGAAGGATTTGCATCAAGTTGGAGAAGATGGCTCCACGGCAAAGGCAGATTTAAGCAATCACGAATTCACTACAGACCCACTTGGGTGTTCTTCAAGCTTTTCCAAACAGTCCAATGGTGATTTTAGTTATCCTTCAACTACGTTTCCCCAAATCAGTAAACGATTCTCAAAAAGGAAAAATGGGAAGAACCGGAGAAAGTATTGTCCTACCGAGGAAGGGGATAAAATAAGGTTACGCTGGTGAGATGGCATGTGACGTGGCATCCGCCTCACCCAAATGTCAACCCACGTGGAATTTTAATCTCTGAGTCATTGCCACAGTGGACCTCCGTTAGAGATAAGGGTATATTTGATAACAATTGTAACGGCAGGGGTATTTTTGTTCCCAAAGTATAACGGAGGATAAATATAAATAATATTTAAAAGTAGAGGGGTATATTTGACCCTTTTCCCTATGTAATTTATGAATATAAACTTGTTTCCACAATTTCAAAGATGGGGCTGATGGCCCCTGCTGAGATTCATGCCTGCCCGAGCTATCGTAAAGGAAAGCTCTCTAGGTTAGCTATAGGTAAAGTTCTCCCAGAGCCGTAGACACAGGCCGCTACTCCTTCAGAATTGGTCAAACATTACCGTACTGAAATTTATTAATCTGATACAAAAATGTATACGATCAAAATCAGGCTTGCCTAATTTTGTATGACTAATCGAAATCGGGGTGGCAGATCTAGGTTCGGCCTCGATTATATCGGACCATGGTACAGAGATGGATTGGTAAGCTCGTGGATCAATGGCCGATCAAGATCGAGACCAGCCGTGATCGAGACCGAAGCGAGAAAGAGATCGAGCGAGATCGAAGGAAGCCTGCTAAGTCGAATAACAGAAAGCCGAGATATCCGTTCGGGCAAGGATCGTGGCGGAAATCTCGACACGTATCGAGTCAGGACCGGTTATTTAGCCTACTTGGGATTTGCTTCAATAATTAGAATTATACAATAAATAGAATTCCTTTACTATATAAAGAGGGCCCTACATTCACGTATAACAAAGCAATACATTACATTTTCTCTCTTAAACTCTGTTGTTCAGTTCATACTTTTTCAATAGCATACTTAGTTGGTTCGAGGGCGATTTAGCTCTAGGGCCACAATTGCTCATCACATTGGTTTGCTCTATTTTATTGTTAACTTCTAACGTTAATTCTCGTAGTTATCAGTTTGTGCCAAGTGAAATCACATATCCTTAAAACCACTTATAAGTTTAATTGTTATCTGATTTTAAGGGTAAACAGTTTGGCGCCCACCGTGGGGCTAAGGATAATAGTGATTGCCTGGTACAATTTTCGTAATACACACTATTTTACGCTTGCTCTTTGAACTGTCTTTGATTCTAGGATCAACATGTCAAACTCTCAAGTAGCACCCACCCACACAGACGATGGCCTTAGTCTCCATGGCGAGAACGACAACATACCTGCCCCAGGAAACGGAGTACCTCCAGTCAACCCCGATGGAGCCCCGGTCGTGGACCCAATCGACGTCAGCTCCTATATTGCCATTAATGGGAATTTGGGCGTCGATCTTGAAAATAGCATCCGCAGAGGTGCTCAAACAGCCGATCAGAACGCACAGGGCGGTGAAGAAGGCGGTATTAGCCTTCGAATGATATTCGAAATGTTGCAGACTCAACAAGATGCAATAGCACAACTCCAAAATCAGAATCGGGCACCAAGCGGGATCGAGCTCGAGCCATCACAAGAAATTGTTCATAGAGCCGAATCGATGCCAAAGAGATCGAATGGAGAGAACCGGAGACCAATCCTGCTATCGTAAAGATGCTCGAGGAACTGACAAAGCGAATCGAGACAGGAGAAAAGAAGATCGAGGAAAACGATAAGAAAGTGGAAACTTATAACTCCAAGATCGATCAAGTCCCGAGGGCACCACCGGTGTTGAAAGGACTTGATTCCGAAAAGTTTGTCCAAAAACCTTTTCCCCTGAGTGCGGCTCCGAAGCCAATCCCCAAGAAGTTCTATATGCCCGAGATCCCGAAGTATAATTGGACGACAGATCCAAACGAACACGTCACCTCATATACATGCACCATCAAGGGAAATGACTTGGAAGATGACGAGATTGAATCCGTATTGCTGAAGAAATTCAGGAAACCTCTATCGAAGGGTGCTATAATATGGTACCATAATTTACCACCTAATTCGATTGATTCGTTTGACATGGTTGCAGATTCTTTTGTAAAGGCACACGCCAGAGTCATTAAGGTTGCTACAAGAAAGACGGACCTTTTCAAGGTAAGGCAAAAAGACAACGAGATGCTCAGGGAATTCGTATCTCGATTCCAAATGGAGCGGATGGATTTGCCACCGGTCACCGACGATTGGGTTGTTCAAGCTTTTACTCAAGGTCTCAACGCTCGGAGTTCCGTAGCTTCACAGTAGTTGAAGCAGAACTTGGTCGAATATCCAGTTGTCACTTGGGCCGATGTGCATAATCGGTATCAGTCGAAGATTAGGGTCGACGATAATCAATTGGGGGATCCAACCGGGTTGATTTATCCTAACAGGCCCAGGGAAAACGTTAAAAGGGACTTTGACCGGGAACCACGGTTGAACAGAGACCGATATCAGCCATACGGTAGAGATCAGAGAAATAACGGACCTGGACGCAATCCCGTTCGGAGTGATAGAAGGAATGATCGAGGATAGAGCTCCCGAGGACTCATGAGCAAGAGTGGTTTCGATAGGGATGCTGGGTCCAAAGAAGCACTTCGATTGTCAGAATATAACTTCAACGTAGATGCTTTTGCTATAGGATCGGCCACTGGACGAATCAAAGAACTAGGTGGCCTCGACCTCTGCAGACCGATTCGGCCCAAAGAAATCCAAACCAAATATGCAAGTATCATGGTACCCATGGCCATAAAACAGAAGATTGCAAACAGCTAAGGGAGGAAGTAGCCCGATTGTTCAACGAGGGTCACCTTCGAGAATTCTTAAGTGATCGGGCCAAGAACACTTCAAAAATAGAGATTCAAACAGACAGAACGAGCAAGAAGAGCCGCAGCACATGATTCACATGATCGTTGGAGGGGTCGATATTCCTCAAGGACCCGTATTTAAACGCACCAAGGTGGCGATCACAAGGGAAAAGCGAACACGGGACTACTTACCGGAAGAAACTTTGTCTTTCAACGATGAGGATGTAGAAGGATCGAACAAACTCATAACGACGCACTGGCAATATCTGTCCTTATGAATAAAATTCAAAATAAACTTGTTTTGATTGATCCAGGTAGCTCAACCAACATTATTCGATCGAGGGTCATAGAATAACTCAGCCTACAAGATCAAATTGTGCCAGTAGCCTGAGTATTTAACGGCATCAACATGGCGAGCGAAACCATCAGCATGCCCCTGTCACGCCCCGAACCTGGGCCTGGACGTAACACGGCACTCGGTGCCTGACTACATGTGACCGAGCGAACCAACTGGCTGGCTGAATCAACATGTGGTATCATAACATACTGAATGCGGAAGATAAACTAACACATGCTGATATATTGAAAGTCTGGATGATATAAATCAAAGTGCGGAAATACTAATACAATTCTGAAATATATTTGTAGCCAACATGGCTTAATATGAAAAGTCTGTGACTCTGTCTAACTGTTACTCTAGTCTATAAGCCTCTAATGAAATACTGAAAACACTAACTGTCTGTAAATACTGAAAGACTGTAAAGTAATGATAATGCCCCGAATGAACTGGGGATCACCAAACAGTTGGTACGAGAATCCTAGCGCTCTGAATCTTCAACCTGTAAATCATTACCTGCATCGTGAGATGCAGGCCCCGGGCAAAAGGGACGTCAGTACATTTGAATTGTACTGGTATGTAAAGCAACTGAAAGAAAGAACTATAAATGCTGAAACTGAAACTAAGCTGATAACTGGTAGCTGAACTGATAACTGAAAAGATAACTGATAACTGATAACTGAACTGATAATTGAAGAGATAATTGATTTCTGATAACTGAAAAGATAACTGATAACTGATAACAGAAAGATAACTGATAACTGAAAAGATAACTGATAACTGATAACTGAACTGAATAAAGGAAGTAAGGATATGAATACTCCCTCTTCTGAATGATGAACAACCTGTTTATCTGAATATTAAACTGCGGCCTCGGGCCCAATATATATATATATATATATATATATATATGTGTGTGTGTGTGTGTGTGTGTGCGCGCACAAGCTGCGACCTCGGGCCCAAGTATACGTATACATAACTGCGACCTCAGGTCCAAAATGCATAAAGCATAAACTGCGGCCTCAGGCCCAAAGATGCATAAAGCATAAACTGCGGCCTCAGGCCCAAATACAAGTGTTCAACATTCAGGGATTTAAAATCAGGAACTGAGAATCATACTGCAATATATGATAGTGAAATACTAAATCACATTGAGTTACATGATACTGGAATACTGGATCACGCTGAGTTATATGATACTGGAATACTGGATCACACTGAGTTACATTATGCTGGAATACTGAATCATACTGAGTTACATAATACTGGGATACTGAATAGGACTGAAATGAGACATGTATTCTTGAACTGGTTATGAACACTGAAACTGCAACTGTTTATGACGTGCTGAGTAAGATATACTGAGACTTCGGGGAATCAAACCCAAGTCTATATTGAATACGAACTGAGCTCACAACGTTCAGAATGAAAGTCATGAACGAGTTATGAAGCTAGAGAATAGAAGTTCTACAACTATTCAAGGAACTAGGCTTAACGATATTTCTGAGGCAATTGATACGTCGTAAAAGAAACGTAGTGTAGGGAGAATCATTAAAATTCCCAAACATAGAGAGTTAGCCTCACATACCTCAACTTCCTGCTCTTGAGCATAATACAACATTCGCCAACCCTTCCAACTTCAATCTATATCAATACAAGTCAGAGGGATTCCATATTAGCATAAATTCTCATATTTTAGTCACTTAAAAATTTTCTCAAACACTTGGTGACATAAAGCTTCATGGTCCTTATTAATGGTATTTCAACACACAACAAGCCATTCTCTTTATCCTAGATAAATTCTAAAGTCTCAAACAGTTATAATGAATGTCATTCTTCTTCACCCATAATATAAACAACACTTTTAACCAATAATCCACAATCAACAAGCCAAACCTATAATTGTTCATGCTTTTCTATCAAACCCATCAACTCATATCTCATGAACTAGGGTTTAAAATCATTAAACCAATGCTATAATCAATTAGAGGGTGAAGACATTACCTTTTTGAAGTTCAAACCCTTGAATTTCGAGTTCTAGGCTTCCTTCTCTCAACAATGATGTCCCAATCGAATATCTAATGATATGGAGGGTTTACCCATTTTAATAAGATGTTGGGAAATTGAAATTAACTTAGAATCACCATTAGATCTTACCTTGGGTGGTGGAAGGACCCTTAAGGAGTTCGGTTTTTGAGAGTTTCCCTTTCTAGAGCAAGTTTTTATGTTTTGGGGTTGTGGGGGACAAAATATAGCTTTAAAACGACCCCCCACTAGCGTGCCCGCGCTACTGGAGGCTTGCCCACGCTACTGACCGCGCTAAATGGCAGTAACACTGCCTCAAAATTAGCGCGGGCGCGCTACTGGGCGCACATGCGCGTACTGTTCCGTAAAACGCACATAACTTTTTGCACAGTGATCCGTTGGGGCTCCATAATATATCGTTGGAAAGCTATTTCGAAGGCCTAAAACTTTCGTGCTTTGAGGTTTCCCCAATTCCTTACACATTTGCACTAGAACTTGATGGAATATAGACCTTCTGCAAACTTAGTCGATTTTGTCAAATCTTATGCACCTCTCTTTCCATCTTGATTTTTAAACAACTATTTTCACCCATAATCATCCCGATAGGACTTCATATGTCCAAAATATAACCTTACTACTCCTTTAACTCATTCATACCTAATCCGAATGTGTGGGATGTTACATTATCTCCCCCTTGGGATCATTCGTCCTCGAATGATTGTCTTGACTGTAACTTCTGCTAACTCCGGACCTTAAACGAGTTTGGTGCAAACATGAACTTTCATTAACACTTGTATACTAAACTGAATGAATACATGATTACTGAAATGTCGATATATTGAACTTAATGACTGCTGCATTGACTGAATATTGGTTTGCCATGGATACATGAATACAGAACTAACATGGATATTCGAATATTGAACTGGCACGGATATTTGAGAATTGAACTAACCTCAATATCAGAGTACTAAGCTGGCATGAATATCTAAGTATTGGACTGACATGAGTAGCTGAGTACTGAACTGACTTGAATATCTGAGTATTGAACTGACATGAGTATCTGAGTACTGAACTGGAATGTGTATCTGACTACTGAACTGACATGAGTATCTGAGTACTGAACTGGCATGAGTATCTGAGTGCTGGAAACTTGAATGTTATAACATGACACGTGAAATACTGGATGTACCCCCACTACTGGTGGCAACTCTAACTCATAAGCTAATTGATCGATCCTTCGCAAGATTCTATATGGCCCAATATAGTAGGGACTATGCTTTCCCTTCTTCCCAAATCTCATAACGCTTTTCATAAGTGAAACTTTCAGAAACACCTAATCATCAACTTGAAACTCTAGGTCTCTATGTCGCACGCTCGAATAGGACATTTTGGCGGCTCTGAGTTTTCTTCAAACGCTCTTGAATCAACTTAACTTTATCTATATTCTGATAGACCAAATCAGGTCCTAACAACTCCACTTCTCCAACATCGAACCAACCAAATGGTGATCTACACCTTCACCCATACATAGCTTCGTACGGTGCCATCTTGATACTAGAATGGTAGGTTATTATTAGCAAGGTCAATGAGAGGTATGTGATCATCCCAATTACTCTTAACATCAAGGACATATCCTCAACTGTTTAAATAAAATGCTCTGCCTGGCCATAAAGATTACGACGTTCTTTTTCGTGTCGTTCAACCGATAAATCTCCTTGGTCATGATGCATATTTGGGAACCTAGATGGAAAGAATACCTAGAATTATGGGCTTCTAACATGATCTTCCCTTTTTAAGTCCATCTACTGGGACACACAATCTGTCCTAGTACCTCAAAGTCCTATCATCTCCCCCTTATTCAAAAGCCATCATCTTATACTTGTGAATCTCCTCTTCAACTGCAACACGTAGGGATCATAAAGTTGTTTCTCCTTCTCAACGACTACTAAGGGGGAACAAGTCCTGTTCTAGACAACAACTCCGTCATCTTTAGAGCCCGAAGTCGAACTCCTATCTTGGCTGGTGAACTTCTTTTAGCAGAGTTCTCTTATCTACCTCAATTATGAGTTATACTTCCCACACTTTATCGTTTTAAGAATTTCCTGAAAACACTTATAGAATTGTTGTGACCTAAGTCTTTGACCAGTACTCCGAAGACTAGAGTCTCGTGCAATGGCACTACCCTCGTGACACATAAATAGACATGGTTTTATAGCTTTTCTGTGATCACTTTATCATCAATGACTAAAATCGGTGATCATTCTACTCACTTTGTTTTTCTTACACATGCTAGACATAATCCTTGTCGTAATTATACAATTTTCCCTCATTACCGAACTGATTTTCTTTTTCATATACCATGCTACTATTCGAGTTTTCAGATATCTAACTGCACTTACTGATGGTTTTCACATCACCCCCTTAGACCAAAGGTCTTATACATGTGGATCCTTCTCTTTTTGTTGGATCCAAATAACTCTCCTTATTTTCTGCAATTCTTTGCACTCTATGTCAATGATCATTCATCTTCCGACTTACTTTTGAGCAATCTTCCTTACTAAGAAAGACTAAATTATTCACTTAACAGAAAGCTAATGTATTCACAACTATCATACACAATCTTAATAATTTAACTCTGCTCTCACTGTCAAACTTGGGGAAACCCCATTTCGATAATTCCTAAAGGCTATTCTTCTGTAGTTGGCTCTCTTACTGCCTAGCTGATTTTTTTTTCCACTATCGCTGTACTTCGGGTTTAACTTAAACTCTTTGGGTTCTAACACATACGTTCGGTATTTCAAACTGCCATCCACACACTAGAGATAACCTGGCTAAGTGGATCAAATCTTACCTCTACTAGCTCTGCTAAAATTGCTAATTCACTGTATCTACTCAAAACTTACTTACTATCCTTTCACTAACCATCTGCTAGCATCATATTTTCTTCTCCTGCTTTGAATAACTAAAGTGAAGCATAAGGTTACTCCTAACTTCCCTCACCATCTGATCATTTTCTTTTGCCGCACGCTATCATTCTTTTTGAACTATGCACATGAATCGCACTTAGGGAAAGTTCATTTGTCTTAACAAAATTGGAATATCTAACCCCAAGCTTTCTATACACTTCAAAATCACTTCAGACTATAAACCTCCAACCTAAACACATAGTCATATCAAGGGGAACTGTCATATCTTTTATCTCACAATAATAGCCACTTCGTATATAAATTCACTAACATGGTACTTTCTAGTTCTGATTTGAATAAATCTAAACGACATAAAATCATTCCCTAAAATTCAATGTTGCCTGCTCTTGGTTCTCATTTCGTACATCATATTATTCTTAGCTATATTTCCCTTAGGCTCTTTTCTGTCCAAAACTATACTGACCAATTTTAGGGTCTGACATCTGAACTATCATCATCCAACTTGTGACTCCATTTCCAAAAATTAAAAGAAATTGTTCTTTGAGGTAAAACACATACGACTACCATTCACAAACTTATCCTTCAGAGTATACGATAAATCACTTACTGTACCATCCGGCGATTCTCGGGTTTTAATCCTAACCTAAAATATGCGAAGGTTTCGCTATAATCACTGTTACTTACCTTTTCTTTGAGAACCCCTATGCATCACTGTATACTCACAAGTCACCAGAAATTTTGATACACTGAAAATTGGAGATCTGGTAACTGAATAACTGATAACTGGCATCCTGAATAACCATAAACTTGCTAACTGAAAGATTGTATAACTGGTAATTGAGGTAAACTGATAACCATAAGACATCATAACTGCTTTTGTACTTTCTGATAAGGTTATGCTCTAATGTGTGCTAGTATCCATTGCATCCCACTTTTGACATCCTCTCAAGTCTCATATTTACCAAGCTGTACTCCATAATTATACCCCAATGGGCAATTATCCTCTCTAGGACCTTAGGTTTCTCATGCGCGTCGCTTGGGCATCCAATACGTTTGGAATTCGATAGGAAAAGAAGATTACCTATTGCTCTAAGTTTCATGGCACGATCTAGAGTAGAAAGAAGTGAGACAATCCTGAATGTCTTGGTAGTTAACCATTTATATGAGTGGCCGGCACACACATATAAAGGAAACTCCACTGGACACGGCTTCATAGACTCCCTAGGACTCTTGAACCTAGTGCTCTGATACCAAGCTTTGTCACGCCCCGAACCTGGGCCTGGACGTAACACGGCACTCGGTGCCTGACTACATGTGACCGAGCGAACCAACTGGCTGGCTGAATCAACATGTGGTATCATAACATACTGAATGCGGAAGATAAACTAACACATGCTGATATACTGAAAGTCTGGATGATATAAATCAAAGTGCGGAAATACTAATACAATTCTGAAATATATTTGTAGCCAACATGGCTTAATATGAAAAGCCTGTGACTCTGTCTAACTGTTACTCTAGTCTATGAAGCCTCTAATGAAGTACTGAAAACACTGACTGTCTGTAAATACTGAAAGACTGTAAAGTAATGATAATGCCCCGAAAGAACTGGGGATCACCAAATAGCTGGTACGAGAATCCTAGCGCTCTGAATCATCAACCTGTAAATCATTACCTGCATCGTGAGATGCAGGCCCCGGGCAAAAGGGACGTCAGTACATTTGAATTGCACTGGTATGTAAAGCAACTGAAAGAAAGAATTATAAATGCTGAAACTGAAACTAAGCTGATAACTGAGAATTGATAATTGATAACTGAAATGATAACTATTGAAACTGAAACTGAAATGATAACTGAGAACTGGTAACTGAACTGATAACTGAAAAGTGAACTGATGACTGATAACTGAACTGATAACTGATAACTGATAACTGAACTGATAACTGAAAAGATAACTGATAACTGATAACTGAACTGAATAAAGGAAGTAAGGATATGAATACTCCCTCTTCTGAATGATGAACAACCTGTTTATCTGAATAAGCTACGGCCTCGGGCCCAATATATATGTGCACAAGCTACGGCCTCAGGCCCAAGTATACGTATACATAACTACGGCCTCAGGCCCAAAAATGCATAAAGCATAAACTACGGCCTCAGGCCCAAACATGCATAAAGCATAAACTACGGCCTCAGGCCCAAGTATGCATAAAGCATATAAACTACGGCCTCAGGCCCAAATACAGGTGTTCAACATTCAGGAACTGAGAATCAAACTGCAATACATGATAGTGAAATACTGAATCACACTGAGTTACATGATACTGGAATACTGGATCACACTGAGTTACATAATACTGGAATACTGAATAGGACTAGACTGAGACATGTATTCTTGAACTGATTATGAACACTGAAACTTCAACTGTTTATGGCATACTGAGTAATCTATACTAAGACTCGGGGGCATCAAACCCAAGTCTATATTGAATACGCACTGAGCTCACAACGTTCAGAATGAAAGTGGTGAACGAGTTATGAAGCTAGAGAATAGAAGTTCTACAACTATTCAAGGAACTAGGCTTAACTATATTTCTGAGGCAATTGGTAACGTCGTAAAAGAAACGTAGTGTAGGGAGAATCATTAAAATTCCCAAACATAGAGAGTTAGCCTCACATACCTTAACTTCCTGCTCTTGAGCGTAATACAACATTCGCCAACCCTTTCAACTTTAATCTATATCAATACAAGTCAAAGGGATTCCATATTAGCAATAATTCTCATGTTTTGGTCACTTAAGCATTTTCTCAAACACTTGGTGACATAAAGCTTCATGGTCCTTATTAATGGTGTTTCTACACCCAACAAGCCATTCTCTTGATCCTAGATAAATTCTAAAGTCTCAAACGGTTATAATGAATGTCATTCTTCTTCACCCATAAGATAAACAACACCTTTAACCAATAATCCACAATCAAGAAGCCAAACCTATAATTGTTCATGCTTTTCTATCAAACCCATCAACTCATATCTCATGAACTAGGGTTTAAAATCATTAAACCAATGCTATAATCAATTAGAGGGTGAAGACATTACCTTTTTGAAGTTCAAACCCTTGAATTTCGAGTTCTAGGCTTCCTTCTCTCAACAATGATGTCCCAATCGAATATCTAATGATATGGAGGGTTTACCCATGTTAATAAGATGTTGGGAAATTGAAATTAACTTAGAATCACCATTAGAACTTACCTTGGGTGGTGGAAGGACCCTTAAGGAGTTAGGTTTTTGAGAGTTCCCCTTTCTAGAGCAAGTTTTTATGTTTTGGGGCTGTGGGGGACGAAATATAGCTTTAAAACGACCCCCCACTAGCGCGCCCGCGCTACTGGAGGCTTGCCCGCGCTACTGACCGCGCTAAATGGCAGTAACACTGACCTCAAAATTAGCGCGGCCGAGCTACAGGGCGCGCATGCGCGTACTGTTCCGTAAAACGCACATAACTTTTTGCACAGAGATCCGTTGGGGCTCCATAATATATCGTTGGAAAGCTATTTTGAAGGCCTAAAACTTTCATGCTTTGAGTTTTCCCCAATTCCTTACACATTTTCACTAGAACTTGATGGAATATAGACCTTCTGCAAACTTAGTCGATTTTGTCAAATCTTATGCACCTCTCTTTCCATCTTGATTTTTAAACAACTATTTTCACCCATAATCATCCCGATAGGACTTCATATGTCCAAAATATAACTTTACTACTCCTTTAACTCATTCATACCTAATTCGAATGTGCGGGATGTTAAAACCCCAAGGATTCTTTTCCCTTGCCTAACATCGATCGTATGATCGATGCCACGACCGGCCACGAGACTCTCAGTTTCCTCGATGCCTACTACGGGTACAACAAAATACATATGAACCCGGAGGACCAGGAAAAGACCTCGTTTATCACTATGTATGGCACCTACTGTTATAATGTAATGCCATTTGGATTAAAGAAATGTTAGAGCGACCTATCAACGCCTAGTAAATCGAATGTTCGAACAACAAATAGGGAAACATATGGAAGTTTATATTGATAACATGCTAGTTAAGTCCTTACGAGCAGAGGACCATTTAAGGCATTTGTAGGAGACCTTTGATATACTGAGGAAGTACAATATGAAGTTCAACCCAGAAAAGTGCGCGCTCGGGGTTGGCTCGGGCAAGTTTCTTGGCTTCATGGTGTCCAATCGAGGGATTGGGATCAACCCCGATAAAATCAAAGCTATCGAGGATATCACGATCGTAGATAATGTAAAAGCCGTGCAAAGGCTAACGGGGCGCATAACCGCCCTAGGATGATTCATTTCGAGGTCCTTAAATAGAAGTCACCGATTCTTCTCAATACTTAAGAAGAAGAACAATTTTGCATGGACTCCGGAATGCCAGCAAGCCTTGGAGGAACTAAAGCGGTATCTATCGAGCCCGCCGCTACTTCATACCCCGAAAGTGGAAGAACAACTTTACTTGTATTTGGCCATCTCGGAGATAGCGGTAAGTGGAGTCCTGGTCTGAGAAGAACAAGGTACGCAATTCCCTATCTATTATGTTAGTCGGACTTTGGGTGAGGCCGAAACAGATATCCACACTTAGAAAAATTAGCGCTTGCTTTAATAAGCGCCCCTAGGAAACTAAAGTCATACTTCCAGTGTCATCCAATATGTGTTGTGACAACTTATCCTCTTCGAAATATCTTGCACAAACATGAACTTTCGGGTCGACTAGCCAAATGGGCCGTTAAAATAAGTGGGTACGATATTGAGTATCGACCCCGAACCGCCATCAAGTCTCAAATCTTGGCAGACTTCGTGGATGACTTTGCGTCGGCCCTCGTACCCGAAGTCGAGAAAGAACTACTGATGAAATCAGGTACATCTTCGGGAGTCTGGACCTCTTTGCGGACGGTGCTTCGGACGTGAAGGGGTCCGGACTAGGCATCGTACTAAAATCACCCACGAGTAATATAGTTAGAAAGTCTATTAGAACTACGAAATTGACCAACAATGAGGCCGAATATGAGGCCATGATTGCAGGTCTCGAACTAGCTAAAAGTTTGGGAGCGAAGGTCATAGAGGCCAAGTGTGATTCCCTCCTCGTGGTAAACCAGTTAACAAGACTTTTGAAGTCCGAGAAGACCGAATGCAGAGGTACTTGGATAAACTACAGATAACTCTACATTGATTTAAGGAATGGACCTTGCAGCATGTACCTCGAGAACAGAACAACGAGGCCGACGCTCCTGCCAATCTAGGTTCATCGGTCGAAGACGAAGAACTCAACTCGGGGGCTGTCGTCCAACTCATGAGGTCAGTAATCGAAGAAGGCCACGCCAAAATAAACTCCACGAGTTTGAACTAGGATTGGAGAAACAAGTACATAGAGTACTTAAAGAACGGGAAGCTCCCATCAGATCCAAAGGAGTCGAGAGCTCTGCGCACAAAAGCAGCACGGTTTACTTTGTCCGAAGACGGAATGTTGTTTAGCAGGATGTTCGATGGACCGTTGGCAATAAGCTTGGGACCGGGAGATACCGATTACGTCCTACGGGAAGTTTACGAAGGCACTTGTGGAAATCATTCCGGTGCCGAATCGTCGGTCCACAAAGTAATCGGAGCAGGATACTATTGGACCGATATGGAGAAGGACGCACAGGAGTTTGTTCGAAAATGCGACCAATGCCAAAGGTATGCGCCAATGATTCACCAGCCCGAAGAGCAGCTCCATTCGGTCTTATCCCCATGGCCGTTCATGAAATAGGGAATGGACATCGTCGGCCCTCTTCCATCGGCCCCAAGTAAAGCTCACTTTATTTTAGTTATGACTGATTATTTTTCTAAGTGGATTGAAGCACAGGCTTTCGAGAAAGTCAGAGAAAAAGAAGTCATAGACTTCATCTGGGATCACATCATATTTCGATTCGGGATGCCCTCCGAGATCGTATGTGATGATGGAAAGCAATTCATCGGCAGCAAAGTGACTAAATTTCTCGAGGATCACAAGATCAAAAGAATCCTATAGACGCCTTATAATCCCAGCGGGAATGGACAAGCCGAATCGACCAATAAAACCATCATTCGGAACCTTAAGAAGAGGTTGACCGACGCCAAAGGGAAATGGAGAGAGATACTGCCCGAAATTTTATGGGCGTACCGCACAAAATCGAAATCCAGTACCGGAGCAACACCGTTCTCATTGGTTTATGGCGCAAAAGCTCTAATCCCAGTCGAAGTCGGGGAACCCAGCATCAAATTTCGATATGCAACAGAAGAGTCAAATAACGAGGCCATGAATACGAGCCTAGAATTGTTGGACGAAAGACGCGAAGCCGCCCTCGTCCGATTGGCCGCTCAAAAATAGCAAATCGAAAGGTACTACAATCGAAGAGCAAATCTTCAGCATTTTAACATCGGGGACTTGGTGCTAAGAAAGGTCACCCTCAACACCCGAAATCCAAATGAAGGGAAGCTGGGTCCAAACTAGAAAGGACCGTACCAGGTTCTCGAAATCATCAGAAAAGGGTCATACAAGCTCGGCACAATGAACGGCGAACAATTACCGAGCAACTGGAACATATCGCACCTAAAACGATACTACTGATAAGGTACAACCCTTTCCATTTTGATTTGTATTTTAAAAACTAACTCCTGCAGGTGTTTGATCAGAAACATCAATGGACTCCTCGACACGAAGACTCTAGGTCTGAAAGCACGCGTTTCACTCTTTTTCCCTTAGACCGGTTTTGTCCCAAAGGGGTTTTCCGGCGAGGTTTTTAACGAGGCAGCCATTGATCGTGCTAACTTAGAACAAGTCAACAGTATCCGAGGCTTCTTTAAAATCAACCTTGAATACTGGGGGGCATTACCCTTGAATGTCAACTTTGTTGCGAGGAAATTACTTCATGGCATCAGGGCCTCGATAGGAAAATTTGTAAGGGCCAAACGGTCAAATGAACCGTGCCCGCGTAGTTTGCTCGAGCCCTGGCACAAAACATGTATGCATGCATAATCAATTACAAAGAGAAGTATTTTTCCTTACCAAAATCTTATGCCTTAGAAAATTTTTCAACTTTACAAATTTATACTCTCAATCTATTATGGCTTAAGGTGCCGATCATAACCGGAGTGCGGGTAATTACCCCCGCGCTCGGGGACTGCCGTCCGAAAAATAAACGAGATCGAATTATCAAAACTTCGAGATCATAAGACCTTTTAGGAAACTCTCGATTTTTATAGGCCACGGCCACCCCACTCGGGGACTGACACTTCGGGCAAGCTCGAAATATAACGGGAATATAAGCCCAAGGGGAAAATCCGAGACTAAAGAGGCCACAGCCGTATTAACACGACTCGGAGACGTCCGAATTCCGTAACAAAACAGGCCTTCGAATTCTTTTATAAAGCCGGTTAAAAGGACTACCCCCGGCAAAATCATAAAAGGCGTCGACAATATCAAGCCTCGAAAACTCTAATGAGTACTAAACTGTTCGAACTCTCGAACAGTTCCTTACTTCATGCTAAGGCATTACAACCTTTGTGAACATGAATTATAAACAAAAGGAAAACTTTGAAAGCCGAAAAGGGTAGGAAAGCCTAATAGATATGATTAAACGATCGTTTTACAAAGGCCAGATCGGCCTAATACAAAATTTACAAAGGGTTAAGGGCTACTTTCACTTCGAGTTTGAGAAATCATTCTCACTCGACTAAAAGCCTAAGCGCGACCTTATTTCGAGTTCGATCAGGTCCTCACTCGACCGCTAAGCTTAAGGGCTACATAAACTCAAGTTCGAATAATCATTCGGGGTTCATCGATTGGAAACGGTCAAGGATAAGGCTTGTTATTAGTCTTCACCATCTCGAACCTCGAATCCTCGAACGCAACTTCAAAATCTTACGCTAAGGCGTTTCAACCCTTACAAGAGATAAAAAAAAGGGGGGGAACAGATTCAAAAGCCACAAAGGAAAAAGGTTCTATATATTCATCATAAATCTTTTATAAGGGCCATATGTCCAGATCAAGAGTTCTTTACAAAGGCCGGTCGACCTCAAAATAAAAGTGGAAAATTACAAGAAGCACGAAGCCGAAGCATCACAATCCTTATCGACCCACTCAAATCCTTGGAGTCTTCTTCGGGAAAAGCCAGCTTCCGAGCCTTTGCTTCCTCTGCCCTGGTAGCCTCGATTTTGGCAGATATATCAAAACTTTGATCATGGAACCCCTCAAGAGCTTCCCTTCAAGCCTGCCACTTCGCATGATCCACCATGCTCTTGGCCTGCGCTAGAGTGGCTTCAACATCGGCCTTTTATTGTGCCATGTTAGACTGAGCCTTGATATTGGCCGTGGCTGCCTCAAATCTGGCCACCTCGAGTTCTTTGGCCAAGTTGGCCAAATGGAATTCAAGCTCCTCGACCCTCTTTGCCTGAACCAAGGCATTCTCTCTCACAGACTGAAGCTAAGACTCGGCCGAATCGAGCTCTGCTTGGACAGCCCCCTTCTGTGCGACCAAAATGTCCATACATCCCTTGAATTCTTCAGCCTCGGCTCGCACTTTATCTATTTGCCTTTGGAAGTCCTTGATATGCTCGAGCCTCTGTCGGACCTACAGAATTAGATCGTTAGTTGTTTTCTCCAACTCATCCTCACTATCATGAAGGACTCGGAATACCTGCTCGACCATCTCAGCATGTTCATCTCGAGCCGTCACCAAGTCTTCTTGAAGCTTCGCACTGAGAAGCCTGTAGGAATCGCATTTCTCGGTGAGGCCCCGAACCTCGGCCTTGCGCTCCTCTCGGATTCGAAGAAAGGCCTCATGATGCAATACCGAAGCCTACAAGGAAAGGAGAAATGTTAGAAATATCTACGATTCAAAGTCGTAAAGAGATAAGGGATGACCCTCGAACTTACCTGGTTCAGAGCATGCTGGGCTTCGTTGAACAAGCAAGCAACTTCCACTTCATCCATCTTGGCTTGGTCCTCTTCAGTGACCAAGCATCGGAGATAGCTAGCCACCCCCACAGGGGTAGAGAAAACTCGAGCATCCTTCGGGACCAAGATGATGAGTAGCCGTTTATGCCCGGGATCGACACTCGGCGCCGAGAATTGGTTGGTCAGTTTAAAGCTCGAGGAAGCCTCACTCGAGCTCTTCCTCGGTAAGTCCAAATCACCCAGGACGGTGACGTCTTCTACCTCAGCAAAATAACCACGGAAAAAATCTTCCTCTCCATGGGCTCCGTCCCCGTGACAAGTCTCTGCAGCTTGAGCGTCACATATCATGGAATCAGGAACTGGAGGGAATGAAGGGGAGCCCCCGATCTCTATTGCCTCAAGTGGGTCTTTCGAGGCATCGTCTTCGTTCTAGGGAGCCTCGAGTCCGGTTTCTACGCCAGCATCGACAGCCTCTTCGGTAGCCTTCCCACCTTGAGGTGAGGCATCTTTGGCTCTTTTCGGCTCGGGCTCATCAGGTCGGGGCAAAGCAACTTCGGCTCTCGCTGGACCAATGTTTCCTTGAATCCGGTGTCAGCTCGCACACGAGTCACCAATCCAGAGCTTTCCTCTTCTTTGTCTTTATCTTCGGTCTCGTCCCTTAGTTGTTGGATGGACTCCAGAGTTACATGGATGACATCCCCCTTAGGCTTACGGGGCCTCCTAGCCGGCCTTTTCTTTTCCGAGCCTGGAGAACTCGGAGCCTTCTTTCTTTTCTTCTCTTTGCCCTGCTTCGGGACAGATGAGGAAAGAAGTGCCTCTTCTTCAGCATAGGGGGCCTCATTGGTACATCCTTCCCGAGGCCTACAAAAAGGAAAAGATGAGTAAGTCCAATAACGAAGCCCGAATGAAAACCGTTATAAGGAAAGAAGATTACCATGGTTACGGGCCTCCCATTGACCCCTTGATAACTCCATCCAAGCATGCTCGGAGTAAGATTTTTGTGACACTGATCCCTCGACCCATTTCCTCAGGTCGGGGATCACTTCCGGCACAACGAACACAACTGCAACACAAAAAACTTACATGAGGGGAAGACAAGAAGTAAAACGGTAAAAATAAATATTCAAAGGCAAAGCAATAATTACGCTTCATGTTCCATTTTTCAGGGAATGGTATGTCTTCGGCAGGGATTAGGTCCGAAGTCTTTATTCAAATAAATATGTCCATCGAACCTCGGTCTCGGGTCTCGTCTATGCTCGAGAATGGGGGTTTAGTGGCTCGGTGGTAAAGCTTGATCATGCCTCCACGATAAAGTCGGGGGCTATAGAGGCGCATGAGGTGATTGAGGGTAAAAGGATGCCCGTCGATCTTGCTTGCAAAGAACCGGAGGAGGATCACGATCCCTCAGAACGATGGATGGATTTGGCCTAGAGTCATATCGTACCTCTTGCAAAAGGCAACGATGATAGGGTCTAAGGGACCTATCGCGAATGGGTAGGTATAGACGCTCAGATACCTCTTCACGTGAGTTGTGATGGATTCTTCGGGGCTAGGAACTACTACATCCTTGCCTACCCAGTTGCACTCCTCTTTCACCTTCTCGAGGAGACTTTCTGTAACCATACATATATACCTCGACATCGGTTCACATCGACCTGGTGTCGAGGGTGTATTCTCCACCTTGAAATCAGCAGTAGTGGCACACTTCGTCGAAACGAAGTCCTCGAGAGGATGTTCCGCCGCGGCTGCGACGCTGGCGGACTTTGATGAAGAAGCGGTTTCCTTGTGCGGAACGGTTTTGAAGTTTTAGCCATTCTTATAAGTAGAGAAGGATGAAATGGGGGAAGAACGCTTGGTATTTTGCGATGAAACAAGTAAGGAAATTTAGAGATCTAAAAATATAGAGCTCTGAAGAAGGCAAAGATTTTGAAGATTAGAGTGAAGGAGATTTGTAAGTAAAGTTTGAAAGATGAAGAAAGATGCATTTATAGGTTGAAGACAACGGTTCAATACTGGTAGTGGCCGACCGGCAACTGACGCGTCTTAAATGCCTATGAAACTGAACCGATGAGACGTTTCGGTCACCTCTACCGCTTGCGTCACAACGCTTATGCCATGATAAATCGAGGGCAGGTTCGAAGACTCAGTTCGTTTCTTGTCATTACACTCCAAAAAATGAGGGGACAATCTGTATACGGTCAAAATCGGGCTTGCCTAATTTTGTATGACTAACCAAAATCGGGGTGGCAGATCAAGGCTTGGCCTC
Source organism: Nicotiana attenuata (assembly GCF_001879085.1). Lineage (NCBI taxonomy): Eukaryota > Viridiplantae > Streptophyta > Magnoliopsida > Solanales > Solanaceae > Nicotiana > Nicotiana attenuata. Next base: position 24,398,407 of record NC_031999.1, read on the forward strand.
GGTTATATCGAACCATGGTACGGGGATGGATTGGTAAGCTCGTGGATCAATGGCCGATCAAGAACGAGACCAGCCGTGATCGAGATCGAAGCGAGAAAGAGATCGAGCGAGATCGAAGGAAACTTGCTAAGTCGAATAACAAAAAGCCGAGATATCCGTGATTGTGCAAGGATCGTGGAGGAAATCTCAGCACGTATCGAGTCAGGACCGGTTATTTAGCCTATCATGGGATTTGCTTCTGTAATTAGAATTATACCATAAATAGAATTTCTCTACTATATAAAGAGGGTCCTAATCATTTTGTAATCATCATACATTCACGCATAACAAAGCAATACATTACATTTTCTCTCTTAAGCTCCGTTGTTCAGTTCATACTTTTTCAATAGCATACTCAGTTGGTTCGAGGGCGATTTATCTCGAGGCCCACAATTGCTCATCACATTGGTTTGCTCTATTTTACTGTTAACTTCTAATGTTCATTCTCGTATTTATCAATTTGTGCCAAGTGAAATTACATATCCTTAAAACCACATATAAGTTTAATTGTTATCCGATTTTAAGGATAAACAAAAAGAATAAATCTGCATACCAATGCAAACTTCTCTCGTGTGAAACAAGATGTTGCGAGTCGTCGATAACAAAATACTTGTAATTTTACTTTCTAGATGGTATTCTAACAGAAATAAATGACAATTTTCAAATGTAATTATTCAATAAGAAAAATCATTGAATTTTTGGGCATAAAAAAAACAGGGTAATGTGGCTTGTAGCAGAGTACGTTAATCAAATACATCTGTCTATGTTGGTTAAAAAACGATATTAGTGTTCCCCTGTCTGGGTTAGTTTGTGCAAATGTAAGAACTGATGCACAATGAGAGGGATTGTGGGTTATACTGAAAACTCAATAAATTATATAGCACGATGAATAATCAACTTCGATAAAATCGACCAAAACAAAACTTGAACCATAGCGTAATATACAATTTCAAAACGTACGACAATTGATCTATACATTATAAAACAATAATAAAATTTAATGGAGGATAATAGCTCCACCTCCGATTATGAGACCATCTAATTGTAAATAAGATAACACAAGCAATTTGAAATAAAAAATGTCACATTAAACCCCTTGACTGAGTTTTGAAAGGCATTTGCATTCATTTAATGTGATATTCTACTGTTGAAATGTGACCAGAGAAACAGAGATGTCCCGTAGAGATGTGAGGCGACTTGGACACAAAACAAAGCTGAAATGTAGTAATCAAAATAATTGACATCCAATAATTCACCTACTAAGGGCTCCAATAATGTTGACACAGTTATTAAAAGTTCAATTCAGATCCACTGACAAGCAAAAGTCCACCTTCACTATTCTACAACAAAATAAATATATAGGTTCTAGTTGCACAAGAAAATAACTTCCCTTTATTGGTTTCGCGGTCCAACACTGTAACATTGTGCCTGCACTCCATCGAATAGCTCAAGACCTAGCAACCTGCTTTGATGGATAATTCATCGACCTTTTTTTCTTTTTCTGATGGACCAATCAAATAAATGAAAGTGAACGAAGTTGAGTTTCCACGGGAAAAGAAAAGAAAATTGAAATTCATCCTCTTTCTTTCTTTTTCGATGGATAAAACAGTCTCATGGTCAATTGTAGTAGAAAGCAAGGGGAGAGGGAGATCTGCCTTGGTAATTAAAAACAAGAATAGAAGGTACTAACACACTTATAGTTCATTGTAATTGTACTAGCCCACTTAACACATGTACTTAAGGGTATGATGGGTTAAGAGGAAAAAACAGAAAGCAAAGCTGAGCAAAATTCAAGAACGCATCGATGTTTAGGAGTATATGAGAGTTGCACTCTTTGTGATAAAATTTTACTGCTTACTGTTGAATAGAACGGAAACCAGACCCCTTTTCCACCAAGGTGTTACAGTTGGCTCAGTCTTCACAGGAACAAGAGAAGTCAGACCAGTGCGGATACCCTCAGTTACTGAAGTATCCTGTGTGACCCTCGTCATTACAGGCCTGAAGAGGTATCAGTAAAAAGACTTAGTAGTCTGGCAAATCTTTTTACTTAAGCCTGTACATAGCATAGTATAGCGGACTATATATTAAAAGATGGTTGTGCAATGCAAGAAAGTAACAGCTTCATCCAACAGAAAACATAACCGACATATTTCACAGAAAGGTATAACTCTTAACATGGATTCCATGCACCACACTTACATCCAAAAATTACACAACTAATCAAGATAGCAACAGAAATTTAAAAGGAGAATTCTTGCAGCGGAAGGATATCATGGACAAAGTCTCCTCCTTTCTTATTTTTTCACAAGTACACAAAAGCTCCTCTTTCTAAATGACTTCTATATCAGACTAAAAAGTAGTTAAAGGTACAGTTAGTTTCTCTTATTCCACATACTTAGGCGTAAACATCATGAGCTGTTTCAATATTTTTTTTGAGACTGGTAACAAGTGAGCTGTTTCAATATTTCAGAGGTTCTCTTTTTCTTCGAACAACTAGTGGCAGCAATGTTACAGTTTTTGGTTCATAAACACAGTGTAAACCATCAGTGTATACAATTTTTTAAGAGCAACTCTATCCGTTCGAGTTTATTATTTCGCCTGTTTATTTTAATCCATCCCAAAATTATCACTTATTTTCATAAAATTGCAAAGGCTGTCCACTTTTAAAAAGTCAATATAATACTTAATTCAAGTCAACACCCAGCGGAAGTACCGAGACGATAATCAGAGTACAGGAGACTGTTCAAAAGCAAGGTCTTCTAATGTTAAATTCGCATCATAGTCTCATAATTATTTTTGATTCTGGGAAATTGTGCAATGTGTGCCCCAGTGAGTCTCCCTTACGTGATCAGAAGTCTGCCCTGCCGCAACATGATGTGAGAATATGAAACGTTTCTAACCGAAAACTCTAATTTTTAAAATAAAATTGAAATGCTACCCCAGCGCATCGCTGCATCCCCACTCAGCTAGGGCCTTGCCATCCCTACTATCGATGGATGGAAAGTCTCCCATGTAAATGTTATCTCCTATACCTATCTATACTTGGCATATCTTTATTTTGGTTCATTCGAGACAAAATGAGATTCAAGTACTAGAAGATGTAGGTTTTTACCTAACAGCATTACTTTTAAATATTAAAAGAGAAAGTACAGCCTTAGAATGCATACGTGGTTGATATGAGACCTTCGGAGGCAAATGTTGAATAGCCTTGTCTCTGTTTGTGCTTGGGATTAGCTGTGCATAGAACATATACGCGCCCACGTCGCTTGACTGTGCGACAGAACTCGCACATCTTCTTCACTGATGCCCTAACCTTCATGGCTGTTAATGATCCAAACCACAAATGATGAGAAAATTATCCATGAGCATGACTAGGAAATACTACAAGCATTCACCAAAGTAAGATTTTAACTTTTCATAAATCAGAGTCCGCAAAACAACGGAAGGAACTATAAGCTTGGTTAGCACAAAGTTTAGCTTGCTTTCTGCCTAAATTACAATGTCCACAACTGCCAAAATTCACATGGGCCATTTTCATAACAGGTCAAGCTAAGGAACCATGACATCCAATGATGGATTTCAGGAATGAAAGTCCATATATAGATCTTAATAATGAATTTATCAAGTCCTAAAATCAAAATCCTTGAGAGTCTTCATGTTTCAATCCTCAAGCAAATAGTTATTTCTAAATTCTTAAAAAGGAAATGAAGACTAAATTAGGGCACAAGTTGAAGGAGATAGCAGTACCAAATATTCAACCGAAATAGTCAAAAGTGAAAAGGGCAAAAAACCAAACTCTGTTCGGGCTTTAAGAGAAATTAAAGTGTGGACTTTAACACAGAAACACGCTAATGAAGGATATGTGTTTGTGTGAGCGGACAATGCAAGAAAAAAAAAATACTACAAAGACAAATAATGCTACTTGCACAAAAGAATTGAACTAACTAAAATTATGCTAAACATTTGAAGGAAAAATCACGTCAATAAAGTTTAAAAATCATTTTTTAATTTCTAATTTAGAAAAAAGGATGCAGTTTTATTCTCAAGAGCTAGTTTTTCAATACGAAATTTAAATTTATTATTCCTAATCACTAAAAAATTTACTCGTAGTATTTCTTAGCAAATAGTATATCAGATTACCAACAATGATACTTGTTTACTACTACTCCTCTAAAGATAGAGCCCATGTGTGATGCGCCCCATGCCTTAGCAGCTCAGTGCCTATAGCAAAGTGCCACTTAAGCGAGGCGAAGCACAGAACCTGTGTTCAACTGAGCTTCAGGGCTTAAGCGCGCTAACGAGCCTTTAAAAAACTGTCTTCAATTTGAGTTTTCCGAAGGTCCATTTACATACAATTCACCCTCTCATAATAATCTTCCATAATTATGACCTTATTCTTTCTTCTGTTTCATTTTCTAAGAGATATTTTACTGGAAATAGATAAATAGATAATCCTAACTTTCGAGCCATCATGAAATGGGTTTGCAGTTAGGGTTTAGGGTTTTAGCATATAAAAGACATAAATAAGTAAATATGGGGACGGAGAGAAAGAGAATTAGGGTATCTACTTGATTTTGCCGGAGAAAGAGATCGCCGATGACTTCGCCGGAGAGAGATATGGAGAATAAAGTTTAACAGCCGACGGAGAGGGAAATGCAATGGATTTCACCAAAACACCCGAAGGAATTGGTGGGCCGAACCGCCGAAGTCTATAGCAACTTGGATCTAGAATTGAAGTCCATTTAGAATTTGGGCTTTTATTGATTTGAGGTTATACAAGTCCAAATTATTCCATATAGTTTGGTCCCAGATTCTGTCAATACGGGCTGGTCCGACCCAGTCTAGCCCAGCCCACACAGACTTTGGCATTTGATTAGCTGGGCTAAGCCGGCCCACTATTTCGATGGCCCTCAAAATGGTCATCTCATCCCAGCCCTATGTGGGTAACTGGTCCCATGGGTTAGCACGCCTTCTTTAAAAATTATTTTTCATATTTTTAAAAAAAATATGAAAATCAAGAATGTTTTTTAACATGTAATATGTGTGTGTTATAGATATATACACACACGCACATATTACAAGTTAAAAAACATACTTGTTGGATAGTAAGCTTCTGTAAAACTAAATAACTTTTGCCATTGTTCCAATAGATTACTATAAAACACAAAAGGAGGGCAATATTTTATTTATTAAAAGCAATATTCAAAACAAGCTACTAAAAAGTATTTTTAAGATGCTCATGATATATCCATAACCAACAAATCATTTTCACCAAGAACATTTGGATCCTCTTGTGAAATGAAGACGACTTAACAACTTCATTTTCATCTAAATCAATAATTTTATGTAATGTTAATTTGTTAAAAAATAAGAAATAACTATAATTTTAAGAACAAAAAATATTTAATTTCCCATAAAAAATATTACTAGTTTGAGATTGGACTAATCTTCTTGTTATTTTAGTTCCCTATATTTTATACATTTAATTAAATACGTTTATTAAGCCCATCCTCATGGGGTACATGCTTATTTGGACCGAGCTTAAAAGCCTCATTTTTTCTTATCTATACCATATATGAAACCTTATTACCAAAAATGTGCATAATTCCTAAATTACCCGTCCAGTCCACATTATTTCTACAGTTTTTGTACCAATCATTAAAAGCTAATTAATAGCAGTTGTATCTTCCTATTTATGCGAGCTAAATTTTAGGAGAAGAATATTCTGAACAGATTTGGCGTGAATATTCTGAACAGATTTAGGAGAAGAATATTGAAACGGAAAGGAGATTTCTGTTCTTCATCTTCATCTGTTCTTCCATATATTTTCCACCATTGAATTCAAATTTTGGGTTTTCAAAAATTATTATTTGTTTGGATTGGGTGTTGTTGTAAATAATTCGGAATATGTTTAGGAGTTTATATCTCAATTTTGAGGGGTTTTGGTGAAGATTAGACTTGGTTTTGACTGAATTTCAGATTGAAACTCGAAGAAGAAGAAGAAGAAGAAGAAGAAGAAGAAGAAGAAGAAGAAGAAGAAGAAGATATATTTCCAGAAATTGTAGATAAATTGTAGTTAAATTATAGAATTGTAGATAAATTNGGGGGGAAGTGAAAGAGAAAAAGCACTCCTTGACCTTTTCTTTCTTCTTTTAAGCTGATTTTTTTTTGTATTTCTCTTTATCTTTTTCTTTTTTTCATTTATTTTAATAATTTTTGGTTTAAATATTTATGTTAATGCTCCTTATACGTGTGTGTTGACAATAAATTGCATTGAGAAAATAAAAATCAATACCGAAAAATATTGCAATAATCGTAGTATTTTATTTCGAATATTTGAGTGTTACAATCTCTATTAATCCTCTGATTCTTCTTTCCAATAGTAAACAAATTCAAGGGCCTTCCAGCTTGATCTTGAATTTTATTTGTTCCTCGTTCTTGAGCTTGAACTTGATTTGTTCTTCGTTCTTGAGCTTGAACTTGATTTGTTCTTCGTTCTTGAACTTGAACTTGATTTCTTGAACTTGAACTTGATTGGTTGAAGCTTGAAACTTGTAGAGAAATTTGCGGCGTTTGATCCACGAGCTCTCTCTTGCTTCTTGTTATAACTTCTGGTATCTTGTCTGAGTTATGAAGACCCCTATTTATAGTTGTGGAAGGGATGAGTCGTGATAAGAACAAACTTTCCGACCAATCAAATTGAAGTGTGCCATGGCCGCATTTGACTGGCCAGAACATGTCACTTGCACACGTGGCGTGGTCTCATTGGCTTTTTAATGTGACTTGACATGCCTTGTCATTTTGACATGTGACACAATCCTATTGGCTCTTCCATTTGACTTGGCGCACCACGTCATTTGACACGTGGCACCAAACTGGGCCTCTAGGAAGATGACATCTTGGGCTTAATAAAGTGGGCTCATCACTTTAGCCCCAATTAAATGGGCTAACCCAATGAATTAAGATTTATTTATTGGGATTTTTTCTTATCTATACCATATATGAAACCTTATTACCAAAAATGTGCATAATTCCTAAATTACCCGTCCAGTCCATATTATTTCTACAGTTTTTGTACCAATCATTAAAAGCTAATTAATAGCAGTTGTATCTTCCTATTTATGCGAGCTAAATTTTAGGAGAAGAATATTCTGAACAGATTTGGCGTGAATATTCTGAACAGATTTAGGAGAAGAATATTGAAACGGAAAGGAGATTTCTGTTCTTCATCTTCATCTTCATCTGTTCTTCCATATATTTTCCACCATTGATAGCCATTAAAAAGCTTGAAAGCTTTGAATTTAAATTTGGGTTTTCAAAAATCATTATTTGTTTGGATTGGGTGTTGTTGTAAATAATTCGGAATATGTTTAGGAGTTTATATCTCAATTTTGAGGGGTTTTGGTGAAGATTAGACTTGGTTTTGACTGAATTTCAGATTGAAACTCGAAGAAGAAGACATATTTCCAGAAATTGTAGATAAATTGTAGTTAAATTGTAGAATTGTAGATAAATTGTAGATAAATTATAGATAAATTGTAGATTGGGAAGACTAAAACTTCTACAAATCTTCTACAATTATGTCGAAAATGCCAATTATGCTACAATTGAAATAGGAATTGGGATATTAAAATTCAATGTATCCATTTTGTAGATATCTTATAGATAAATTGTAGATTATTTGTATTCTGATTGTAGATGCATTGTTTTCTGTTTTCACAAATCCAAAATGACTAAAGCTTCTACAAAATCTTCTGCAAAAAACAGTCTACAATTTATCTACAATTTTTTTAATTTTTCTACAATTTATCTACAATTTATCTATAATTTCTGAAAATATGTCTTCTTCTTCTTCTTCTTCTTCGAGTTTCAATCGACTGTGTTAACCAGTAACCTTCAGCCACTGCCCAAAAAAAAAAACAAAAAAAAAACAAAAAAAAGAGGTCAATGAAAATAACGATACATTGATGTTTTGTACGTGTAATAGAGAATTGGTAAATAAGAACTAATCTGAAGATATGGTCGCTAAGTTAAGGTTTTTGGGGAAGTAAATGAGAACTAATCTGAAGATTATTGATGCTACTGTCCATCTCCAAAAGGGGGAGTTGGGGGAGAGACGGGTAAAGGTAAATGTGGGAAGATACGGTCCTAAATTAGCGCCTAATATAAATGCACCCTTAATTATATCCCTAATTTGAATTATGGTATATAAATGGTAATTTGGTATGCTGAAATGTAATTAACACAAACCTTAAACATTGAGGGTAATAAGGTTTCATATATGGTATAGGAAGGTAAAAATCCCTTTTTTAAATGGGCTCCAAAAATCTTAGCCCAACTTTATTAAAATCATAGGTTGAGTTCGGTCGGCCCAGCGGGCCAACTTCATATTGACGGCTCTACCAGATTATATATACACATACATAAACAGATCACACATTTTTTTGAAAAATCTAAATGGTATAGAAGACCAAGAAATAATAGACGAAAAACATATATTTTGTATATTAATATATAATATACATATTTGTACCGAATCAATATATTAATTTTGTATATATTTGACTACGGGATGTAATTACTTTTGGTTGACCGATCAAGTAGGTTAAAACCCCTATTTTTCTTGTCATTTCTCTTTATTATACATTAACTAAGTAATAAAAGTAAGATAAAATCACCAACACAATTAAAATTTAGAGCAATTGAAAATTCTTCAGTATATAAGCTTACAAAATTTCGAATCAACGGTTAAAATATAAATTTGAAAACTAGCGTGACAATTAAGGAAAGACATGAATCCAATTGAGCAGCTGCAATACAACGTATTGTGGTCTCTTAAAATCTTAATAATCAAGTTAATCCTACATTAAGAGAGAGAAAGATAAATTTTAATTTATAAGTCTATAAGTAAAAACTTATATGCACTTGGTGTTTAAGAAATAGTAACGATTTTATTTTCTTTTTTCATCTAAATGAATTTCATGATTAGTAACCATTTTGGTCCATTTAATCAAATGGCAAAACATCTAAATTACTTGAATGAAATATTATTGTTCAACATCCAGTCCATGTTTTGTTTATGTTATCTGCTCTTTCAAGGGATTGGCAGAGAAAGAATTGGATAGGGGCGCCGGCTTCCCTGTCATCAGGTCACCAACTTCCTTGATCTTCCGACACTGGGCATGCGTCAGCCCCCATACATGGTCTTACGACTTTGCGGAGATCTGTGTTTTTGGTAAACAGTAGCCCTGGCCTGGTACCTTTTTTTTTCTTCATATTCATATTTATATCCTCCGCAACAATTGTTGGGACGGACTTTCGTGGAAAAGAAAAAAGCTCTTTATCGGATTGGAAGCGATGACTTAAGCCTCTTTCTTCTTCTTATAGGGCGTTTAAAGAGCGTGACTCTTTAGTTTAATTAAGTTCAAATTAGTTAAATTTGCTTTCTACCACATCGTTTCAAACGAAGTTTTACCATAACATTCCTCTAACCCCCTTTAATGAAGGACCCTCGCCTCGCTTCCTATTCATTTGTATGTCTGGACCCGAGGGCCTTTTTTTTTCAAGAGGTGATTTCGAGAATCAACCAACGGAAAAATCCATAGCCCAGGTGACTCACAGCCTCCCTCTCGCCCAAATAAATGAAATGGGCGCGGCTCCCCTTTTTGAATACCCCCCTCACTCCCCCCGGAGTGAGTTCTTTTCTGCGGGATTTAGGGATTCCTGTCTTTTGCTCATATTGTCTCCTAAAAGGAGAGGAAATAAATTCCTATCTTATGAAATCCTTGATCTTCATATTTCATTTCATCACTTCAATGATCGAAATTTGCAATTATAAGAAAAAAATTAAAACAAACTAAACCAATGCATATGCACAAGTAAGGTTTGGGAAGTATAGTGTATACGCATGTCTTACCTCTGTATACGGTCAAAATCGGGCTCGCCTAATTTTGTAAGGCCGACCGAAATCGGGGTGGTAGATCAAGGCTCGGCCTCGATTATATCGGAACATAATACATATATGGATTGGTAAGCTCGTGGATCGATGGCCGATCAAGATCGAGACCGAAACAAGAAAAAGGATCGAACAAGATCGAAGGAAGCCTCCCGGGTCGAATAACAGAAAGTCGAAATATCCGTGATCAGGCAAGGATCGTGGCGGAAATCTCGGCACGTATCAGGTCTGGACCAGTTATTTAGCCCATCATGGGATTTACTTCCATAATTAAAATTATACCCAAAATAGGATTCCTCTACTATATAAAGATGATTCAAATCATTTGTAAGACACATTGTTCTCACGTATCAAAGCAATATAACACTTTCTCTTTAGCTCATATTCTTGTTCATCAACTTGTTATATCTTTTACTGTTCTTGCACCAACCAGTTCGAGGGCATCCAAGCTCGAGGGCTGAATTACGTTGTAACACTGGTTTGCTTTATCTTATTGTCAATTTTCATTATTAATCTTCATATTCATCAATTGGTATAAGGTGAAATCACATATTCTTAAAACCACATTATAAGTTTAATTTTTATTCAATTTTTAGGGTAAACAGTTTGGCGCCCACCGTGGGGCTAAGGATAATAGTGATTGACCGGTATTAATTCTCATAACACACACTGCTTTACGCTTGTTCTCGTAAGTATCTTTGGTTTCAGGAATCAACACATTGAATTCTCAAGTAGCACCACTCACACAGAAACCGGCATGGGTCTTCATTGCGGGAACGAAAACATAGCCGCCCCAGAAAACGGAGTACCCCCAGTCAACCCCGATGGAGTTCCGGCCGTGGACCCAATCGACGTCAGCTCCCATATTGCCATTAATGGAAATTTGGGAGTCGATCCTGAAAATAGCATCCGAAAAGATGCTCGAACAGGAAGATCATAACACACAGAGCGGTGAAGAAGGCGGGATTAGACTTCGAATAATATTCGAAATGTTGCAGACTCAACAAGCTGCAATAGCACAACTCCAAAATCAGAATCGAGCGCCAAGCAGGATCGAGCCCGAACCCTCACTAGAAGTTTTTCACGGAACCGAACCAGTTCCCGAGAGGCCAAATGAGAACGAATCTGGGACTGACCCCGCCATTATGAAGATGCTCTAAGAACTCACAAAGCGGATCGAATCGGGGGAGAAGAAGATTGAGGAATACGACAAAAGGGTAGAAGCGTACAACTCCCCGAGTTGATCAAATTATAAAGTGTTAACAAATTCTATCATGTAGCAAAAAATTAGGATTGTTCAACAAAAATTATTTGATTTATCCGTTAAACCGCCCGATAACCGCCCGATAATTATTAATCGATACCAATCCGTGCGTTATCTTATTGGATGGCTAGCGGATTACTACATTTATAATCCGATAACCGATAAGCCGAACCGTTAAGCGTAATAATCCACCCGATCCGCCCGATAAGCACCCCTACCACCGATATTGGAAGGACTAGATTCTAAAAAGCTCGTGCAAAGACCCTTCCCCCTAGTGCGGCTCTGAAGCCAATCCCCAAGAAGTTTCGTATGCCCGAGATTCCCAAGTATAACGAGACGATTGATCTAAATGAACACGTCACCTCGTATACGTGCGCCATCAAAGGAAATGACTTAAAATATGACGAAATTGAATTCATACTGTTGAAAAAGTTCGGGGAGACTCTATCGAAGGGTGCCTTAATACAGTATCATAACTTACCCCCTAATTCTATTGATTTGTTTGCTATGATTGTAGATTCTTTTGTAAAGGCACACGCTAGAGCCATTAAAATCGCAACGAGAAAGTCAGACCTTTCCAAGGTAAGGCAGAAAATAACGAGATGCTTAGGGAATTCGTATCTCGGTTCCAAGCGGAGAGAATGGATTTGCTTCCGGTCAATGATGACTGGGCTGTTCAAGCTTTCACTCAAGGTCTCAACACTCGGAGTTCCATAGTTTCACGTCAGTTGAAGCAAAGTTTAATCGAGTACCCGGCTGCCACTTGGGCCGACGTACATAATCGATATCAGTTGAAGATTAGGGTCGAGGATGATCAACTGGATACTCCTTAGGGGTTCGTTTATCCTAGCAAGCCCATGGATAGGATCAAAAGTGACATTGATCGAGAGCCAAGGTCGAGTAGAGATCGATATCAACCGTACAACTTGTAAGGCCCCGTGAAAATTTCTGCTCAAAAACCCGAATCTTGTAGTGCCAAGTTAGGATCACGTGTTAGAAATTCATGGTTCGAACCCTTTTGGATTGAACTGTGCATTAAATAGTTAAGGAATTATGTTTTCTAGTAAAGTGCATTTCTACGGTCCATTATACGGTCGCATAATAGCAATGCGGACCGCATAGTTGCCGCAGAGTCAGGCAGTGTGATGGCTAATTTGAGGACAACTATGCGGCCAATTATGCTATCGCATAATCAATATGCGGGCCGCATAGTCATCGCATAATCCCCTTGAAATTTTTGTGAGAAGCAGTTCTGCGGTGCATTATGCGACCGCAGAACAGGTATGTGGATCGCATTTCTATCGCATACCCAGACAGTGTGTTCAGGTTTTGGGACCACTTTTGCGGTCCATTTTGCGGGCCTGCGATCGCATATGCAATCGCAGATTGTGTCGGGGCTCCTATTTTCTAACTTTTAAAACCCGACCCTATCCCATTAAAAACACCCCATCCGACCCTTTTTATGTTATTTTACTGCATTTAGAGTGAGAGCAAGAGTTCTAGAGGGAGAAAGTGATCCCACCAAGCTCCAACTCAATTCTTGCCCCAAATCCTTGAAGATTGTCAAGTGAAATTACTAGGTCTTCACCCTAAAAGGTAAGAACTTGTGCCCTAATCTATGGTTTCGAAATTTCTACTAAAGTAAGTGATTAACAAGTGGGTTCATGGGTATAAGGATTGATAATCTTGCATGCATGAGTGACAATAGAGTATGGGAGAGGGTGTGAGTTAAAAAGATAGCAATTGGGGTGTAAGATGATAAAAATCTCTCACAAAAGGGTCCTAAGATCAATGCACACTTAGTGCTTGATAATATGCTCAAGTGAGCTAGAATCTTAATCTTGTCTCTAATTCTTGGTTCAATTTGTAATTTTCATAAAATAGATTGAAGTTTCTAAGAGCCCCGGAATTTTGTAAGAAATTAAGGAAAGCTTTATTGAGGCATGTATGGCTAAAACACCCTCCTATTAGAAATTGAGCTCCAATGGTATGTGTATGTGCAAATGTGGTAAGATCGAGAACTTGATTGATGTATTGATTGTTATTTTACACGAATTGGTTTTGAAATTATATATATATATATATATATATATATATATATATATATATATATATATATATATACATATATATACATGAAAGGTGTGCCTCATTGTGGGCAAAGTACTCTTCTAGATATTTAAAGATATGCAAAGAATACGAACCATGTGTTGAAATTGCCTAAACTTCACGTCAAGATCTAAAACTGAGGTTGTCATGCTAATTATGTGAAATCTTACCTATGTTTACAACTTCAATTGCTTTTGTATGTGCCTATGATCATAAATTGCAGAGGTTGACATTGAAAGTGGAAATGATGTGATAATAGTGGCCCTAAGCGCCAATGAATTGATATGATATATGTGAAACAAAGATTCAAATGAGATGACTAATGAGAAAGGAACAACGCCTAGGTAAGGTGGCCTAGCCGATCGGGCCGAGATCGGACACCATGCCACACACATGGTGGTAATGTGCTGATATTGAATTCCGAAAAGGGAAATGAGATGGTGATTGAGGTATATGTCTCAAATGAGGCAACCCAGCCGATCGGGTCGTGATCGGACTCCGCTCAAGGTAGCGGTGGTATTGAGAACAATGATGAACATATGAAATGCCCCAAACTAAAGTTGTATGACTCTTTATTTGATGATGTGGTGTTCGGTCAAAGCCTTGATTACCTCTTGTGAATTCCTTGAATTCTTGTATGATAGTTCTTTCTAATAAGATGGTGTTTAGTTATACATACTAGTACTATTCTATGGTACTAACGTCTCTTTTGCCGGGGGCGCTAAATTTTAAATGAATGTAGGTGGCTCCATAGCGGATAGTGCCGATCGCGCGTAGCGGAGCATCCTCCTTTTAAAGCCTTGGTGAGCCCCTTTCTCCTTCAAGGGGGTTATGTTGTACATCTGTTGTTATAGATATCCACTTTTGAGGTATAGCCGGGGCCTTGTTGCCAGCGTTGTCATCATTGTCTTTTGTATCCTTAGAGGCTCCGTAGACGTTTGTGTGGGTTATGTACGGGTGTTGGATGGGTCTGTGAACTATGTTGCAATTCTAAACTCTTGTTTTCTCTAAATTGTAACTGTATGGAATCTTGGAACTTAACTACGGTTTAAGGTCGTGTTATAAAATGAACTAACAAATGTTGAAGGTATAGCCTCTCCTATTGTCTAATTAAATGAAAGCATGATTCCTTAATCATTTTTGAGTTCGGTAGAAAGCGTTTGATAATGCTTGCTCAGTTGGGTTCACTCGATTGAGCGCCAGTCGCGCCTCCCAAGGTTGGGGTGTGACACAACGGAGGACATAGAGGCAGCGGGTCTGGGCGAAGCTTTGCACGAAATGAGAGGAGAAATGATCGAGGTCAAAATTCACAGGGTCTTGATGCCGAGGAAGATCACGTTAAATATCCAAAATCCGAATAAAGGTACGACCCCATTCCAATTCTTTCTATTTTTTTGACTAACACTTGCAGGCTATCGACAAGGATCAGCACGAAGCTTTGGATCTTAAAGCACGCGTTGCGCTCTTTTTCCCTTAGACCAGTTTTTGTCCCAAATGGATTTTTTCGGCGAGGTTTTTAATGAGGCAACCACTGTTCGTGCTAACTTATAAAAATTCAACAGTATCCGAGGTTCCCTATAATAATCGTTGAGTACTGGAGGGGGGGGGGGGGATTACCCTCGAATGTCTACTTTGTTGCAAGGAAATTACTTCAGGACAACGAGGTCTCGATAGGAAAATGTTGTAAGGGTCAAACAGTCAGATGAACCGTGCCCATATAGGTTACTCGAGCCCTAACATTAAACATGCGCGCATGTATAATCATCTATTGGGAGAAGTATTTTTCCTTGCCGATATGTCATGCCTTTAGAAAAATTTCCCATTTCATACTCTTGATCTCTTGTGTAAACAGGCTTAAGGGCCGATCATGATGGAAGTTTGAACAACTAACCCCCACGCTTGAGGACCGCTGTCCGAAAAACAAACGAAATTGAATTACTAAAATTTCGAGACCCTAAGACCTTAAAGGCGACCCTCCATTTTACAGGCCACGGTCACCCCACTCGGGGACTGACACTTCGGGAAAGCTCGAAGTGAAGCAGGAAATAAGCCTAAA
Source organism: Nicotiana attenuata (assembly GCF_001879085.1). NCBI lineage: Eukaryota > Viridiplantae > Streptophyta > Magnoliopsida > Solanales > Solanaceae > Nicotiana > Nicotiana attenuata. The sequence goes on from NC_031999.1 coordinate 24,413,830, forward strand.
GGGCAAGTTCCGAACTAAAGAGTCTAGGCCAAATTAACGCGGATCAGAGACGTCCGAAATCCGTAACAAATACAAAGGCCTAAAAGCTAAATTCACTTCGAGTTCGAGCAAGTCCTCACTCGATCATAAAAGCCCAAGGGCTATCTTAACCCGAGTTCGAGCAAACTCTCACTCGGGGACTATCTATAAAGCCTAAGGGCTAACTTTACTTCGAGTTCGAGCAAATCCTCACTCAACTATAAAGCCTAAGGGCTAACTTCACTTCGAGTTCGAGCAAGTCCTCACTCAATCATAAAAGCCCAAGGGCTGTCTTAACCCGAGTTCGAGCAAACTCTCACTCGAGGACTATCTATAAAGCCTAAGGGCTAACTTTACTACGAGTTTGAGCAAATCCTCACTCGACTATAAAGCCTAAGGGCTAACTTCACTTCGAGTTCAAGCAAGTCCTCACTCGATCATAAAAGTCCAAGGGCTATCTTAACCTGAGTTCGAGCAAACTCTCACTCGGGGACTATCTATAAAGTCTAAGGGCTAACTTTACTTCGAGTTCGAGCAAATCCTCCCTCGACTATAAAGCCTAAGGGCTAACTTTACTTCAAGTTCGAGCAAATCCTCACTCGACTGTTAAGCCTAAGAGCTACTCAAACTCTGGTTCAAATGGTCATTCGGGGTCCATCGATCTCGGTCGAAAGAACAAATCCCCGAGCATAGCAAAGGTCTCCCTCCGAGATCGACACTTGGTGCGCTACTTAGCCCGAACCTGAGCGGTTTTCTTTTGCGGAACAATTTTAGATATTTTGGCCATTTTGTTTTCGCAAGCAAGGAAGAATAGAGATTGAAATATTTGATATTTCGGGAAGAACAAGGAAAGAAACTCAAAGACTCAATTCGTTTCTTGTCATTACACTCCAAAAAACGAGGAGACTATCTGTATACGGTCAAAATCGAGCTTGCCTAATTTTGTATGGCTGACCGAAATCGGGGTGGTAGATCAAGGCTCGGCCTCGGTTATATTGGACCATAGTACAGATATGGATTGGTAAGCTCATGGATCGATGGCCAATCAAGATCGAGACCGAAACAGGTAGGAGATCGAACGAGATCGAATGAAGCCTCCCAGGTCGAATAACTGAAAGCCGAGATATCCGTGATCGGGCAAGGATCGTGGCGGAAATCTCGGCACATATCAAGTCTGGACAGGTTATTTAGATCATCATGGGGTTTACTTCCGTAATTAGAATTACATCCAAAATAGGATTCCTCTACTATATAAAGAGGATTCTTATCATTTGTAAGACACATTGTTCTCACGTATCAAAGCAATATAACACTTTCTCTTTAGCTCATATTCTTGTTCATCAGCTTGTTATATTTTTTTACTGTTCTTGTACCAACCAGTACGAGGGCTGAATTATGTTGTAACACTAGTTTGCTTTATCTTATTGCAATTTTCATTATTAATCTGCATATTCATCAATTGGTATTGGGTGAAATCACATATCCTTAAAACTACATTATAAGTTTAATTGTTATCCAATTTTTAGGGTAAACAACTTCTACCTTGTGAAGGTAAAGAGGTTATTTCTGGAAGACCCTCGGCTTAATAAAGCACAATCACAACAGTTATGAGAAAGAACTACGGAAAGCAACATATAATAATAGCCAGAAAAATAAAATCGAAGCAAAGAAACATCAGATAACAATATCTATCTAAAAAGAAAATACGAGGATAACACTAGTACTATAACTATGGAAGGAATTACAGGTTTAAAAAGAAAATATACTCGACTACTTGCTTGTTTACCCTACTTACTCTAGGAAAAAAAAAGAAAGAAGGAGAAAGCAATAAACCATTGAATTAACTTCCATTCTTGGACAAACTGTGTATCATGGTTGATAATCTCAAGAATGATGCAACGTAAAGGTGGTTGAGAGTTGAGACTAATTATAATATGATTTTCCTCAAAATGTCTCGTGCAATATTAGTGAAAGAATAAAAGATACAAGTTGTTAAATAATTAAGAACTTAACCTTTCATTGGCTTCTATCGACCAAATCACTAGCACAAATAGTGCAAAATGATGTAATACATTATACGATCTAAGATCTTGTTGGTAATCAAGCAACACTTGTATATGTCTACCTTTCTATATTAAGTTAGGAATATATAAAAATAAGAATAAACAAATTTAAGTCATTTTCATTTGTAATTGTAGCATTTAAAAAATGTAAAGAGCATGTCGATGTCATTTTCAGAAAGATTATAAGATTGCATGTTGTCATCGCAAAGCATGATATCAAGTTTTGAAGAAACAAAAAACGCGAAAATATATAAGCCAATGGAAATAATAATAATAATAATAATAATAATAATAATAATAATTAAAAAAACCTATAAATGTAATTAGTAGATGAAAATTTGACACAAATCAATCAATGTGTATGACACTGAATTAGTGAACTACAAAGTGTAACTTAATTATAGGTTAACGATGTTAATACTTATCTCAAAAGCCTGAGTCATCCTTCTTCTTTTGTTTCTAGTTTAACCGTATGATATTTGGAATACGAGATCCGCGTTACATAAAGCCCATTTAAAAGGAAAGCACTTTCTATGATAAGTTTTCTATTATTACTATTTAAACTCGAAACTTTTAATTAAGGGTGAAAAAATCTCATTCATCTAAATTATGCCACCATATCTCTGTGGTCCGAGTTACTCTTCTTATTCCATGACACATTTTCTACTGTAAGCAGAGACGGACTTTATGCTATATCGTGAGGGGTCACCGGCACCCGTAAGGTTCAACAGATATTTCATGAATACATGTATATGTCTTTAGAAACTAGTGATATATTAATAGTAGCACCTTACATAGAAAGCAAATTTTGGTTGAATCCAAAAGTACACCCGCGACCATCAAACTCTCGATCCGCCTATGCCCGTAAGATTTCAAATCTTGCCAACCTTAAAGCAAAAGTGCGACTTCTCTCCATCACCAAATTAATCCTCCGCCCAACTTGACAAAGAAAAAGATTTACTTTTGTTGGGTTTTTATGTATTTAATATATTAAATACTTAAAAGAGGGTGAATGGGAAATGGAGGGAAATGAAATTTTTGAGTGAAATTTTAAGTTTCCCCCTTGGCAAATGGACATTGTCCCATATTGGAAGAGGAAGAGGTTTTTTATTGGTATATAAGCAATTGCTCTTCTTCTAGCTCTTAAAGAGTTGAGAAGAAGGCAAGCCTCGCGCCGTCGTCGTCACCGCTCGCTCGGCTCCGGCTTCGGCTTCGGTCAATTGATTGATTAACTTTTTGGACCAAATTTATTTGATAATAGTAAAATATTAACAGAAATGTTATTAAATATTTTTTTTTTCTGTTTTGGTAACAGAAAATTAACTACCCTCTTCAATTTTCCCTCTTTATTTTTCCTCTTTATTGTTGAGTAAATAGCCATTTATGTAATGGCATTTATGCTGTGGCCGTTTTGCATAAACAGCCATTCTGAAGAGTTGCACTTCTTCAGATTTCAGCCCAACTTTGGCTATAAATACAAGGCTATTCTACTCAGAATTTTCATACGATTTTCTGAGTTTCTCCTCCTTCTTCTGCATACTTTTAGCATCAAACTAAGCAACAGTAAGTGTGATTTGCTACCAAACAGTAAGTGTGATTTGCTACCGAACGTTCTATCCTGGGAGGAAATAATCCATAACCTTGGGTACTAGGAGGGGATTAAATTCCATAAGGAAACACTGTGAATTCAGTGGGCTCGAATTGGTTTTCTGTTATTTCGTTGTTCATTTATGTTTATGTTCATTTCTGTTTATGTTCATTTATTTTTCCAGAATTATTTTACAAATACAGTATACTAACAACTTTTACTATATAAAATTATTATTAAATACCTTTTTCCTAAAGTAGAAGTGCATAAGCCAACATAGTGAGAAGAAAAAGTGAATCAAGTACGTAATAAAGCATGCTAGAAAAATTAAGTGTCATAATATGATTAGCTAGCTCTAACTAACAGAAAAGTTCTAATGTGTAGAAGTCCACCATTGAAAGTCATTCAAAGCTTTGATTTCGAAAATTTGACTTTTAAAGTTTGTTAGTTGTTTGGATTGGGTGTCGTTCCAATTGATTGAAAATATCAAAAGAAGTTCAAAATTTAAATTTGAAGTGATTTGGAGTAGATTTGAGCAAGATTTGAATTAAATTTCAGAAAAGACACAAGGAAGAGCACGAAGTCAAGTTTTTGTATAATTATGTATAATCTTGTATAATAGTGTATATGAGTGTATAAACACATCTTATACATTATTATACACTTTTATACACCTTTATACAAGCGTTTGTAGACGAACTTCTTCTATGATTTTCAGTTGCAATTCTTGTTCAAAACCAGTCCAAATCTCTATTAAATGACTTCAAATTTGATATACAACCTCCTTATACTATTCTAATAAGTCTAAATAACAATCACTCCAAATTTCTCACAAAATCAAATTCGAAATTTAAACCCACATATTTAAGCTTGTTAAAAATCTAATTTTCACCACCCAAATGGATTTGGTTTGTTGAACTAATATTTGAGTCACAATTACTTATTCGAAAATTAACTTAAAAGCTTGAGCAATCTTTTTTAAAAATTAAATAGTAATTTTGAGAACCTATTGGAGTTGAATGTTGAATCTTAGCCTATTATTTTTGGGCTAGTTGGTTATAAATTGAAATATGGGCTACACAATTGAAAAGTAGGGAGCGCATTTGTTCTTATGTGAAATTTTCCCTATTATTATTGCTGATTGGCCTTAAGGCGCTTCAATTGAACAAGGAGTTGGTCAAACAATTATATGAAGAATTTAATTGAGAAATTTTCATAAAGCACTATCTTTTGTAAGTAGCTATCTATAGATACCATTTGCTATTTTACGGATTGTAGCTACGTTTTCTGTTGTTATAAGATGTATTAGATGTATTTAAGTAATTGTATTCATGTGACGACCCGTATATCCTACCCTCGGGAGTCGTGATGGCGCATACTAATGTGAGCTAGCCAAGCCGAATATTTAACAAAATACCTTTTTACCCATTTTCTACTCTTTAACAATTAAAAACAATAACGTGAAAACAACGGAAAAATATAAAATAAGCGGCAGAAAAGCAATAGAATATCTAAACATGTATCCAAAACAACTGTTGAGCCTCAACTACCCAGAACTGGTGTCACAATTTCACAAACGATCTAAGAATACTACATACAAAGTCTGAAAAATAAACGATACACTGTTTCTGAATTTAAGGAAATGAAACAGGAATAAAGGGATAGAGGGAGACGCCAGGGCCTGCGAACGCCTGCAGGTCTACCTTGGATCTCCGCGTGGACTGAAGGTAGCCACCTAATCTACGGTCCAAAAGCTGCTCCGGGATCTGCACATAGTGCAGAGTGTAGTATCAGCACAACCGACTACATGTGCTGGTAAGTACCTAGCCTAACCCCGGCGAAGTAGTGACGAGGCTAGGACCAGACCACCAAATAATCCTGTGCAATTCAACTATATACAGCGGAAAAAGAAGAACAATAAAATACAGTCAAGTATGGGAGGGGTAACATGCTGCGGGGGAAACATCAATTTAGAAGAGAAAGACAACAGAAATGAAAGAAACAACATATCTCAAATATCAACAAAAGATACGAAATCAATAAGTGCACGGCATCACCCTTCGTGCTTTTACTCTCGTCCTCACCATAAAATCAAGTAATGAAAATGTGCACGGCATCACCCTTCGTGCTTTTACTCTCGTCCTCACCAAATAATCAATATAATCGGCACGGAATGGTACATCGTGCGGCACGACATCACCCTTCGTGCTTTACACTCTTTCCTCACAAATCATACACGGCATCACCCTTCGTGCTTTAACACTCTCTTACCAAAACAATGCACGGCATCACCCTTCGTGCTTTAACTCTCTTCCTCACCCAAACAACAATCACAAACAATAAGGCAAGGAAATGAATGAAATTACAATAAGAATCCCGGCAAGGGAACAATAATTCAACAACAAGTCCCGGCAAGGGACAACCTCAAAACAACAACAATATCCCGACAAGGGAGTCAATATAGTGATTCTTTTTTTTTTCACTTTTACTTCGCAACTCACTTTACAATTTAAGCCAATGCTCTAAAGGGTTCAATTACCACTCATACTTTCACAATTCGTTATACAACTTGAGCCAACGCTCCTCAATGATCAAACATCACAATTACTTCCACGAACTTTGCCCAACAAATAGAAATCATCACAAAAGTATGAATAATACAACGAAATCATGATAATCACATTATATGACTCACGGGCATGCTACACACCAACGTATATATACTCGTCACCATGCCTATAAGTCGTACTCAACAATTACCACATAGCAAATAGGACTCGACTCCTAATCCCTCACGCTAAGGTTAGACCAAACACTTACCTCGATGCCACGAACACAATTCACGTCTCAACTATCGCTTTACCCCTCAATTCCACCACCAATTCGCTCGTATCTAGTCACAAGTTACTTAATTACATCAATAAACGCTAAATGAATCAATTCCAATAATTTTCCAAAGTTTTACCCAAAAAGCCAAAAATCGCCCCCGGGCCCACATGGTCAAAACTCGAGGTTCGAACCAAAACCCGATTACCCATTCCCCCACGAACCCAAATATATAATTTGTTTTGAAATCGGACCTCAAATCGAGGTCCAAATCCCCAAAATTTGAAAAAACTAGATTCTACCCAAAACACCCAATTTCCCCCATGAAAATCATTGATTTTGAGTTGAAATCATGTTAAAAGATGTTAATGATTGAAGAAAACGAGTTAAAATTGACTTACAATCGATTTGGAAGAAGAGTTGTCTTTGAAAAATCGCCTAAGAGTGTTTTGGTTTTGAAAGAGTGATAAATGGGAGATTTTTCGGCTAAGTTATAAAATTGCAGATATGGGAATTGCGAACAGGGTTCGCATTTGCAAACCCAAGCTTCTGTTAAGTTCGCATTTGCGGAAATGGGCTCGCATTTGCGAGCTGGGAATTGCGATGAACATGTCGCATTTGCGACGACTGGCCACAAGCTGGGTGATCGCATTTGCGATTAAAAGCCTCGCAATTGCGAGGTAGGCTGGCCTGGGCTACTTTTGCAATTGCGACATAGCCCTCGCATTTGCGAGCCAGGCTTCGCAATTGCGAAGCCTACAGGCCTGCAATTCCTTATGTCCAAAAATTTCACCCCGTGGCCTATCCAAAACTCACCCGAGCGCTCGGGGCTCCAAACCAAACATGCACACCAACCTAAAAACATCATACGGACTCGCTCGTGCATTCCAATCACTAAAATAACATCTACAACTATGAATTTAGCATCAAAATCATGAAATTTCTTAAGAACTTCAAAATTTCCAATTTTCTCAAATACGATCCGATTCACGTCGTTTCAAGTCCGTCTCTCACCAAATTTCACAGACTTATCTTAAATCACATACAAGACCTGTACCGGGTGCCGAAACCAAAATACAGGCCTGATACCATCAAGTTTTAATCACATTTCATTTCCAAAACTCATAAATAATTTCAGAAAATAATTTTCTTTAAAAATTTATTTCTCGGGCTTGGGACCTCGGAATTCGATTCCGGGCATACGCCCAAGTCCCATATTTTCCTACGGACCCTTCGGGATCGTCAAATCACGGGTCCGGGTCCGTTTACCCAAAATGTTGACCGAAGTCAACTTAATTCATTTTAAAGCTAAAATTTATCATTTTTCATAGATTTTCACATATAGGCTTTCCGGCTACGTGTCCGGACTGCACATGCAAATCGAGGTGACACAGAAAGAGATTTTTAAGGCCTCAAAACGCGGAATTTACTTTTAAAATAAGTGATGACCTTTTGGGTCATCATATTCTCCACCTCTAAAATAACGGTTCGTCCTCGAACGGACATAAGAAGGAAGTACCTGAGTCGGGGAAAAGATGGGGATAACGGCTCCGCATATCGGACTCGGACTCCCAGGTCGATGCCTCATCAGGCTGACCTCTCCACTGAACACGAACAGAAAACTATTCGATCTCAACTGACGAACCTGCCGGTCTAGAATAGCTACCGACTCCTCCTCATAGGACAATTCCTGGTCCAACTGGACAGTGCTGAAATCTAACACGTGGGATGGATCGTCGTGATACTTCCAAAGCATGGACACATGAAACACTAGATGCATGACTGATAAGCTCGGCGGCAACGCAAGTCTGTAAGCCACCTCTCCCACTCGATCAAGAATCTCAACGGGCCAATGAACCTAGGGCTAAGCTTGCCCTTCTTCCCAAATGTCATCACGCCCTTCATAGGCGACACTCGAAGCAATACCCGCTCACCGACCATGAAAGCCAAATCTCGATCCTTACAGTCGGCATAGCTCTTTTGCTTGGACTGAGCTGTAAGAAGCCTATCCTGAATAATCCTGACCTTGTCCAAGGCATCTTGAACCAGATCCGTACCCAACAACCGAGCCTCTCCCACCTCAAACCATCCAATCGGCGACCGACACCGCCTACCATATAAGGCCTTATAAGGAGCCATCTGGATACTCGACTGGTAGCTGTTGTTGTAGGCAAACTCTGCTAAAGGCAAAAACTGATCCCACGAGCCTCCAAAGTCAATGACACAAGCTCGGAGCATATCCTCCAAAATTTGAATAGTCCGCTCGGACTGCCCGTCCGTCTGAGGATGAAACGCTGTGCTCAACTCAACCCGTGTGCCCAACTCTCGCTGAACTGCTCTCCAGAAATGTGAGGTAAACTGCGTACCTCGATCCGAAATGATAGACACTGGCACACCATGAAGACGAACGATATCCCGGATATAGATCTCAGCTAACCTCTCGGAAGAATAGGAGATTGGCACAGGAATGAAATGTGCTGACTTGGTCAGCCTATCAACAATAACCCACACTGCATCAAACTTCCTCTGAGTCCGTGTGAGTCCAACAATGAAGTCCATAGTGATATGCTCCCACTTCCACTCAGGAATCTCAATCTTCTGGAACAAACCACCGGGCCTCTGATGCTCGTACTTAACCTGTTGACGATTCAAACACCGAGCCATATATGCAACAATGTCCTTCTTCATTCTCCCCCACCAATAATGCTGCCGCAAATCCTGATACATCTTCGCGGCTCCCGGATGAATAGAGTACCGGGAGCTATGGGCCTCCTCTAAAATCAACTCTCGAAGTCCATCCACATTAGGCACACAAACTCGACCCTGCAATCTCAAAACTCCATTATCACCTAAGGTGACCTGCTTGGCACCTCCGTGTTGCACCGTGTCTCTGAGGACACACAAATGACGATCATCATACTACCGATTTCGGATACGCTCCAATAATGAAGAACGAGCGACTGTGCAAGCTAACACACGGCTGGGCTAAAAAACATCCAACCTCATGAACTGATTGGCCAAAGCCTGAACATACAAAGCAAGCGGTCTCTCACCGACCGGAATATAAGCAAGACTGCCCATACTGGCTGACTTCCTACTCAAAGCATCGGCCACCACATTGGCCTTTCCCGGATGATATAAGATGGTGATATCATAGTCTTTTAACAGCTCCAACCACCTTCTCTGCCTCAAATTCAACTCCTTTTGCTTGAACAAATACTGCAGACTCTTGTGATCCGTGAACACCTCACATGCCACGCCATACAGATAATGCCTCCAAATCTTCAACGCGTGAACAATGGCTGCCAACTCCAAATCATGAACCAAATAGTTCTTCTCATGAATCTTCAACTGCCGCGAAGCATAGGCAATGACCTTGCCTTCCTGCATCAACACCGCACCAAGCCCAATACGAGATGCATCACAATAAACTGTATATGGCCCTGAACCTGTAGGCAAAACCAACACTGGTACCGTAGTTAAAGCTGTCTTGAGCTTCTGAAAGCTCGCCTCACACTCATCCGACCATCTGAACTGGGCACCCTTCTGGGTCAACCTGGTTATCGGGGCTGCAATAGACGAAGACCCCTCTACGAACTGACGATAGTAGCCTGCCAATCCCAAGAAACTCCGGATCTCTGTAGCTGATGCTAGTCTAGGCCAGTTCTTGACTGCCTCAATCTTCTTTAGATCAACCTTAATACCCTCTGCTGACACAACATGACCCAAGAATGCCACTGAACTCAACCAGAACTCACATTTCGAAAACTTAGCATACAACTGACTATCCCTCAAAGTCTGAAGAACCACTCTAAGATGTTGCTCGTGCTCCTCCCGGCTGCTGGAATATATCAAAATATCATCAACGAAGACTATCACGAACGAATCCAAGTAAGTCCTGAACACTCGGTTCATTAAATCCATAAAAGCTGCTAGGGCATTTGTCAACTCGAATGACATCACCAAGAACTCATAATGCCCGTATCGAGTGCGGAAAGCTGTCTTAGGGACATCGGATGCCCTAATCCTCAACTGATGGTAGCCAGATCTCAAGTCAATCTTTGAAAATACCTTGGCACCCTGAAGCTGATCAAACAAATCATCAATCCTCGGCAGCGAATACTTATTCTTGATTGTGACCTTGTTCAACTGCCGGTAATCAATACACATTCGCATCGATCCATCCTTCTTCTTAACAAACAACACCGGCGCACCCCAAGGCGAAACACTGGGTCTAATGAAACCCTTTTCAAGCAAGCCTTGCAATTGCTCCTTCAACTCTTTCAACTCGGGCGGGGCCATACGATACGGCGGGATAGAAATGGGCTGAGTGCCCGGAGCCAAATCAATGCAAAAGTCAATATCCCTGTCGGGTGGCATGCCCGTCAGGTCTGAAGGAAATACCTCAGGAAACTCACGAACAACAGGCACAGAATCAATAGAAGGAACCTCAACACTAGAATCACGAACATATGCCAAATAGGCCAAACACCCCTTCTCTACCATACGCCGAGCCTTCACATAAGAGATAACACTACAGGTAGAATGACCAGGAGTCCCTCTCCACTCTAAACGAGGCAAACCCGGCAAGGCCAAGGTCACAATATTGGCATGACAGTCCAAGATAGCGTGATAAGGTGATAACGTGTCCATCCCCAATATGACATCGAAATCAACCATGTCCAAAAGAAGCAAATCTACACACGTATCAAGACCTCCAATCACAACTATACATGAACGATGGACTCTATCTACCACAATAGAATCACCCACCGGGGTACACACATAAATAGGAGCACTCAAAGAATCACTAGGCATGACCAGATACGGTGCAAAATAAGATGACACATAAGAGTATGTAGACCCTGGATCAAATAAAACTGAAGCAACTCTGCTACAAACCAGAACAGTACCTGTAATAACTGCATCGGAAGCCTCAGCTTCGGGCCTGGCTGGAAGAGCATAACATCGGGGCTGGGCCCCACCACCCTGAACCACATCTTTGGGACGGTCGGTTGCGGGCTGGCCTCCACCTCTAGCGGCCTGAGCTCCACCTCTAATACCTCTACCTCCACCTCTAACTAGATGTGTGGTCTGTGGAACACTCGGTGCCTGAACCATGGCACGGGAACCTTGATGCTGAGAGCTACTCGGTGCTCGAGGGCAAAACCTAGCAATATGACCCATATCACCACAAGTGTAACAAGCCCTCAACTGCTGAGACTGCTGGCCCTGACGACCTGAATGACCACCTCGAAAACTGTCAAGCGGCGGTGCACTGATAGGAGATGGTGGTGCACTGCAGGACTGCTGATCAGAATACTGCATCTGAGGACCACGGCCACCTGAAGTACCGTGAGAAACCTGAAGTGCTGACTGAAAACCTAGGAGGATGGCCTCTACCATACGAATCCCTGCCTCAAGACGAGGCACCACTAAATCTACCTGAATGAAGAGGCCTCTTATCCGAACCATGACCACCTCCCTGCGACAGAACCATCTCCACTCTCCTGGCCACATTGGCCGCCTCCTGGAAAGTAATCTCACTCCTAGTTTCCCTAGCCATCTGAAGTCGAATCGGCTGAATAAGCCCCTCAATGAACCTCCTCACCCTCTCTTTCTCGATGGGAAGTATGATAAGAGCATGACGAGCCAAGTTGATGAATATGGTCTCATACTGAGTAACGGTCATAGAACCCTGCTGGAGACGCTCAAAGTGCCTCCGATAGGCCTCTCTCTGAGTGATAGGGAGAAACTTCTCCAGAAATAGCTGAGTAAACTGCTCCCAAGTCAAAGCTGGTGATCCGGCTGGTCTAGACAAGCAATAATCTCTCCACCAAGTCTTGGCAGATCCAGATAAGCGAAAAGTAGCAAAATCAACCCCATTGGTCTCCACTATCCCCATGTTCCTGAGAACCTCATGACAGCTGTCTAGATAATCCTGGGGATCCTCAGAAGATGCACCGCTGAACGTAGTAGTGAAGAGCTTGGTAAACCTGTCCAATCTCCACAAAGCATCGACAGACATAGCTGCTCCATCACCGGTTTGGGATACCACACCCGGCTGAACTGCTCCAACTGGCTGAACTACTGGAGTCTGAAACTGGGGAGCTACCTGCTCCGGAGTGCGAGTAGCAGGAATTTGGGCTCCTCCTCCAGCCTGAGAAACGACTGGTGCTACAGGAAGCAAGCCTGCCCGGGTGACACTCTCCATAAGGCCCACTAGACGGACCAGAGCATCCTGGAGTACTGGGGTAGCAATAAACCCCTCTGGGACCTAAGCTGGGCCCACCGGAACTGCTGGGGCCGGAACCTCATCATCAAAGTCAACCTGAGGCTCCGCTGCTGGTGCTATTGCTCTAGGCTGAGCTCTGCCCCTACCTCGGCCTCTAGCACGGCCTCAGCCTCGCCCTCTGCCCCTCGTGGAAGCTGCTGCTGGGGGCTCGGGCTGCTAGTCAGCGGATGAGGAAGCGCGCGTTCTCGGCATCTGCGAGAGAACAGGATAGAAATTCAATCAGCATTGAGAAACCAAACCGCACAACAGGAAAGAATAGATGTGAAATTTTCCTAAATCTGTAGCCTCTGGGGGATAAATACAGACATCTCCGTACCGATCCCTCAGACTCTACTAAGCTTGTCTGTGAACTGTGAGACCCATGTAACCTAGAGCTCCGATACCAACTTATCACGACCCGGATTTCCCACCCTCGGGAGTCGTGATGGCGCCTACAAATGTGAGCTAGGCAAGCCGAATATTTAACAAATTACCTTTTTACCCATTTTCTACTCTATAACAATTAAAAACAATAACGTGAAAACAGCGGAAAAATATAAAATAAGCGGAAGAAAAGCAATAGAATATCTAAACATGTATCCAAAACAACTGTTGAGCCTCAACTACCCAGAACTGGTGTCACAGTTTCACAAATGATCTAAGAATACTACATACAATGTCTGAAAAATAAACGATACACTGTTTCTGAATTTAAGGAAATGAAACAGGAATAAAGGGATAGAGGGAGACGCCAGGGCCTGCGAACGCCTGCAGGTCTACCTTGGATCTCCGCGTGGACTGAAGGTAGCCACCTAATCTACGGTCCAAAAGCTGCTCCGGGATCTGCACATAGTGCAGAGTGTAGTATCAGCACAACCGACTACATGTGCTGGTAAGTACCTAGCCAAACCCCGACGAAGTAGTGACGAGGCTAGGACCAGACCACCAAATAATCCTGTGCAATTCAACTATATACAGCGGAAAAAGAAGAACAATAAAATACAGTTAAGTATGGGAGGGGTAACATGCTGCGGGGGAAACATCAATTTAGAAGAGAAAGACAACAGAAATGAAAGAAACAACATATCTCAAATATCAACAAAAGATACGAAATCAATAAGTGCACGGCATCACCCTTCGTGCTTTTACTCTCGTCCTCACCATAAAATCAAGTAATGAAAATGTGCACGGCATCACCCTTCGTGCTTTTACTCTCGTCCTCACCAAATAATCAATATAATCGGCACGGAATGGTACATCGTGCGGCACGACATCACCCTTCGTGCTTTACACTCTTTCCTCACAAATCATACACGGCATCACCCTTCGTGCTTTAACACTCTCTTACCAAAACAATGCACGGCATCACCCTTCGTGCTTTAACTCTCTTCCTCACCCAAACAACAATCACAAACAATAAGGCAAGGAAATGAATGAAATTACAATAAGAATCCCGGCAAGGGAACAATAATTCAACAACAAGTCCCGGCAAGGGACAACCTCAAAACAACAACAATATCCCGACAAGGGAGTCAATATAGTGATTTTTTTTTTTTCACTTTTACTTCGCAACTCACTTTACAATTTAAGCCAATGCTCTAAAGGGTTCAATTACCACTCATACTTTCACAATTCGTTATACAACTTGAGCCAACGCTCCTCAATGATCAAACATCACAATTACTTCCACGAACTTTGCCCAACAAATAGAAATCATCACAAAAGTATGAATAATACAACGAAGTCATGATAATCACATTATATGACTCACGGGCATGCTACACACCAACGTATATATACTCGTCACCATGCCTATAAGTCGTACTCAACAATTACCACATAGCAAATAGGACTCGACTCCTAATCCCTCACGCTAAGGTTAGACCAAACACTTACCTCGATGCCACGAACACAATTCACGTCTCAACTATCGCTTTACCCCTCAATTCCACCACCAATTCGCTCGTATCTAGTCACAAGTTACTTAATTACATCAATAAACGCTAAATGAATCAATTCCAATGCATGAAAATGAATTTTCCAAAGTTTTACCCAAAAAGCCAAAAATCGCCCCCGGGCCCACATGGTCAAAACTCGAGGTTCGAACCAAAACCCGATTACCCATTCCCCCACGAACCCAAATATATAATTTGTTTTGAAATCGGACCTCAAATCGAGGTCCAAATCCCCAAAATTTGAAAAAACTAGATTCTACCCAAAACACCCAATTTCCCCCATGAAAATCATTGATTTTGAGTTGAAATCATGTTAAAAGATGTTAATGATTGAAGAAAACGAGTTAAAATTGACTTACAATCGATTTGGAAGAAGAGTTGTCTTTGAAAAATCGCCTAAGAGTGTTTTGGTTTTGAAAGAGTGTTGATGATAGGCTATAATTACGTATTTTAGTCGCTTATTACACTCTAATTTACTGCACTTTAGTTGAGTTTGCGCTTTAATCGCTAGTGTTTTGCACTAATTGTGTGTTTTATGCCTTGTAGGTGTGATTCCGAGCTATATAGACGTTATGGAATGAATTTAAGTGATTTGAAGCTTTGAAGTCTGAGTAAAAGCTCAAGGAATTAAGTCGGGATCGTGTTCGGGGGTCAAATTTGATAGTTGAGAACAAACGAAGACTCGAGTAGGCATATTGCGCACTGTCTAGTAAAATAGAGATAACATTTTGCTCAGAACTCCATTTGGGCTCCACAATATATGGTTGGAAAGCTAACTCAAAGGGCTACAACTTTCATGTTTTACGTTTTTCCACATTCCAAACGGAATAGGGTGAAAAACCGCGGTTACCGTAGAACCGCGGTAGGACCGCGGCAGAACATTACCAAAGATTCAGAGGACCATTTTGGCCGCGGTCCTGGCGTAACCGCGGTGGGACCGCGGCAGGACACGTAAATTTCAGGGACTAAAGTGCAAAATACGGGATTTTAAGCCCTAAACCCTATATTAAACGAGGGAGGCCGGCCAAGAACGAAAGAGAATGATTTTTGGATGTGAAAAACATCAAAAGGAAGGGCAAGAGGCAAGGAGGATTATTGGGCATCAATCTTTAATCTTCTTCTTTGTTCTTTTACATTTGAATATGAATTCTTTTGTGATTTTTGTTATTTTCATGAGTAGCTAACTTTTCTAATCTAAGGTTTTGGTGAAACCCGTTGGGGATGAATTGGTTGTTATAAGTAATATAGATTTGAATTAGTTTAATCTCTATTTGTTCAACTATGTTTTGATTGTGGTTAATTGAAAGGATCCTCAATTAGCCGTTCCTATTTATTATGTATCTGCTTGAGAGAGAGTGCATATTTAGGTAGTTGTTTGAACAACATCACTCCCGGAGTATAGACGAGAGTCATAACCGAGGGTTTAGAGGTTGGATTAGAGATAACGATACCTCGGGTGCAATCTAAGTGAACTGTAATATGAATCTAGCTAGCGTAGCTTGAGAGAGTGCGTCTAGTAAATCATCATAATTGCTTGAGAGAGATTTATGATAGCTGGAGAGTTCATGATTGATAGAGGCAACTAAGTCAACGCTATAAGAATCATACAAAAAAGGAAATCAACAACGGGGGAAACCATTACCTTAGACCTTTATTCTAATTATTTACAATTCAAGCATAGTTAGTTTTCAGCTGTTTATTTATTTTCAATCTTGTCTTCTTGGTGATATTAAACAGATACAGCTAAGCCTTAGTTCTCTGTGGGATTCGACTCCGGACTTTTAGACCGGATTATATTTGCAGCGACCGCTTATCCTTTTTAGGACTAGAGTTGGGCGTGATCAAGTGTGAAAAATGGGAGATTTTTCGGCTAAGTTATAAAATTGCAGGTTGCTGATATGGGAATTGCGAACAGGGTTCGCATTTGCGAACCCAAGCTTCTGTTAAGTTCGCATTTGCGAAAATGGGCTCGCATTTGCGAGCTGGGAATTGCGATGAACATGTTGCATTTGCGACGCCCGGCTACAAGCTGGGTGATCGCATTTGCGATTAAAAGCCTCGCAATTGCGAGGTAGGCTGGCCTGGGCTACTTTCGCAATTGCTCCTCGCATTTGCGACTTCGCATTTGCGAGCCAGGCTTCGCAAATGCGAAGCCTGCAGGCCTGCAATTCCTTAAGTCCAAAAATTTCATCCCGTGGCCTATCCAAAACTCACCGGAGCCCTCGGGGCAAACCAAACATGCACACCAACCTAAAAATATCATACGGACTCGCTCGTGCATTCCAATCACTAAAATAACATCAACAACTATGAATTAGCATCAAAATCATGAAATTTCTTAGGAATTTCAAAATTTCCAATTTTCTCAAATACGATCCAATTCACGTCGTTTCAAGTCCGTTTCTCACCAAATTTCATAGACTTATCTTAAATCACATATAAGACCTGTACCGGGCGCTGGAACCAAGATACGGGCCCGATACCATCAAGTTTTAATCACATTTCATTTTCAAAACTCGTAAATAATTTCAGAAAATAATTTTCTTTAAAAATTCATTTCTCGGGCTTGGGACCTCAAAATTCGATTCCGAGCATACGCCCAAGTCCCATATTTTCCTACGGACCCTCCGGGACCGTCAAATCACGGGTCCGGGTACGTTTACCCAAAATGTTGGTCGAAGTCAACTTAGTTCATTTTAAAGCCAAAATTTATCATTTTTCACAGATTTTCACATATAGGCTTTCCGGCTACGCGCCCGGACTGCGCACACAAATCGAGGTGAGACAGAAAGAGGTTTTCAAGGCCTCGAAATGCAGAATTTACTTTTAAAACAAGTGATAACCTTTTGGGTCATCAAATTCATAAATACAGTAGCAAAAATAGGCGTGAATCAAGGAAGTCCAGCTAATCAGTTGTTGTATTCGACTGTATTCATAGCGTGAACACATGGGATTATAGTTGGATATATTATTGTATTCGACTGTATTCACGCCGTAAAACAGGGAATTACACTGTTTTTAAACGGAAAGTGAATCAATTAACATAATAGACTCTTAATATAACTCAACAAACTCAATTATAACACACAAATTTTGTATTTCCAGTTATTAAAAAGATTCTCAACCGAAAAATACCCTAAAAACATAGCAATCTTCAGAGAAAATATATAATACATGTGAATATATGAATTATACTAATTAAAAAAACATATGAATACATTCATGGCATGTAGCGAGAGAGTGAATGCAATGAAATACATAGAATACAGCGGGATACATTGAAATACAATGAAAAAAAAGACAGTGAATACAATGAAATACATGTTATAGACTTTAAATAATCTTGCCCTATGTTTTGATGATCTAACAAACTTACTGTTAAAAACCAGATAGGGAACCTGACCTACTTGGAATGATGCAAGCTTTAACAGAATCCAGCTAAAGGTGAACCTGCGACAGATTCAGGAGCTAGGAACCCACACAAGAATTTGATACTCTTGTGGTTTCCTCATAACAATACAGAGTCAATTGGACACAACTGGAAATGAAGTGACTGACGGCACTGTTTCTGCCGCACTGCACTGTCCGCCCACTCATTCTCTAACCAAACAAAGTACTCACAGCTTTTCAAGTGATGTGATCCAGATGTACCCACAACGAGCTTTATACAAAATATCACTAGAAGGTTTCTGTTTCTCATTCAAGCCTCTTGCAAAAACAGAGAAATCAATCCTCACAAGCTTGAAGAACAAGGTTGAACACTACTACAGACCAGTTCCTAAAAGATAGACTGTTGTTGTCCTAGTTGAGTTGTAACCTTGTTATTGTACTTACTGTATCTCCTAAACTTCTTACCTAGAAGCATTTTGATTAGGAATCCTCTTGAAAATCCGTAAACTCCTTGAGTTTATGTTGTGAGTAGATTTAGTCATAGGAAAAGTCTTTGTAATTGTAGAGTTACAAATTAGCTTGTGGTGATAGCATCACAAGTTAGAAAAAGCCTTTGTAACTAGGATAGTCACAAAGTGGCTTGTGGTAAAGGTACCACAAGTTAGTTGAGTAAATCCTTTGCAATAAGAATTATTGTAAAGTGGCTTGAAATAGGTAGATTACAAGTTAGTGAAGTTAAAAGCCTACAGGTGTAGGTCGTGGTTTTTTGATCCCCTTGTGTGGGATTTTTCCACGTAAAAATCCTCTGCCTCATTTACATACTATTTTATTAAGTATTCTCAGTAGAACCTTGTAGAGGACCAGGTACTCTACGATTTGATGGACCCATACAAACTAACAATATGGAATACAACGATGATACATTGAATAAAAATGAAAAAAAGACAATGAATACAATGAAATACATAAAAATACAGCGTGATACGTTGAAAATACATTGAAATATATTAACAGAAAATCAATTTGCTCAGCCCCAAACTCTGTCGTCTTTGTTCAAGAACAAACCCTAATTTCCGGCGAATCCGCCATCGAGCAAAAATCCTGAATCTCACTGTTCCCACGCATCATGTACGGTAGCTGAGCAAAAATCATGGCAAGACGTAGAAAGCGCTCAATCCAGGAATGTCCAAAAGCCTAATTCTGAAGGCAGTTATAGAAAGCGCTCTTGTTTTACTATTTTTGTCTCTCCTGCAGATACACTCAGCACTTTTGTGGGTATTAATCAGAGTCTTATTCATCACTTAATCACAATCCAGTTGGAAGCGAAGTGATCAAACACAAAGCGGATTCAGGAAGATGTGTATTTTTTCAAAATATATATTACTCCAATTATTAGCATCCCTTCACTATCGCTATGAAAACACAGAGAAATACGAGAAGAGAAAGAGGCAAAAGCACCATTTGTGACTAATGGTAGGTGATGTGGGTGAGAGGAATTTTGAGATAGAGCATCGTGTTTTCAGGAATGCGGGAAGAGAATGGCATGTGTGAGCACGTGATTTTTGCCCTATATGAATTACTCCCACAAATTCAAAACAAAATAATTCTTTTTCATTGGTTTGCAATTTTGTGGATTTTGTGGCATTTTCTGCTAATTGTTTGCATCTGTCTGTGCATGTTTATTTTATTTTAATTAATGAAAAAATACAGAAAATGTGTTGCATGTGCATTTAGGAGTTAATCTTGCATATTAAGAATTAATTAGTAATTAAGGCATTTTATAAAAATAGAAAATCACAAAAATAGTTATTTTGCACATTTTAATTTTAATAGTTTTTCTTTAATTTATTAATTGTGTTAGTTATTATTTTGGTTTAATTAGTATTTATTATTTTGGTTTAATTAGTATTCTTTGTTAAGTTAATTTGGTTTTATAATTTAATTTAGGATTTTAGGTTCAATTTTTGAAAAAAAAGAAAAAGAGAAAAAGAGAGAAAACAAAAGGAATTTAGAGAAAATAAAAGAAAGAAAAGAGAAAAGAAAGGAAATTTCGTTTGGGCTGTTCTCTAAACCCCAAATCACCCAGGCCCAATTTTCCCCCCTCTCACACCCGTTAAACTCAGGCCCAAGTCCCATATATGCCCGGTCCGAATTCCCCCCCCCCCTTCTTAAACGGAACGTCGTCGTTCCGAGTTTGGTAACACCAAAGAGATCCTGGCCATCCATCGTCCATCATCCAACGGCCAGAACTCCCCCCTCATTACAATTAATACGTCCAAACATCCTCAGAGACGGGTCAACTTCTTCATCTCCCACATCTCCCATCTCTGTCTCAGTTTCTCAACCCTAATCCGCTATGGATATTGACGATTCAGCCCCCAAACTTCACCAAAATGATCCCATGGAACCACTAGAGAACCCTCATACTGAATCCATGAACCACTTCCCTCAAATCCTCCTTGAATCTCTCGAATCTTGAATCCAAAATCAGAATCTCTAAGAACCAAGCCAAATCTAAGCATGCAAGGTGATTGCTCCAGTTTTCTTAAAAGTTTAGAGTCGATTTTGTCGCAAATTAGTGTTGTCCGCTTGTTCTTGACAAAGAACAAGCGGTTAATATTATTTGGCGATGAAGTCAGAAAGTCAGGCTCGAAGTCAAAGTGTTGTGAGGTAAGTTCTTCCTCTGTTCGATTCATCATGATATGTCGGCTTCTGCTCCTCTTCTTTTTTTCATTTTCTGGACAATTCAGTCGGAATTCGAGTCAGGATTTGTCTGTTATTCAATCCCATTTTGGTCATGGCATGATTACTATCTCAGTTTTATCATCATGTTTTATCACTAGTTAATGAATTTAGGACTTTGATTTAATTGAATTACAGTGAAGGTTAGTTCAGTCAATTTTGTCCTTGTTTTGGCTACCTTTTAAAAATGGTTTTAGATTTCTTTGTGTGGGAAAACTATGGGTCAAGTTCTATTCCGGGGGTCCTCAAGTGTTTAATTGGCTTCTAAATAACTAAAGGCCCAATTGGGGATTTTATTTGGGTCTATGCAGACCCGTTTGTTGGGTCATTCGGACCCGGGGGACTGTTTGAATGGGAGGGTAATTTCAGGGGCTGTGGGGGGTAATTTGGGATTTAGCCTTGAGGAATCTTGGGAGTAACTAACTGAGAAGTTTCTAGGAAGCTGGGTGGGGGGTTTAAATTGAATTTCAGACTTTTAGTTAAGGCTAGCTAAGCAAAAACGAAAATTCACAAAGGGGCGGAATGCAAAAAATAGAACTTGAAAGTTGCCCTACTTTCTTGCCTATAAAGGCATCTTTTCTTGCCTTTCAAGGCAGAGATTTAAGAGATAAAAATCTGAAAAATCAGAACGGCTAGACCGAAGAGACCTAAGAGATAGAGAGTAGAAATTTTTTGAAAAGGCTAAGAATTTCATAAAATTTCACTGTTTCATTGAGGGTTCTTTGTGATTTCTTAGCTTTCTAATTCTTGAAATGAATGTTGGCTGAAAATGGTTTGATTTTGAGAGAACTTCAGAGATAGAAATTAGAAAACCTAAATAGCTGGAAATTTTAGGAGAAAACACTGTTTCATTGAGCTCTTTTGGTGTTTTTTTTTGAAGATTTCTTGGTGTTGAAATAATTTTTGGTTAACTAATACTAAAATGGGTTGAAGTCGTGTCTGGTTTGAGGTTTGCTGGTTCATTGATGATTGAAATTAGGGTCTAGATCATTATCTCATCTGCTGGTTTTAAAAACTGGTCTGTTGGTTCATTATCTGGGTGCTGGGTGCTACTGCTGTTGCTGTCTACTGCACTCACCTCTTTCCTTTTGCAATCTCCAGGTACCTACCCTTTGATCTCAAAATGTAAAGGCCAACCTATGTGGTGTTTTGAAGAAGAGAAAAATGAAGACTCTTGTTGCAATATACCTCTCTTTTGTTCACTTTTATTTGAATCATTGACTAATTCTCTGGACTTAACATGTTTAAACCATTCTATAAGTAAGAAGAGGCCTGATAAATGTAACTGGAATGGTGTTAATGCTTGTTGATTCTCTTTTGCTTGAATTCCTCAGTTTTGTTGTAGTACTGTTAAAGAAGTTAGTTGATTCTGTGTTCTAAATGTCTTGGCAATTTCGTTTATTAGTTATCACATTAGAATAAGTAAAGGTAAGGCATGAATTTGAGTGTTATTGATTAATGTTAGTATTAGAAGGGTTATTATAGTTGAATTGATATAGCACTTGAGATTTCAAATGGTTACTATTGTTTGCTGAGATCAGTATTGCCATGTTGGATCACCTAAAAGAAAATAGGAAAGGGTCTGATGATTGTCTTCTCTGGAAATACTCGATTGAATTTGGGATCTAATTTTTGATTTATTTAATTGGCATGCGACTTGAACAATAATGTTGGCATTAAAAATGGTTTAGTTATGGATCTTCAATTAGTAATTGCTGAGTTTTCTTCAAAGCAATTTGGGCTGCAAATTGGAGGCCGAGGTAGGTTTTTGTTTCCGGTTTGGGCTCTCTCCTGGGCTTGGCTTGGTTTGGTACTATTAGTCATTGGGAATGGCTTTGCGTTGGTAAGCTATTGGGCCTCGTGTTAGGCCTAAGCATTGATTCCGAACCGTCAGCCTCTTTTGCTAAAAAATGTATGTTGTTAGTTTAAACTATAGTAAAAGCCTTTGCCCATCAACGTTTGGATAATTGAGTTTTCTTTTAATAGTAGGGGTGGTCCATATTAGACAACACAATTAGCTATGGCCTTCCAAATGTAGTTTGAACTTCCTTTCAAAAATAAAATTAAGGTGCGCCGCGCCAAATAGAATTTCAAATGCGTGGCCACTCACTTGATAATTAATTCTAAAATCCTTAGATTTCAAGGCATGCCATTTAGCAAATTTCCATGGCCCTCGCAAAGTCAAAAACGCGTAGTTGCTTTAGGCGCGTATTTTACTAATCTACTTTCCTAAACTCGGGTGCGCATTTATGTGACCCAAATCCAAATCTCAACGTTAGGTAAAATGTGTTGCGGACTGCGGGTGGATTTATGTGACGTGGTTTGAAGCATATTTTGAATGACGTTGCAATCTTCCCTTTAATTAATTAAATAAAAGCAGTTAAAAGGTTAAAATTGCACATAGGTTCAAAATATTTAAAATCAGATGATTAGGCCAATAATAACAGTTGAGCGACCGTGCTAGAACCACGGAACTCGGGAATGCCTAACACCTTCTCCCGAGTTAACAGAATTCCTTACCCGGATTTCTGGTTCGCGGACTGTAATACAGAGTCAACCCTTTCCTCGATTCGGGATTTGAACCAGTGACTTGGGACACTATAAATCTCCCAAGTGGTGACTCTGAATCTTTTTAATTAAATAATCCCGTTTCGATTGTCACTTTAAGTTGGAAAAAACTCTCTTTATTATACCCTCTTCCGGGGGTGTAGTAAAAAATGAGGTGTGACAGCTCTGGCGACTCTGCTGGGGGTCGAACCTAGAATATCTGGTTCAGGGTTCAGAATTCGAGCTTGGAATAATTGTTGTATTTGGCTTTGTTTATTATCTGATTTTTATGACATGTTTGGGACTAATGTGCAAAATGTTGCCTTTTACCGCTTTGATATTATCTGAACTGTATATATAAACTGCTACGAAACCTTTCTCTTCTCATCTTCGGGGATGTGCTCGCTGGTCGAGACTCCTTATTCTGTTAGTGTCATACCTTGAAATAAGAAAGAGGCTCGGACAAGTTACTAAGCCGGATGACCTTTTGGTTCCCGGTACGTAGCCCCCTCCTCGACTCGAGTTGTCCGCTCGGATACACAGTCTAGAACATATACCCAGGTTTTGAACCTAGAATAACTCAGCCTCATGCCGGATCCCTAGTAGGAACGCTTGTTTGCATCATGTGCATTTGACTTACGGGACTCAACACAGGGGTTGGGCCCGTCTAGGACAGGTGTCCCCAAAATAACAGACCATCCTGATGCATCCTACTTGTGCATTTATCTGGTTTGGATTTGCATGCTGACTTGCTTTTTGAATAAAAGGGGAGAGTTTCGAAAAATAGTAATGTGAAGGCTAATAGGGTAATCACTGATTTGAAAGAAAAACCAATAATACTGAAACTCGGTCGATTTTTGAGAAAAATGAAAGAGAAAAAGAAGAAAAAGGATTTGTTTTCAAAAATAGTTGGTTTTGTTTTATTTGCCCGAACTACACCAGTTTGATTCTCACAAGGCGTGAGATACGTAGGCAACCTTCATCGGGTCCAACTTCCCTTTTGCAAAAACTAGCCCAAAAAAAATAAAATTTTATGGTAAATAAGTAAGGCGATGCTATTCTTGTCAAAAAATAGCCGAATGTCCCCAAAAGGGCGCCGGAAGGCTGTTTTGCAAGAACAGCCGCCTTTGGTCATTTTTCAAGGTTTTGGCCGGTTAGCGAACACAGCC
Source organism: Nicotiana attenuata (assembly GCF_001879085.1). Taxonomy (NCBI): domain Eukaryota; kingdom Viridiplantae; phylum Streptophyta; class Magnoliopsida; order Solanales; family Solanaceae; genus Nicotiana; species Nicotiana attenuata. The sequence goes on from NC_031999.1 coordinate 24,438,402, forward strand.
TTAAAATCTTCCTCCTCGAAGTGCTGAAAGGCCGTATTAGCAAAGCCGGATATTTTCATAAATATTTTGAAAAAATAGTGATAACTTTGAGACAAAATGAGTCTTGATTTTTCTCCGGTTAGTTTCCTTTTTGAGTCTGTTGGTTTTTATGGTAAAATTCAGTAGGATGAGTCGTTGTAATCAAAACATTTTTATGAAAATTTGAAAATCCCAAAATGTTTTATTATTTATTTTTATCTCCTAGAACTACGCTCGGTCTGATTCATGCGGGGTCATGATACGTAGGCAATCTCTATAGGATTCGACCATAACCAAAAGAAAGAAAAAGAGGAAAAATAAGAGAGAAAAGAAAAAAAGAGAAGAGAGAAAATAAGAAATCGTGAGAAGGAAGCAATGGCAAAATAAGAGAGGGAAATGAGAGAATAAAAAAAAAGAGAGGGCAAAGGAAAGAATGAAAAAAAAAAGAAGGAAAAAAGAGAAAAGGGAAGTTGCAAATGGAAATAAGGAAAGCCGGGATGACGCAAGCAACCGATCAAATGCATAATAGGAACGGTTCACTGCTTAGGTGCATTCATTCCCCAAATGTGCGGTTGCCTATCTGTTAAGCTCTAATCACTAACAAGTTTGTTGTTGACAAATCAGTACAGAAAGGTGGTTAGCTTGTGGCTCCCGAAGTAGTAACTCCTCTCCACAACATAAAGTCAAAAGGCAATGGCAGACAACAATAGAACTGAGTTGGTTGATACCGGGGCCCGAAAATGGTTGGTTGAACAGGACAATGGGTTGATTGAAGAGGTAAAGATGTTGAGACAACACATGGCGGACATGTATCAGGCTTGGATGACTGGGAAGGCACCACCACCTAGCTTCCTAGATGCCACCCTTACCCAAGCTCAGGGCACAATGCCAGATGATCCTCCATACACTCCATATCCACCCACTTATCTCCAAGCTCATGATGCCCAATATTACCCCTCAGAGGTTGACCACAAGGCTCCCTACTCATACAAACAGAGCCCTCGGGATGAGCTTCATGCTGGAAATGAAAAGGTCACAGGAAGAGAAGGGCGAGATGGGATATTCAAGAGGCTGAAAGGCATAAAATAGTTCCTAGAGAATAAGCAAGGAATGGGAGACCAGGGTAGCATGGCTTGCAAAGAACTGTCTGTGTCCCCTGACGTTCGCCTGCCCGCGGGATTTAGAGTGCCACAATTTGACTTGTATGATGGGTGTGGAGATCCGGTAGCCCATTTGAGGGATTATTGCAATGAAATGAGAAGTGTTGGCGAGAAAGATGATTTGTTGATGGCGTATTTCAGTGAGAGCTTGACTGGGGCAGCTTTGGAATGGCATAGTCGTCAAGATATTGGTAAGTGGCCTATATTGGGTGACATGGCTCAAGATTTTGTTCGATTCTTTCAATACAAATCAGGCGTTACCCCGGACTGCTCCTCCCTATCTAAAATGGAAAAGAAGCCGGAGGAAAGCTTTAGGGAGTTTGGGCTCAGATGGAGGGAACAGGCTGCTCGAGTCAATACCCCGATTGGTGAAAAAGAAATGGTTGAGCTTTTCCTACAAGCTCAGGGGCCCACCTACTTTAGTCATTTGATCCCGGCCGTGGGAAAGCCTTTCAATGATGTGTTAAAAATGGGGGAAATGGTAGAAGATGGAATCAAGTCAGGCAAAATCATAAGTTATTCTGCATTGAAAGATACTATGAAAGACATTCAAAACATCCCAGTAAGTTTGGGTGGAAGACAGAGAAATAGAAAAGATGATCCGATAGGCCTTCCTGCTCAACACTTCCAGCCTCGACATCGTCCCCGTAGATATCCTTGTGCACCAGATGATCCTCCCCAATGCCACTTCTCTCCACAGAACTCCCAAAGTCGTACATCACTTTCCCAGTACCCAGCTCCACAAAATGCCTATCTACCCCTACGAGCCTACCGAAAACCCCCTGGATCAGGTTTCCAGCCCAATCAAGCATTTAAGAACGAGAGGTTGCGGAAGAAGAAAACCTACACTCCATTGGGAGAGTCATATGCCAGTCTGTTCCAGAGGCTAAGGAAATTGGACATGTTGAAGCCGATCCAGATAAAAATGCCAAACCCTCTTCCAAAGAAGTTTGATTTTTCTCAAAGGTGCGCATATTGCTCAGGTGCCCCGGGGCATGACATAGAGAAGTGTTGGAATCTGAAGAATGCGATTCAGAAGCTTATTGATGCAGGCGACATTGTCGTGCAAAATCCGGAGGCAGCAGACACTAGCCAAAGTCCATCACCTGTGCATAATGAGACGCATATGGTGGGTATGATTTATTTTGAAAAGGAATGTGAGAATTCTTCTGGGAGCCTCGGAGGCCCACGTGCTACTAAGCTTTCAGCGCTATCAGAGGTTGATCTTAAGAACGAGCCGGCAAAAGGAACCCAAAAGCAACTTGTTAAGAACAATGTGATGAAGACTTGTAAAGTTCCTAGTATTGTTGATGTAGAATTCAGTGGCTAAGATACCGTGCTTGTTAATTGGAAAGACGCTCCATTGCTTGGTCAGTCGGAGAGGAGCTTTGGTGGCTTAGTTTGTTGTCGTTTCTGTTGTCCGGGTTACTTCAGGGTTGTAATCCGGATATAGTCTTGTGACTCAAACCCTTCTATCCTTTTATTTTTGCCTGGTTTGCTTAGTCGTAGTAGCTCGTTTAGTGCTGTCTAGGTTTGTTCCGGGGTTGTAACCCCAGTTTAGTTTGCTTGTCTTGTTGTTCGAACGTTTCACCGTCTGTCTAATGCAATTTCCTATTTTCTGTTATTTCTAGTCATTTTCTTTTGTTTAGTTCTCTCCCCTTTTTTATAGTTCTTTTCATGCTGGTTCTAGTGACATGACAGGAACGCATAATTCTAGACCTGATCTTTAAAAGTCAGTTTAGTCAGGAAGCAATGAAACAACTTTGAAGATGATAGGGACACTTGAGGGAAATAAAAACAAATTTGGACATTTTGAGATCATTTGAAGCCCGAACCATGTGAAATTGGGGAAGATAGAATATAAAGAAACACTATTGAAATGCATCCTGCCGCATCAGGTTGAAGCTAAAGGCAGGTTTGTCCCAAATTGGCAGGGGCGTTCGTGGTAACGAGTGTTGTCCAGTGGTGCTTTGTATTTAACAGATGTAGATGCAAATGTGTGGATATGGTTATCAATCCTGATGTAGTCAGAAGATATTATGCATGATTTCTTTGGTTTGTTTAATTGTGTTGTTTGTACTTGGCATGTTTTGGAGATTGGAATGACGAAGGCACTTTATTCTGCTATCTAAACACTTTATACTTTGTTACCCCTTTGAGCCTTATTTATTTCCTTCATACCCCTCTTTGGAATCAGTGACAGAATTCGAAAACGCGAGAGCAAAGATAAGTGAAAGGAAAGAATGGAAAGAGAAATAAAAGAATGAAAAAAAAAAGAAAAAAAGAAGAAGAAAAAAAAGAGAAAGAAAAAGAAGAAAAAGCATCAAAAAGGAAAAAAAAAGAAGAAAAGGAAAAGGAAAGAAGAGAAAAAGAAAAATCACAACAACAAGGAAATTTCTATGACATGAACTACGTTCGACCTGATTCCTTTTAAGGATACGTAGGTAGCCTCACGGTTCAGTCCCGTCAAAATAAAAGATCCAAAGTCCCCAAGCAAAGAAACTAGGGTAGAAGTTGTGGTTGTTGTAAGAAATCTGATCCCGAAAGTTGTAATTTTGAACCCATTTGAATTGTTTTGAGCCTTTGATACTCTTTCTTTCTAACCCTATCCAAAAGCCCACGTTACGGTCCAAAGAAAGACCTTCTGATCAGTCTTCGAGAGATGCCAAGTCGAGCAAGTAGAGGTGATTCATGTTAGGGGCAACACTCTGGTCTGAACAAAGAAATGAAAATGAGAGAGTCTTATTGGTGAAAACCCTCACGGGCACCGTAAGGCGACGGGAGCTGAGAGAAATCAAAATGAGAGAGTCTTATTGGTGAAAACCTTCACGGGCACCTTGAGGCGACAGTAAGTTGAGAGAAAGAACAAAATGAGAGAGGCTTGATGGTAAAAACCCTTCGGGCACTACAAGTCAAATAAGGATTGTGAATCAGATTGAATAAGCGGAGCATTGAAGCCCAGTTTCACAGCAAAAAGGTACAACAAGAGCTGAACATCAGATTTACTTAACAGAATAGGGCGCAGGTGCATGTCATGGTCATTAGAGTTGGTATCGACATCCGATAGGTTTCTACTTTATAGTTTTCTTGTTAGGAATCATCCCTTTCCATTGTCCTTTACTCTGTTCCTTTTGTCTTGTTTACTTCTTCTTCCTGAGTCTGTTTGGTCAAAACAAGTGAGAAATGATTTCAAAATTTGCCACCAGCTTTCCAATTGCACAAAATGGGATCTGGCAAGTACATCAAAGTGTCATAAGTCAAGAAAGAATAACAAGCGCACTGAGTTGGTAACAATCAACATGCTTTGGGATCCATGTGAAATACAAAGGCTTTGTATATATCAATTCATGAACAATGCAACAGATGGAGGGTTAGGGTGAACTGATCAAAGGTATTTTCTGTGATAAGATTGACAAAAAGGGTGGTAAACCAGTGACAAGCAAGATCTTCCAAGCAGAAATCAAAGTTATCATGGCAAGCGATGGAGCAATAGACCTCAAGGCCAGGGCCAGTGGTTTAATTCAAGAAAGAACAGCATACGCAATGAGTGGGTGGCAATTGTCGTGCTTCAAGATTCATGAGACACAAAGGTTTGGTAAATGTCAGTTCATGAGCAATGCAACAGATGGAGGATATTGGGTCTGAATGGAGAAGAGGTATTTCCCGTGATAAGGGCGACAGAGAAAGTGGTTAGTCAATGAATTAGCAAGGTCTTTGAGTGGAAATCAAAGCGATCATGGGACGTGGAGGAGCAATCGCCCTCAAAGTTCAAGACCACAAGCCAACCACCACATTATAAACTGACAAGATTTTTCTTTGATTGAAACAGGGGCAGAAAATTTCGTTTGTTTCGGAGAAACCCTCCGTAGGGGAAGAGCAAGCACCAGACAGGTTTGACTGTAAATTCTCAGGACCCTCCTGGAAAATGGGACCTAGTTTAAAATTCAAAACAGTCATGGGTAGTAAAATCTAGCATAAATGTACCTCAAGGAATATAAGATGGTTTCAAAGTTTACATGTTTGAGATAGGATTCAATTAGGAGTTTGCAGGACCCTCCTGGAAAATGGGATCTAGTTTAAAATTCAAAACAATCATGAGTAGCATAATTTAGCATAAATATACCCCAAAGGAATATAAGTTGGCTTCAAAGTTTGTATGTTTAAGATAGGATTCAATTAGGAGTTTTGAGGACCCTCCTGGATAATGGGACTTAGCTTTAAGATTTCCATTAGATAACAAGATTTAGCGTAAGTTTTGCTGTAGGAAAGTATAATTCAGCCGTAAAAATTGTCACTTTTAAGATAAGACTTGATTTTGATTTTCAGGACCTTCCTGGATAATAGGATGTAGTTTTAAGACCCTCTTAGGTAACAGGACTTAGCGGAAGTAATACCTTTAGAAGATATAACTTAGATTTACAATTGTCGTTTAATTAAGAGTTGTCAGGACCTCCCTGGATAATAGGACCTAGCTTTCAAATTCTTAGTAATAGTTGGTAGAAGAATTCAGTTTAACACTCACCTATGTGCCCAGCTACCAAACTGGGGCAGAAAATTTTCTTTGTTTTGTCTATTTTTGTTGAAATCAGGTACCCACTTGGAGAACAGGGAAAATACATTTCAAGTTCAGCAGTCGGGAGCCCGCCTGGATAGCATGGGAATACATTTCAGGTTTAGCAATCAGGAGCCCGCCTGGAGAGCATGGGAATACATTTCAAGTTTAGCAATCAGGAGCCCGCCTGAAGAGCATGGCAATACATTTCAAGTTTAGCAATCAGGAGCCCGCCTGGAGAGCATGGGAATACATTTCAAGTTTAGCAGTCAGGAGCCCGCCTGGAGAGCATGGGAATACATTTCAAGTTTAGCAGTTAGGAGCCCGCCTGGAGAGCATGGGAATACATTTCAAGTTTAGCAGTCAGGAGCCCGCCTGGAGAGCATAGGAATACATTTCAAGTTCAACAGTCAGGAGCCCGTCTGGAGAGCATGGGAATACATTTCAAGTTTAGCAGTCAGGAGCCCGCCTGGAGAGCATGGGAATACATTTCAAGTTTAGCAGTCAGGAACCCGCCTGGATAGCATGGGAATACATTTCAAGTTTAGCAGTCAGGAACCCGCCTGGAGAGCATGGGAATACATTTCAAGTTCAGCAGTCAGGAGCTCGCCTGGAGAGCATGGGAATACATTTCAAGTTTAGCAGTCAGGAGCCCGTCTGGAGAGCATGGGAATATATTTCAAGTTTAGCAGTCAGGCGTCCACCTGGAGAAAAGGAAAGCATCTCAAAATGTAGTTCAAGTTTTGGCAGTCAGGCATCCAGCTGAAGAAAGGGAAAACATCTCAGATTACAATTCAAGTCGACAACAGAGGAATTTCACTAGGAGAATACAAGTCAGCATGGCAACAAGAGCTGCAGGATCAAGTTTGAAGATATAGATAGGTTTTGTAATTCATAGATCATAGCTTAGTATAGCCTCTTTTTATTTTGTCATGGTGTAATAAGGGGTTCAGTAAGCAGTAGCAGCAGCAGCAGCAACAGTGAAATTACAGCTTCGTGGTAGTCCCAGCTACCAGACCTTCCCGAACTACACTGACCTGATTCCTTTATAGCCAAGGATATGTAGGCAACCTCAGAAGCAGGGTGCGGTCAAATCTTTCAAAAATACTTCCCACGGAGTATTCAAACGGGCAAAAATCGCTCGTATCCGCTCACTTTATCTTTGCACGAAAACTCTTCGTGTTTCCAAGCAAAGAGGGGTAGCTGTGAGCACGTGATTTTTTCCCTATATGAATTACTCCCACAAATTCAAAATAAATAATCTTTTTCATTGGTTTGCAATTTTGTGGATTTTTGTGGTCATTTTCTGCTAATTGTTTTGCATTTGTCTGTGCATGTTTATTTTATTTTAATTAATAAAAAAATACAAAAAATGTGTTGCATGTGTATTTAGGAGTTAATCTTGCATTTTAAGAATTAATTAGTAATTAAGGCATTTTATAAAGATGGAAAATCACAAAAATAGTTATTTTGCACCTTTTAATTTTAATAGTTTTTCTTTAATTTATTAATTGTGTTAGTTATTATTTAGGAATTAGTATCTTTGTAAGTTAATTGGTTTATAATTTAATTTAGGATTTAGGTTCAATTTAAAAAAACGAAAAGAGTAAAAAGAGAGAAAACAAAAGGAATTTAGAGAAAAAAAGAAAGAAAAGAGAAAAGAGAAAAGAAGAAAATTTCGTTTGGGCTGTTCTCTAAACCCCAAATCACCCAGCCCAATTTTTTCCCCTCTCACACCCGTTAAACTCAGGCCCATGTCCCATATATACACCTGGTCGAATTCCCCCCCCCCCCCTTTTCTTAAACGGAACGTCGTCGTTCCGAGTTTGGTAACGCCAAAGAGATCCTGGCCATCCATCGTCCATCATCCAACGGCCAGAACTCCCCCCCCCCCCCNTCATCCAATGGCCAGAATTCCCCCCCCATTATAATTAATATGTCCAAACATCCTCAGAGACGGGTCAGCTTCTTCATCTCCCACATCTCCCATCTCTGTCTCAGTTTCTCTACCCTAATAAGCCATGGATATTGGCGATTCATCCCCCAAAATCCACCAAAATGATCCCACGGAACCACTAGAGAACCCTTATACTGAATCCATGAATCACTTCCCTCAACCTTGAATCTCTCGAATCTTGAATCCAAAATCAGAATCTCTAAGAACCAAGCCAAATCTAAGCATGCAAGGTGATTTCTCCAGTTTTCTTAAAAGTTTAGAGTCGATTTTGTCGCAAAATAGTGTTGCCCTTAATATTATTTGGCGATGAAGTCAGAAAGTCAGGCTCGAAGTCAAGTGCTGTGAGGTAAGTTCTTCCTCTGTTCGATTCATCTTGATATGTCGGCTTATGTTCCTCTTCTTTTCTTCTTTTTCTGGACAATTCAGTCGGAATTCGAGTCAGGATTTGTCTGTTATTCAATCCCATTTTGGTCATGGCATGATTACTGTCTCAGTTTCATCATCATGTTTTATCACTAGTTAATGAATTTAGGACTTTGATTTAATCGAATTATAGTGATGGTTAGTTCAGTCAATTTTGTCCTTGTTTTGGCTACCTTTTAAAATTGATTTTAGATTTCTTTGCGTGGGAAAAATATGGGTCAAGTTCTATTCCGGGGGTCCTTAAGTGTTTAATTGGCTTCTAAATAACTAAAGGCCCAATTAGGGATTTGATTTCGGTCTATGCAGACCCGTTTGTTGAGTCATTCGGACCCGGGGGACTGTTTGAAAGGGAGGGTAATTTCAGGGGCTGTGGGGGATAATTTGGGATTTAGCCTTGAGGAATCTTGGGAGTAACTAATTGAGAAGTTTCTAGGAAGCTGGGTGGGGGGTTTAAATTGAATTTCATACTTTTAGTTAAGGCTAGCTAAGCAAAAACGAAAATTCACAAAGGGGCAGAATGCAAAAAATAGAACCTGAAAGCTGCCCTACTTTCTTGCCTATAAAGGCATCTTTTCTTGCCTTTCAAGGGAGAGATTTAAGAGATAAAAATCTGAAAAATCAGAACGGCTAGACCGAAGAGACCTAAGAGATAGAGAGTAGAAAATTTCTGAAAAGGCTAAGAATTTCCTAAAATTTCACTGTTTCATTGAGGGTTCTTTGTGATTTCTTAGCTTTCTAATTCCTGAAATGAATGCTGGCTGAAATAGTTTGATTTTGAGAGAACTTCAGAGATAGAAATTAGAAAACCTAAATAGCTGGAAATTTTAGGAGAAAACACTGTTTCATTGAGCTCTTTTGGTGTTTTTTTCTGAAGATTTCCTGGTGTTGAAATAATTTCTGGTTAACTGATACTAAAATGGGTTGAAGTCGTGTCTGGTTTGAGGCTTGCTGGTTCATTGAGTGATTGAAATTAGGGTCTGGATCATTATCTCATCTGCCGGGCTTTAAAAACTGGTCTGTTGGTTCATTATCTGGGTGCTGGGTGCTACTGCTGTTGCTGTCTACTGCACTCACCTCTTTCCTTTTGCAATCTCCAGGTACCTACCCTTTGATCTCAAAATGTAAAGGCTAACCTATGTGGTGTTTTGAAGAAGAGAAAAATGAAGACTCCTGTTGCAATATACCTCTCTTTTGTTCACTTTTATTTGAATCATTGACTAATTCTGTGGACTTAACATGTTTAAACCATGCTATAAGTAAGAAGAGGCCTGATAAATGTAACTGGAATGGTGTTAATGCTTGTTGATTCTCTTTTGCTTGAATTCCTCGGTTTTGTTGTAGTATTGTTAAAGAAGTTAGTTGATTCTGTGTTCTAAATGTCTTGGCAATTTCGTTTATTAGTTATCACATTAGAATAAGTAAAGGTAAGGCATGATTTTGAGTGTTATTGATTAATGTTAGTATTAGAAAGGGTTATTATAGTTGAATTGATATAGCACTTGAGATTCAAATGGTTGCTATTGTTTGCTGAGATCAGTATTGCCATGTTGGATCACCTAAAAGAAAATAGGAAAGGGTCTGATGATTGTCTTCTCTGGAAATACTCGATTGAATTTGGGATCTGATTTTTGATTTATTTAATTAGTATGCGACTTGAACAATAATGTCGGCATTAAAAATGGTTTAGTTATGGATCTTCAATTAGTAATTGCTAAGTTTTCTTCAAAGCAATTTGGGCTGCAAATTTGATGCCGAGGCAGGTTTTTTTTCCGGTTTGGGCTCTCTCCTGGGCTTGGCTTGGTTTGGTGCTATTAGTCATTGGGAATGGCTTTGCGTTGGTAAGCTATTGGGCCTCGTGTTAGGCCTAAGCATTGATTTCGAACCGTCAGCCTCTTTTGCTGAAAAATGTATGTTGTTAGTTTAAACCATAGTAAAAGCCTTTGCCCATCAACGTTTGGATAATTGAGTTTTCTTTTAATAGTAGGGGTGGTCCATATTAGACAACACATTTAGCTATGGCCTTCCAAATGTAGTTTGAACTTCCTTTCAAAAATAAAATTGAGGTGCGCCGCGCCAAATAGAATTTCAAATGCATGGCCACTCACTTAATAATTAATTCTAAAATCCTTAGATTTCGAGGCATGCCATTTAGCAAATTTCCATGGCCCTCGCAAAGTCAAAAATGCGTAGTTGCTTTAGGCGCGTATTTTAATAATCTACTTTCCTAAACTCGGGTGCGCATTTATGTGACCCAAATCCAAATCTCAACGTTAGATAAAATGTGTTGCGAACTGCGGATGCATTTATGTGACGTGGTTTGAAGCATATTTTAAATGACGTTGCAATCTTCCCTTTAATTGATTAAATAAAAGCGGTTAAAAAGTTAATATTGCACATAGGTTCAAAATATTTAAAATCAGATGATTAGGCCAATAATAACAGTTGAGAGACTGTGCTAGAACCACGGAACTCGGGAATGCCTAACACCTTCTCCCGGGTTAACAGAATTCCTTACCCGAATTTCTGGTTCGCGGACTGTAATACAGAGTCAACCCTTTCCTCGATTCGGGATTTGAACCGATGACTTGGGACACCATAAATCTCCCAAGTGGCGACTCTGAATCTTTTTAATTAAATAATCCCGTTTCAATTGTCACTTCAAGTTGGAAAAAATTCCCTTTATTATACCCTCTTCCGGGGGTGTAGTAAAAAAGAAGGTGTGACAGCATGTATCAAAGAAGAGAGAGAAAGAACGTGGAGTGAGATGTTTATGTGAAATACGGTAATTATGTGAGAGAAAAATCTGAAAAAGGAGAGAGAAAAATAAAAAATAACGTATTTAGTGGCTTAGGGGTAGGAGGTAACCAAAGTTAGATATTTTGCTATAAACATTAAAAGGTATCTATAGAATATAATTTTTTAAAATGGTATTTATTTAAAATAAATAAGGTGTTAACCTTAGCTATAGGAGGTAAAAATTCCAATTTAATTTGGATGTGGGTGTTGGTTTTTCATGATAGTTCTACTATAAGCAGGCTAGTCATAATAAGGTATGTAAAACTTTTTAGGTAAACATTTTTTTCCTTTTTTTTTTTCCCGTTGAAAGTGGAAGTAAACATTATACACTAGTACTAGTGGCCTGACTTTTCTTTGAAAAAAAATGAATTTACATTATACTTAAAAAAGTAATTTTTTTTAATCATTTTGTCATTTAAAAAAATTGCAAATTTTCTATTTAATAAGTATTACTAGTTATAGTTGATAATCCAAAATAAATATAAGTAATCTATAGTATTAGTGTATGTAATTTAAATCCAATAATATTAGACAAGAAAAGACATTATGTTTTATTGTTGTAAAGATGTCGACATTTCTAAAGGATTTAAATTTATTTTATTTGTTAATTTGCAGGCATTGCATATACGTGCGAAACATTCTCTGTGCTTCTTCTTTGTCAGTTCTTTTATGGTTCTATTACGTATTCCCTAGTCCTACTTCCCTGTGAATTTTGGTTGCTGACAGCATTAATAAAACATAAGATTGTTCTATCAAATGATGTGTTGCAGTGGATGTGGCTGCTGCTCCCTTAACCAGACGTCTCGAGTTCGAGCCCTGGGTATGGAAAAATCCTTGGTAGGGAGCGCTACCCCCCCCCCCCTCCGAATGAGGTCCTACCCAGCGCAAAACCGGATATAGTCGGACTCCAATATAAATACCGGACACCGAATGAGGAAAAAAAAAAGATCGGATAAGGGCCACATTTATCCTTCTAGTATCGAAAATAAGTTATATCTACCCTTCGTTTCAGTTTCTTATTAAAAATAACCTTACCGTTGTACTTTGGGATTATAATTAACCCCCAAACGTTAAATCTCTCTTCAAAACTTAAAAATCACACGTGGCACGATCTGATTGAATGTAAAAGATCCACTCCACCTTTCATTTTAAACAACCCGCCCCGCCCGAAGTCCCTCACCTTTCTTTGTGATTTGTTTTACAGCTTCTGAAATGAGATGATGAGGAAAGGTCATTTGTTGCTGGTATAACGACTTGTTTACACATTCACTGATTTATTTACAGCTTATGAAAGGTCGTGGTCCTCGTTTAGCCAAGTATCTTGCTGCTGAGCTCTTAGATTTGAGAGTGGAAATTGAGAGGGAAAGGCAAATGCTGAAAGGCAATGAAGAGCAGCATTTCAGCAGAAAAGATTTTAAGCAAATAGTCTTTTAAATTTTTGGCCAAGATGAATCAACCAGTAGGCATGTATTGAATATCTAAAGTTCAGTCTCATCTGAACGAAAGAAGATATTGAGAATGAAGAGACACCAAATATCTCAACAGTAGTGCCCACGGAGGAATATTTCTCTTGTATAGGGTTTTCCTTGATTAACAACCATTTTGGCTTCTTTGCCTCCGTTTTTCATGGTAAAACTTCATTTTAAATTCTACAATTGCTTGAAATATAAACAAATTCAAGATTATTTTATTCTCAGGTGTTGTAATGAAAGTGCAACTCAAATTTATCTAAAAGACCAACTCTTATGTTATTATGAAAGCAGGCCATTCTTTTATACAGTACATATTTATTTCTTAACCTTTAACACGAACTTACAAATTTGTTTACCCATAACTTTCTAATGTACATTTGCAATGGATTAAAGAAAAAACAGAGATGAAAAATAAATGATAAGAATAAAAGTGAGACTGGGAATAAACGTCGATTTGATGCTCTCGTGCTGGTACGATTTTATTATGTTGATCCATATCTGCACAGCTTCGTCAAAGCGATAGAGAAAGAGGATTCGCTGGAGAGCCACCTGAATATTGAGAGTTCAATGTGAGAACAAGTTAGAGAAGAGGATGTTCATATTTTTCAGATAATATTTTCCCGCTCCCAGATGTGAATATGGCTTTGGGGGGGGGGGGGGGGGGAGAGTCGGGTTATTTGGTTGGGTCAGGTTGTTCAAAATGAAAAGTGGGCTGGGTCTTTTACGTTCAATCAGATCATACCACGTGTATTTTTAAAGTTTTGAAAAAGGATTTAACGTGTGGGGGGTAATTTACTCCCAAAGTATAATGGTAAGGTTATTTTTAACGAGAAACTTAAACGGAGGGTAGATATAACTTATTTTCGATAGTATAGGGATAAATATGACCCTTTTCCGAAAAAAGATTGTAGCCTCAGGCTGATAAATTAATGGATGTTTCGGCCTCTAATATTTAAGCTTTGATTGAAATAATTGATAATGAATCAGACTTGAAATACTTATTAGGGGAAATGACTTTCGTCCAGCAGTGACAAAAAAATAATTTTTATCCTCTTAATTAATGTTCCATTTTGTGCCGAGGGTCTATCGGAAACAACTTCTCTATTCCTCCGGAATAGGGGTAAGGTCTGCTCAGTGGCGAAGCCAGAAAATTCAATAATGGTATTCAAACACCCTTTGCCAGTGGCTATGCAAGGTATTCAAAGTCTATTTTTAATCAATAACAAGTAATATTTTACCTTATACGTAATATAATTTTTCGGCGAAGGGTGGTTAGTTGACCACCCTTGAGCCAACATAGCTTCGCCCCTGGGTCTGCGTACACACTACCCTTCGTCAAAATAGCACGGTATAACCAATTTTCGGACTGATCATTCAAAAATAGCTAGCGTTTACCAAGTCAGTGAAAAATAGCCACTATTTTGCTGCAGCAGAGACCGGTCCAGCATAATATACTGGAGTTCGGTGCACCTGTGTTTGAACTCCAGCATATTATGCTGGACCGGTATACTTTGCTGGCTCCAGTATAATATACTGGAGACTAGAGCACCGGTGCTCCAAACTCCAGTATATTATGCTGGACCGGTATACTTGCTGGAACTCTACTGGAGTTCTAGTGTACTTATGCTGGAACTCCATCATATTATGCTGGAGTTCTAGCATACTTATCTTGGAACTCCAGTATAATATGTTGGAGTTCAAGTATAGTTATCCTGGAACTCCAGCATAATATACTGGCGTATTTTTCCGGATTTTGAACAGTGTTTTCGCTCAGATTTATCTTTACATGAAAAGTGGCTAAATTTCGATTACTTTTGAAATTGGGCTATTTTTGAACGACCAGCTGTAAATCTGGCTATTTTTGATTTCTCCCCTACCCTTCCCAGACTCCGCTTGTGAGATTTCACGGGGTTATTGTTGTTGTATCCTCTTAATTAATGAAAAACATTTTCCTTTGAAGAAATAATTTTTAACAACTCAAGATAACTAAAGGCTTAAAATGACTTTATTAAGGATATTTTCACCATACGAAATAAGCCCCAGCCATAAAACATATACTAATAGAAAGGAAAAATGGTCAAATTTGCTCTATACTATCTGAAACTGAGTAACCATGTCATTCGTTAAACTATTACAAGTCTAATAGTACCCTCTCTCTTAGCAAATAGTCTAATTTTTTTTCCTCGACCCTTAACAGAACTTCCACCCGATAGTAGTTTTAAATCATAGTTAATAATTAAGTGATAATTTTCGACATTCTTTTCTCGATGAATTTGTAATCTTGGAGAGTTCACCCATTTCGAACCGAATCTCCATTAATATGACAAGGACAAATACAAAATAATTTACTAATAATAAATGTATAAATGGACGATATAATAAGAAGAATAAGATTGAATAATTTTGGATAATACACAACAATTTCAAATTTTATCCAAATAGAAAAGAGGAACATGACATTAGGGTGGGCATAGTTTGGGCAAATCCAAAAATCGAAAATCCAAAATTTTTAGATGTTTGGATTACGACTTGGATTTCAGATTTATTTTATAAAACTTACAGATTTTGGATTGGGTTCGTATTTGGAACTTTGAATTTTTGAATATCCGCAAATTTGAATTTTTAAATATTTTATATTTGACACTACCTATTAGACACCGGTTTTTCATATGTCAAATATAATAAGTCCAACACCCCACTCATTAAAACATTAAGTCATATAAATACTAGTTACTAAGTTCAATATCAGACATCTTACTAAATCGAATATAGAGTTTTCTTCTTTCTCAGCCACACTAGTTTTTGTTTTCTATGTTTTTGAACACTGAAAGTTGAAGCTACGTTACTATTTAATTTGACATGATCTTACTATATTTAACTTGTTAATTCGTAAGACCTCAGTAATGCTTCTATTGCATTTTCTTAATAATTATTTTATTACTGCATGAATACCTTATTCAGATGATTGTGGTTGGAATAAGAAGCTACAACAACAACAACAACTCAGTGAAATTCCACTAATGGGGTCTGGGGAGCGTAGTGTGTATGCAGATCTTACCCTGCCTCGAAGGGGTAGAGAGGCTGTTTCCGAAAGACCCTTAGCTCAAGAGGACAAAAAGACAAAAGGAGACAATATCAGTATCATCACAGAAATCATAAGAAAAATAGGAACAACATGAAATCCAGAAGAAAGATGCAAAGCAAAAGCGATAACTAGTAAATAGGTCTGACACTGAAAAGCGAAATTGTAAGACACGACATTGCCACATATATCTAGACAAAACCCTACGAGACTAGTCTAACAACGGGAATAAGAAGCTACTATAAGGCAATTTGACATGGATATTTCTTTTTGTGAGAAGAACGAAGAAGCTCAACTTACTGGCTCAAAATTAAAAATTAAAATATCCAATCCGATTAATCTGAAATTAAACTTAAAAAATTTGATCCAATTGGATCTTATTAGGTTTGGATTTAAATTGTAAATTTTTTAATCCGAAAACTAAAAATTCAAGTCAAAATATTCATATCCAATCCAAATTGACCGAACGCCCACCCTTACATTACATAGAGGATCCTCATATGACAGACTTCCATAATCCACCGTCAACTCTTCCCCAACCATCCAATATGCTCATGGCCTATCTGATGATGTCTTCCATTGTTTTCTTGCCTGGCCATAATTTATGTTAGAATTACTTTTGGCTCATTGCCTCTAGCTACTTGTGACGTTTTACATGGTTTGTCTTTCTTCCTTTCTTTATTGTTTTTCAATTAGTTTTTCTTCTTTATTGTGCCACTTCTTGTTGCTCCTTTTTTTGTGTTCTTTCTTCCACATTCTTGGAAATAACGGTCATCGACTACTTCTTTTGTTTTTTCTATCTATTTTATACTTTATTTGTTTGGTATAGAAAACTCATTGGTCCGAATAATCTTTAATAAACTCAATAAAGAGAGGGGGAGAGGGAGGTAAAACGCTTCGCGGTAAGAGGTTCTTCTATCTTGAGTTCGAATTCGAGACTATTTATTAGTAATGAAGGGATCCCAACCACCGTCTCACTTGGTAATGATCAACTGATATATATCCAACTGTTTCTTGCAATTGCCCACCAAAAATAAAGAAAGCTGTAACGTCCAAGCTTGTCCACAACATAAAGTATGCAATAATATTGTAGGAAAAAATAATTCACATAAATAATTCCAAAAAAATATAATTTAAAAATTGAACATGTATAATGGGCTAATGGCCGGTGGAGCTCCTGACCTAATAAAAATTAACCAATCATATATGAAGCTGACAAGATTTAATTTTCGAATATGTTTTCAAAGATAAAGTGCAGGTTGCCCACTCCTATATGTCTGTATTCTTTTATATCCCCTTTATCCAATTGCCCATCTGATTCAGTTGGTTGATCAGTTGGCAGTTGCCCATGCATGCTATCCTTAACTTTGTCCAACAATTTATTGACAAGTGTTGTTTTGATTTTGAGGCTAGGGTTTATTCTCAATATTTTTTCACAAATGGGATCTTGGAGTTCCTTTGATTCTATTTTCATAGAAGATACAGTACTAGGAATAAGCTTAAAATTAAGTGTAGTATGTTATAGCACCAAAAGGACTCTGAACATGTTTTTGATGATCTTGGCCTCCTCCACTCTCTCAATTTCTTTTGAAAATGTTAGGCTACAGTACACATGTATATCTAATACATATATTGTTATCGGCTGTTAATAATCGGAAACCGCGAGCTTCTCTGCCCTTCCAGGGTAAGGGTAAGGGTAATGGTGCGTACATCTTATCCCTTCCGGACCATATTCGTGGAAATTCACTGGATTGTAGTTGTTGTTGGTAGTTAAGAAGACTTTCTTAATAGTCGTCTATGCCCGGGCTTCATAGCTTGAAATTTTAATGATAAACATTACTCCCTCTGGTCCAAAATAAGTGATTTTTTGGCCTTTTTCTTGTGGTCCAAAATAAGTGATTTTTCCAGATTTCAAAAATGAATTAATTATTTTTTTCCTACATTATCCTTGAAGTAATGGTATTGGAATATGTGTTAGGAGTGTTTATGTGAGATAGTAAAGGTTAATATGGTCAATTCCATAACTAATTAATGCTAAAAGGTGGATTTCTTAATTTGTGTGAAAACATCCAAAAAATCACTTATTTTGGACCGGAGGGAGTAATATTTTTATTGTTCATAATTTGGACGGTAATATAACAAAAAAACTAAAATTAAATTTAATGCAAATACCAAGACCAAAATTTAATTAGAAGAGGAATACAAATAAAGACGGGAATTAGGACACAGTAGTCCTAAATCCTAACTCATATCATAACTAACCCCTTATAATTTAATGGTTTTTTTTTTCCTGGATCATCTTTCTCTCTCCTCAAAAGAAAAAGAAAGACCGAGTTGCTTCATAGTTTGCACACTTTGACTAAACAATAGGGAAATTTCCAATAATTGGCATTTCTTTTTAATTGACCATAAGGACAAATAAATAATAAGAATGTGGGATGAGCTGTGTGGTCATTAAAAAAGAGAGACTTGCATACCAAAGGCAGGCTGATTATTTTGGTAAGATAATTAGTGGAGGGCCGCAGCCTTTAGGAACTCTAAAAGAAGTGGCTATTTAATTCAAACACGCAAATTAATAAAATCAATTACTCTTAATTAGGTCTTCGAAAACGACTTTTGCAAAATGTCGGCTCTTTTGGAAAATCGTTAATACTCCCTCCGGTCACTTTTACTTGACACCTTTTGACTTTTCACGCTCATTAAGAAATAATAAATGAAGTGTTTAATTTACCGTGATATCCATATTAATTGATGCATTATTGGATTTGAGAAAATAATTTGAAATGAGTAATAAATACTATGGGTTAAACAAGAAAAAATTTGTTGTCTTCTCTTGATATGCCTAAACTGCCAAGTAAAATTGAACATCTATCTTTAGTATACATGCCAAGTAAAAGTGACCAGAGGGAGTAGATTATTTCATATATTTGTCTTTGATTTTAACGAGCTCCAGCATGGTTTGAGTGAATTCCAGTTCTCAAAATACTTCGAGAAAAATGTATTGGTCAAAATCTAACCACTCGACCACGGCAGTAATAACCCCGTCCCAACTACCCTGCAGTGGCGGCTAATGAACTCGACCTCGTCCGACCCGCACTAGTCACTAAACAGGCGTCGAGGTCGAGATCCCTCCATGAGGGAAAATCACCCCCTCGACCCGGCCGAGATAAGATATGAATGAGACATCTTCGACTATAAATAGAGGGCAGAAGACTCGAAAGAAAGGGGGGGGGGGGCTTCTCCATCATTTCTTGATCATCCACCAACATAAGAACATCTAGAGAGAGAGACTCCGAGAGAGGCGAGGGAGCCCAAAGGGAGAAAGAAAGGGAGATTCTTCACATTCAACAGTTCTCGAAGAAGACAACAAAATTGTAATTTCCCGGACCTCTCCAAGGGGAGGCAGGATAAATTTCGATGATGAATAAAATCTCCCAATTATTATTTCTATTAAATCTTCCGTTTTACTCTTCTGTCTTTCAATCTGGTATTAATTATGATTGACTATGATTTACCCCTTCATCTATATTGATTGATTTGCTCGAAAAGTATTCAATAACTTTTGAGTCAAACAATTTGGCGCCGTCTGTGGGGATTTCCTAGTGAAAGCACTTAGTTCTTCCCGGATCGAAGCAAAAGAGACACCAAGAAGTTCTTCTCGAATCGTGGAGGTGGAGAAGCTCCCCCCGTTTCGGCTCCCCCTCATCCTCATACCGTGTCAGGCCGGAAATCGGCGCAAAGGCACTGCAAACGAGGAATCGAGAATTACCCTGAAGCAACCTGAATGCCACGGTCAAACAGATAATCATTCAGTTCGACCTCGCTCGAACTGGGACTCAGGCTAAGTGCCTTCGCCATCAAAGTATTGCAGTTCGACCTCGCTCGAACTGGGACTCAGGCTAAGTGCCTTCGCCATCAAAGTATTACAGTTCGACCTCGCTCGAACTGGGACTCAGGATAAGTGCTTCGCCATCAAAGTATTACAGTTCGACCTCGCTCGAACTGGGGCTCAGGCTAAGTGCCTTCGCCATCAAAGTATTACAGTTCGACCTCGCTCGAACTGGGACTCAGGCAAAGTGCCTTCGCCATCAAAGTATTACAGTTCGACCTCGCTCGAACTAGGACTCAGGCTAAGTGCCTTCGCCATTACAGTTCGACCTCGCTCGAACTGGGACTCAGGCTAAGTGCCTTCGCCATCAAAGTATTACAGTTCGACCTCGCTCGAACTGGACTCAGGCTAAGTGCTTTCGTCATTAAAATATTGCAGTTCGACCTCGCTCGAACTAGGACTCAGGCTGTACCTTCACCATCAAAATATTGCAGTTCGACCTCGCTCGAACTGGGACCTAGGCTAAGTGCCTTCGCCATCAAAGTATTACAGCTCGACCTCGCTCGAACTAGGACTCAGGCTAAGCGCCTTCGGCATCAAAATCGTTACGGTTCGACCTCACTCGAACTAAGACGAGTTCCACCCCCCCCCCCGCAACCAAATCACAAACCGATAAAGAACTGAAATGCAAGGCAAATAGCGAGAAAGAATTCTATATTAATGGAATCAGAAATGCAGACCATCGCCGCTTACATCCAGTCCGAACCAGCCGAAAGAGAAAAAATCTACGAAGAAAACAAGGAACAAACAAACGCCTATCGGTGTAACCAAAGAAAACAAACCAACATAAAAAACGGAACAGGAGTCTCTCTCACTCGGCGCCAATACCGCCGTCGCCATCATCACTTCCATAATGACCATCGTCATCGCCACTTGCACCACCATCGGCTTCAGGCGTCGCCACATCATATCCACAGTTGGCTCGAGCCTCACGAGCTTTCTGGCGTGCCTCCTCGAAAGCCGCCTCAGACACGGTGCCCACGTCCAACAAGTTCTTGAAAATGTCACGCTGAGCCTCGGCGTAAACCCAGAGTTCATGAGCCTGGCGAGGAACAGCAGCACGGGACGGTTCGACCAGGGCCCTCACCCGCTGATTCTCCTCCTCCAAGGCCGCAACCCGATCCGACAAGTCCTGGGCCTCCTGATCAATCTCGCCGATTCGCTCCTCAAGCCTCGCCTCTCTAAGGGCCGCAGTAGCCCTCTCCGACTCTCGCTCGGACTCATGAACACGAACCGCCGCCTCGAAGGCCGACGTCCTCATCGAAGCATCCCTCTCCACGCGTTCCAAATCGGCGACCTTACCTTCCAGTGCGGCCAGCTTCACTCTCCATTTAGAGTCTACCTACGCAGCTCTGGCCTGGCTTTGCTCCATTTCCAACTGTAGTGCTCGCAACTTGCCCTGCAGATGTTCACACTCCGCGGCGACCCCTCTTCCCACCTCAAGCTCCTCGTCCTTGAGGCGGATTTGCTCTTCGAGCTCACTCCTGTTGCGGAGCACCTGCACTAGTTCACGGTCCTTCCTCTCCAACTCTTCGCCCAATGCCCGGTTGCGAGGATCATTTCTTAACCGTTCATGCAACTCGCGACACCTATTGCGATAGCGACGGTATTTTCCCAGCATCTGCAAAGAGATCCTCAACCGGACATTGGCCCTACGAATATTCTCTACCTCCAACATGTACGTCTGCAAAACAAGAAGAACAGTCAAACTTATGCCCACTCCGCAATAAAGGAGAAATAAATTGAATTCTGATATAACATACCCGTAAGCCCATCACAGCCACCTCGTCCATCACTTCGACATCCGAAACACTCCTCAGAGACTCGTTCTCGGCCTCAGAACACAGTAGGCTGAATTGTGGTACCAGGTTGCCCCCTTGAGTCAACAAGTTCACGTCGGCAGGAATCTCAACAAGGCGGGCCGACCCCCCTGCGTTGACCACCGAGTGGGTAATGCCCTCCTCGAACATCCGAACGTCATCAGGGTCCAAGTCAGACTCAGACTCGTATTCATCGACCATTACACTCTTCCCCCTCTCCGCTGCTGAAGATGATAGCGGCGCACTCAAGGTCGCGACGACAGCGTTAGGGGAACGATCCTCCGCTACAACGAGATATTCTGCGACATCCGCAGCGAGAACTCCCGATCGAGCTGCAGTAGCAGCAGAGTCCTCCTGGCCCTGGCTAACGGGAGCAGCTCTGACTATCCGCTCCCCTTCGGCGGTAGACGTTGCAGCAACACCTTCCTCTGGGTTCGCCGGGGGAGAATCCAAGTTGATCACTGTCGGGGGAGCCATCTCGAAACCTACTCTCCGCCTCTTCAACGGCCCTTCTTCCTCCCCGGTCGACGGCGAGTCAGCTTGAGGACGGACGATGGCAGATGGGCCCTCATCCCGAGACATAGTCTGGGTGGGAGTGGTAAAAGCCACTGACTCCACCGACGCCGCCCTCGACGAAGGACGAGCCGTAGGTACCGCACTGATACGAGCGGATGCAGCCGGACGACGGAACGCCAACTGAGGGGCCCTGACTCTGCGAACCCTCCCTAATCACGGCAAACAAGGCTCGAAAAGTAAGATCGATACAGAAGAAAGGTCAGAAAGTAAGGACGTTATCTCACCTGTAAGGGGCCTGCGTTCGAATCTCCGATGAAACGTCCCCCACGTACGAACTCCCGCTGTATGGGGAAGGATGGCCTCGACCCATTCCCGAATCCCCTCCAAAGGAGGCAGTGGTACCTTCTCGGCTGCAAAACATCGAGATAAATCAGTATATGCAACACAAGATATAGGGAGGAAGAGACCGAAACAGACTCTGTTAGCTATGGGCGAAGACTTACGGGCAAAATTCCACACTACCGGAAACCCAGTCGGGTCCGCCACGAGGTGCCCGATCCGCACATAGAAAAAATTATCAAAGAAACGGCGGTTGGTCCTGTCATCCATCTTGACCACCAAACCTTTCGACCCACGAGGATGCGCGTGGATCATTGTGCCGCGAATCCTTTGAGGAGCAAATGCTGAGCACGTGCCTCAGAGTGACCTCACGACCGGCCAGCTCCGCGTACTTGATGAACATAAGGAAAAGCTTGTACAAATAAGGAGAAATTTGGGCAGGGCACACCTCATAATAGCGACAGAAGTCGACCACCAACATTGGAAGCGGAAGTGTGTACCCCACAAGGAAGGGATAAGCGTAGAACGAGCAGAACCCGGGACGGTCTATCTGGACCCTTTCGTCCTTTGTGGCCGGTACCATCTCGATGTAACTGGGAATGCCCCATCGCTCCCTCAACTCCTTTATTCCGACCTCCCCCATAAGGGATTTAATATCTACATGCTCCATGCCCCCATCGGCGCTGAAGTCTTCCACCGCCTTCCCCGAGCGGAACAAAATTTCCTCTACTGAAGGGACCTCCTCGCTTTCCGTCAGGTCTGAATCCCCGTCCGCCGGAGCGTGATCCTCAGTCGCCGGCGGGATAGCTAGAAGATTATCGTGAGAGGAAGCTCCCGCCATCGTTAACCCAAAGGAAGAGGAGGGAACTCTGTCGGAGAGATAGAAAGATTAAAAGAATGCTGCGAGAGAAGAGGCAAAGAAAAAGCTCAAATTTACCAAGAGAGAGATATCCTGAAAATCCTCTCGAAGACAAGCGAAGAAATGTGAGAGACAAATGACAAGGCTCATCCAATTTATAGGACACAAATTCTCTGAGCGCGAAAACCAACAGTCGCCACTAGGATCTGATCAGGCGTGAAACGATTTAGCTTCTCGGGAACATGCGCTATTAAGACTACTTACACGAAGTGCTGCTCTACTTATCAACCGTCGTTTCAGCTTCGATACAGTCGCAACGGTACAAGGGTATCAGAGAGACCCCTCCGGGCCGTTCCGAAAACTCATGACATGACTAAGGAATAATATGCACATCAGACTGTCAAACCCCTCCCGGAATCTCAATCTTCTGCAGCTGCTTCCCACCGCGGTTCTGCCGCGGTCGCGGTAGAACCGCGGTGGATCCAGTTCTCTGAATCTTCGGCCTATTTTTGTACGGGTCACTTAGCAAATTTCACAGTTGGCCTCTTTTTCATCACTTTTGACTCCAAAACTGCTCCTTAGCCGTCTTTATACATATATCACCTACAAATCATGAAAAGCACTAATAAGAGCATTTTGTCATCACTTTTAGCATTAAAACTACACAAGAAGGTGATTATTTAAGGTGTGATTATAGTCAAATTCACCTGTTATCAACACCCCACACTTAAATCTTTGCTCGTCCTCGAGCAACTAAACCACACTTCTAGGCCTAACTACTCAATGCATTGCCCCAATTTATGTCACACCTGCTATTATCAATGATCGACCCAAGCAGTGCACAATCGTATCTCAAATGCAGACTCTCATACCAGACACACTTGTGCTCACTCTAATTACTCTAACAGAAGTGAAGACTCACTTTTTCTTCCTGAGTCACATGCCCTCACATAAACAAAATCTGAGAGAAGTTCCACACACATAAAATTCAACAATAAGGAACCATATATAGAAAGAATTCACTCACTCTCATCAAAGAGCATTCACATGCCACACAGACACACCATAAGCTTGCCCCTAGTGTAATACTCTACTAATCGAGCCATTCAGTCAAAGATCAAGAGGTCTTTATATGTTGTAATGTAGGCTAAGGGACGAGTAGGATATATTTGGATATAGTGACTAACCTCCCTAAGCACTTTTAATACACACTTCTTTTTTTATTTTACCTTTATGCTCAACCCAATCATTACTCCACATTTTGTTTCACTTGTGACCCCCACTTTTCGTTAGGTACAACTGGCTGCTTCTTCTATTTTTTTTTCTTTTCTTTTCTCTTCTCTTTTTTTTTTAGATTTATTGTACATTGCCAGTTTACCAACCAGAACCTTCATTCTTGATTCCCCTTTTCTCTTTTTTTTTTTTAGTTCTCTCCCACCCCACACTTTGACTTTTGTATATTCTTTAGTGATTAAGTGCTTCTAGGAGGTAAGGGTTCAAACAATGAGCTTATTCAAACACAACGATTTAGATTATTATAGGGTTATCAAAGAACATGCTTCAGGCTCAAAAGGGTTAACTATGGTAGTATGCACAGGTTGATTCTCAAGTATAAAGGGTTGCACAAAGAAATGCCTCAATCATCTCTAAGACCAAACGACTTCTATTTCGCTTTGCAAACACACAGGGCGAATTCTAGGTATCATATGCAGGCATAGGATGCAAGTAACAACTCACACACACTTAGCATGTAACTCATTCTGTATCAGTTCATCAACACAATCATACGAGTGTTCAAGCCAAACAAGATGTGCAAAATTAAGGCATATATTATGAGTCCACAAACAAGCTTAGACCTTACACCCTTAGTTCGGTTTCTTTGCAAGTGTGCACATTTGGGGTTACATTCTGACCTTCACCCATTTAATCCTAAAACTATAAAAGAAAAATCTACCTAACCCGGTTCAAGAAAAACCCTTGGAAAAGAACCGTGGTCAAAAGAAAAACCAAGGGGGAGGTACTACACTACCTAAAAGAAGAAAATAAAATAAAAAGAAAATTTTACATGGACTACTTCCCTCAAGAGTACTGTCCACATAGTCCGTCATCAGGGAGAGTCCTCTACAAGTTTTTTTTTTTTAACATATATATATATCTGACTTTGACCCTCACGAGACCCGTCAACAAGTGTCCGTCGTTGGGCCAAGTCAGCTACTCCTAATATAACTTACTCACATATGTACACCACAGCTACTGCTACCACACAACAACAGCTATATACATTTCAATACACAGTTAGAGCAAGTCTCCCACCCCACACTTAAAATCATGGCATGTCCCCATGTCATATCAATACAGTAAAGAACAGAAGAGTGAGAAGACTTCCCTGAGACTCAATCCGAGTCGGAGACGGTGCTGGGGTCTACATGGCAGGCCCTCCCCAATGCGCGTAGCCAAGCCATAAACCGGCTCTCAGATCTAGCCTGCCTCTGTGACATGGCGTCCATCCGTGTGTGTAGACCATCCACCGAGGTGCGGAGATCCGCGACCTCTTCCTCCAAGGAGCGCAGCATAGGCCGGGAGGACTGTGAGTGTGATAGGTTTGCTCCAGAATGGGGGCGCCGAGAGGGCCCGGCACTGTCAACAGACCTCCTGGACGGTGCAACAGGGACCGGATCATCCTCCTCATCATCAAATCTCAAATTGTAGTGCGGGGTGCCCTCGCCACCTCTGA
>NC_031999.1:24464118-24542254 GCF_001879085.1 Nicotiana attenuata
ATTTTGAATTTCTTCACGCTTCTAATTCGAGAGTTTGACGTTTGATAAATTTGCGGGACAAAAAGTGGAAGAACGTTCTTCAACCAAAGGCTGTTTTGGGTTTTTTGATTGAGACTTTTGGTATCAGATTTTAGTAATTTTGGTAACGAGTGTCACTCGAGGGGTTGAATGGGTGTTTTTTTGTATTTTGTTGATTTTTAGCCCGATTGCGATTCGACGTAGCTTCGGCGTTCGACGCTTTTTGGGGCGATTTTCAATCTCGCTGTGTTAAAAATCTTGAAATTTTCATTAATTAGATTAGTTAATGTTTGTGGGTCGGAATAGTTGTATTTATAGTATGCTAATTGTTTTTTGCTCAGATTTGGGCCATCTGCGGAGTCGAAAATCGAGGAAAGGCATTTCTTGTTTTGGCGGATGTGAAGGGTTTGAGCTTGGCGTCGTAGGTTAAGTGATTTTCCAACTTGGTCGTAAACTAAAAGTCCCCTGAAGGAGTTTGGGTACTGTTGGCCTGACACGTGTCAATCTATACTGAGTGTCGTGTACGCAAGTGTGAGGAGTGATCACACAGTCTATGATTAGTTGTAAATTCGGTTTTACATTGAGCAGCAACCTGTTATGTCTTTTAATGAGTTAGGTCCCCAGCGGATGGTTGTTTGGTTTGTGTTTTAGGTTCTCGCTTGTTTGAGCTTTGATATTGATTGGCATGGTTGTCTAGGAGCTTGTGTGTTCTAATGGGTCCGTTATTTGTCGCAGATGCTGTGCAGCATGTCTAGTTTGAAGTTTTTGGTAGTTTTTTCCTGTGTGGACTCGTTATGTTTAGTCTTAAATTCTGTTGATTTATTGCTTGTTAATGTGTTGTTGGTGTTCTGTGTGGTTGCATGGGATGTTTCGACGCTGAGGAGTTTGGTGTTTAGTTGTGGTGGGAGCACGAGGCGTACCTGTGTGTGGCTCGTGTGGTGGGTTGTTGTTGTTTGGGGTTGGGTGTTTTGGGTTGGGCGTGGTCTGGGCAGTCCCCTGACATTTACTTTAGGGACGTTACGTGTGGCGTGAGCTCGGGGAGATCCGCCTTGCATATTTACTTGTTGGGACAGGAGGCGGCACCGGCTCGGGAGATCCCCCCATACTATTTACTTTTAGGACTACGGAGACGGTATCGTCGGGAGCGCCCTTTTTGTTTATGTCTATGTGCTGCTGTTGTTATTTTTCTGTAAATTTTCAATCTTTAATCATATTGTTATAATCAATCTGTCTTATTATTATATCCTAGTAGGGCCCTAAACTGATCACGTTCTCTCCACTGAGGGTTAGACTTGGCACTGTACTTACGTGGTGGTGTGACTCATGCTACCCTTCTGCACAGATGGTTTGGTGGCAGACCCCAGGTACTCCTACCAGTCAACCCGCTATTAGTTGCGTACTTGGTGCTGCTGGTCCGAGGGACTTCAAGTATATCTGCCAGTGTCCGCAGACCTCGGAGTCCCCCTCTATATCCTTTTATGTTGTTGCTTCTTTATTCTTCTAGTTACTGATTTAAAACAGTCAGACCAAATTCTTTTAGAGCTTGTGACTATCGGGTTTTGGGAATATTGTTATACTCGATGCTGTTTACTTGTACAATGCCGAGCGGCAATTTTTCCCGTTATCGTAGTTATCTGCTGAAATTTAGTTGTTAAATTCTGCTTTTATTTACAACTTATTTCCGCAGACTTGCTAGGCTTTACCTAGTCGTGGGAGCGATAGGTGCTTCACGTTCACAGATCTTTACGTAGGTGTTTATTGAATTGGGTCGTGACATGGACCTGCAGGGTTCAAATACACTCTGAGAGTATGAAAGTAAATGGTGTGTGCATCACGTTTATCTATTTTATATATTGTTCTAGCAGTGACAATGAAGAAAACTGTGATCATGCATCTAAAGTCTCTAATTTGTATATGGCTTATATGTGACAAGTCTCTTCTGAAGGATTTAGAATCGCTTAAACTGATATACAATTCCTTGGTCCTGAAGTACCCGACATCCTATAGCGCAATTTGGTGCACATATGGTAATCCTTGATAATAAAGGTATTAAGCATGATAATGTGATAGCGAGAATTTTTATACCTTTGTGGAGATACGCGGAAAGACCATGTCCATCGGACATTATATAAGAAGACATTACTCATATCTATCAATAATGAATCGATTTCAAGATGCAACATATTCATTCAAGTTAATTAAATAGGATGACATGTTTTATCAACTCTCTACTTAATGATCTTTTGAAGATGGTGCAAAAGATTGGTATATTGGGCGAAGGCTCACAGTATGTGAATTGATTGTCTTATCAGGGGGGAGTTAATACGCGTTTGTAACTCTTTTTTCTTTACTAGGTTTTGTTCCAGTAATAGGGTTTTATTTCTTAGCAAATGATCAAATAGGAGGTTTTTAACCGAGGCAACCAAGAAGGCGTATTATTAATGTGTACTCTTTTTCCGCTTCACGTAAATTTGTTTCCACTGTGTTTAGTTTAGTTTAAAGGTTTAATGAGGCACCATTATCTGTTGAATAGACATTCAACTGAGAAGTGTTATAAATACTTATTGTTTATTTATGTATGAATGTCTATCTTTTAGAGGAGATTTTAGAGTTTGTGTACTTTGTGGCTAACTCACTTTTTTCCTATAGAATAAAGAGATCTTATATTATAATTGATCCGCAAATCAATAAGAATTCTCTCTCTATTTTTCTTGGCCAATATGTTTGGGTAGTGCTTCTTCTTGTCTGTTTCATTGTATTAAATAACAAGAGAGTGCAAGAAGAAAAAGTTTTCCTTTGAAAGAGCGCGTGCACGATCTTGGAGACATGGATGTTAGTAGAAAATACGAGATATTAAACTAGAAAGGTGTACAAAATATTAAAGTAAATAATATTTCTTTGAATTATCTGTTGTTGGTTTCAAATTGGTTTAGAACCATATGGGAATACATGTCGCAAACATGATGAATTAGTAACATATAGCAGGGCCAGCGCGAATGGATTAATTAACGCAATGATAGCACAACTTTAGACTTAGATCCAGTATATAGTGAGTCTCTACGATATTCTTCATATCGACAAGGTGTAAAAACTCCATCTGTGGGAACTTGCCTTTAATGTTTGATGAATGAATGGATGTCTCAAAACGTAGGGGTCCTGCTGACAGGTCACGTAGACAGGAGTGCCGTTTTGTAACGTCTCGATTTTGTTGTTGTTTGGCTGGGTTTGATCTGAGGATAATAGAGGTGTTATGAGGTGTAGTACATATTCAGTTTATATTTTGAAATTTATGAATTTGGCTGAATTTTAGAACAGGTTAGTACTTATGGAATGTGAACTAATTATCGTAAATTTAAAGATTTGTTTTAGCCGCGTATTCAATATAAAGTTTTTTAAAAAGTCATATTGAAATTGGATTACAGCTACTGATTGAGGTTAGAGATGTTGCTTTAGGGAGGGAGTCGAATGTTGTCAATAAGCCGTTATGCGTCCTACGCTAATTATGTGTCTGATAGGTTGCATAGTTTAGTCTTTCGCGTGTGTTGACGGATAATATCTTGATTCGCTATATCTCTATTTGATTGATGTGGTATACCATTCGGTGTTGACGACTGGTGATGAGGCTGATGTCCTACTCGTAGCTGAGTTTGGTCTATAAAGTATAGAAATGGGCGTGTGAGGTGAACTATGGATATGGCTATTTGAGTTGTGTTCGTGTAAACACTAATTATTTTTGTGGTGGTCCTTGTAAGTTGTGGATATTCGAACCGGCATGGTCGCGGTATATAGTTGACAAGATAAAAGGGGGGGTTGGTGGGTCAAGAGTCAGGGGTGAGACGTAAAATTATGGTGGTCCGTTGAATGTTTGAGGTGCCATGGTATCGATAAATAAGTTGTTAGTAGGTGGATGCAGATTGTATTAGGAGGTTGTTTAAGTAATAGGTACGTATGTGAAGAAGTGATTGGATAGATTTGTATATCTAAAGAATAGTAATCAAGCGCTGAGTACAATTGTGTTAGAAGTCCAGGGATTGTGATGAGATGGGAATGGAGTGTTCTGGTGTCCTGACGTGTCCGGCGATAATTGAGACAGATCTGCGGTAGGGATATGTGTATTTAATGTACTCTTCGCCTCAGAGAATTGTATGTAGGTAGTAATTAAATGATAACCTAGAGTCGAAGTATAGCGGTGCGCAATTTGGATTAGAAGTGGCAGTACTTTATGTGGTTGGGGCAGAGTCGAAGTTATGGGTGGAATTCTTTAAATAGGTGACAGAAGATAGGTCAGCAGTAGTAGTTCCGAGTCAATATTTCATTGTTTAACACTAGTATTTCTTTTAGTTGTCCGATGTCGCTAGTCGACAGCCAAATGCAATCAAGGTACGTATCAGGAAGCTAGAGTGAGAACCAACAGATTAGGGGTGGATTCGAATGGTTTTAGATGGTCGTGAGTCGGGTTGATTGTGTCATTATAATTTGTGATGTCTATAGGTAGAGAAGTGTTTGTCGCCTGTGTGATATTAAGGTTAGTGTTCGGAAGTTAGGTAGTCCTCTATTATCGTTATGTAGTACGTCGTGCTTTTATGGTTATTGTGAGATGGAGCAGTTGTGGGTGTTGTGACAAAATTAAGACTTCTCCGAGAGTACAGGTCCTCAATATTTTGGATCTCTGGCTGGTTCTCGTTGCGGTGCGGTGATTGGTGTACGCAGTGGGTCGTTAGGTGTTAATAGTTCGGTATTTAGTTTTTTATAGTGTCATGTAAAAGTCACTAGTAGAAGTAGAATCGCAAGTGACAACAGTTTACCGTGTAGCTGGTTGTATAGTGGCGGACTGTATGCTGATCTGATCTGTCGGTTCATGATCAGCTTTAGGAATGACGTGTTAGACAGGTGATGAATAAAGGATAAATGATGGAGAGTGGATAGTATAGGATTTAATATGAGATGCTTCCCGTAACGTGTCCTCCCGATGAAGAATCCGAGTTGTTCACACTTTAACATTAGTACGGTATGTGGTTGTCCTGTGGTTCCCGGTCATTCGTGTAACTAACTTGTCCGATTGCTGGATGCAAGGTTTAAATACTCACCGACTAAAAGGTGGTGAGAGCGACGTGGCAGCAAACAATAAGAGAAAATAAAAATTAAAGAGGGGTCGCGTAAATTATCAAAACGTTAATGAAATATGTAGGAAAAATTGATCTTTTTGATAAAAAGAACCCCACCATCGCCCCTTTTCTCTTCATCTGCCCCCCCCCGTGCCCCTGCCCCCCCCCCTGGCGACCCCTTCTTTCTTCTCCATCTTCAACGTCATTTCTTTTCTTCTTCCCATTTTCCACTCCACTATTTTAAGGGCAGATTTTCTTGCTCTTTTCCCTTTCCTTTTCTTTCTCCATTTTTCCTCTCTCCTCCTTTTTTCGTCGTCACTACGTCCCCCTTACCTTCGCTGTGCCCCGGTGGGAAGTGGGAAATTGTAGAGGTTGGATGAGATGAGTGTAGACCTGTAGTTTGTGAGAGTGCATTGTAAAATGAGCGTCATCAGTTGATGATGTTTGTAATTTCTCACCTTTGGCTATTGAAAATCCAATGAAAATGCATTAACGGGATGAAAAAAGTCAATTAAACTATAAAATGCCCACGAGATGTTGGCCCGAGAAAGTTTCTTCCGCGATGCCGAATCCCCCCTTGAGGTGCGCATTAGGCTAATGGGGCATTGTTCTCGTAGGTCGTCTGAGGCAGATAAGTGGCGCAGGCTGAGTGCTTTCAGGTGTAGATCGGGATTATCTGCAGAGGTAGGCCTGAGGTGTAATAGTTACGTGATAGGTTGTAGAGGGGTGTAGTCGAGATCGATGTGTAGTTATGGGGTGATGAGACACGTTGGGTGAGGGCGGGTTCTTGTTGTGTAGATGGTTGTATATTGTCTAAGTGCGGATTGTAGTGTTGGGAATTTGCAGCAAGGTGGATTAGATGTTTTGGAGTGTGGTTGATTGTGGTTGGAATGATGTGTTGCGGTAGAGTCTATTGTTAGGTAGGATGTGGTTTCTGTAGAGATGGCAGATGTGTTTTGTAATTAGCAAGGATGCCAGAAGAATCTTGATTGAACTTTGAAAAGTCTGCTTGTTTGGTCTAGTAGTCTATCTAATAGTCTAAATGTTAGGTTGTATTTGGTTGTGTTGTTGGTAAGAGGAGTTTGGTCTCACGCCGGTGTTGTAGGAGTGAGAGGGGGCGATGGATATGGGAGTGTGTGGACGGTTTGTGGGAGTCGTATAAAGATTTAGTTTATTCGTATCGGGTCTATTAGCACGATGAGGCCACGTGGAGGGTGAAGTGGTGTGCGAAAGTGTGCGTTCGTGATAGGAAACGCGTGTGTGTTCGTGGTGAGGCGATCGAGGGTGGGAGTAGAGATGGTAGTATTTGACGGGAGGTCAGAGATTAGTTAGACACATCTAATAGATATTGAACGTGGGCTCAAGAAACAAAAAGGTGTGAGAAGTGATGGACGCATGCAGAACATTGATAGTGTTTGGGATTGATGACGTGGCCTAAGACCCATAAAAGGGAGAGTGTACACAGCTTCCAATAGAGACTGGTTGTATACATGTCTCAGGGAGTAGTATCAAATCATTTCGGACAAGATAATGGATGGAAAAGGAACACGTAAAGGTAGAATGTGGAAACTGAGTTTTGGGGACAAGTTCGTGGAGTCATCTTACGTATTTATCGCAAATATGAAAGAGGCCAGGCCATAGATGACTATGGAGAGAGCTAATTTGGGCTAAAAGCAGGCAACCTTTAAAGAGAAATTTTCATAAAGCACTATCTTTTGTATAATTAGCCATCTATAGATACCATCATTTGCTATATTACAGATTATAGATTACTTTTTGTGTGTTATAAAGATGTATTTGATGTTTTTAACACTATTGTAATTCATGAATTCACGTAGCAAAATGGCGTGAATACAGGGAATCCAGCTAATAAGGTTGTTTATTCGAGTGTATTGCGGACCTGTATCATGAGTAAATATGGGACACAGCTGGACAGATTTGTATTCAATCTGTATTAACGACTGTATTCCAGGCGTGAAATAGGGGATTATCACTGTTATTTTAAACGGAAAGTGAATAATTAATAATAGACTCCTAATATTATCAAAAACTCAATATAAACAAACCAAAATTTTTTTGTATTTTACAGTTATAAAAAAGATACTGTCACGAAAAATTACCCAAAAATAGGCAATCTAAGAGAAATATAGATATGAATACATCTGATATACATTAAATATATAAAAAACTTATGATACAGTTCATGGATATAGCGAGACCAGTAAAATTAATAAAATACATAGAACACAGCAAGGATAACATGATAACATGAAAAGACAGTGAATACAATGAAAGTAACATGGAATCACGATGAATACATTGAATTACATTTGGAAAAAAAGACGTGAACTACAATGAAATACAATGAAAATACATGAAATATATTACAGAGAAATCAAGATAGTGCTGTCGCCCTAAAGATTCGGTACTGTTCTTTGTGTTACAAGAACACGATACCTAATGTTCCGGCGAAATCCGCTGTAGCATAATTTAACCGAATGAGAACACTCCACGGATTTATCCACTGCTCAAAACTCTTCTACTATAACTGTCGAAATGGCTAAAACTACCCCTTCAGCTCGGACCCATTCAGAAGAACTAGTCACGGTAGTTAAAGTAAAGAAGTCATTTCTTTCACTTTAAGACAGATTCCTAGTTAAGCTTCATGAGTAGAGTGATTTATTCACCTTGAAAAAGCATGGCAATCATAAGTATTAGGGTAATTAAGCATGTGAGTTTAGTGATATTATTCAATTCTGGTTGTAAGAGATGTGTCGGTGGAATGAAAAGAGAAAATATGTGGGTGAGGGAGTAAATTTTGAGATGGAACATCGTGTTTTTAGGAATGTGGGGCAAGAGAAATGGGTGTATCAAGTAGAGAGAGAAAGAAAATAGTGTAACTGAATAGCATATTTAGTGCTTAGGGCTAGGAGGTAACCAAAATTTAATATTTTGCTATAAACCTTAAAAGGTATCTATAGAATATAATTTTTTTTAAATGGTATTTATTTAAAATAAATAAGGTGTTAACTTTGCTATATGGAGTAAAAATTCCAACTTTCTTTTAATACTGAGCTAAAGTGGGCTGGGTCAATAATGAGTTGATTCAGTAAATGGGCGGTGTCAATGATCAACCCCCATTGATAACAGGTTGGACGGATCAATATGATTTAGGCTCAAATTGTCACCTCGTAGTTCTCATGTGAGCAAACAATTCTGTGAAACTACTCCTCTTGTAATAGCTAACATGAGTTCTTAGAATTAAATTAGACGATGAAATCATTGTAGTTTACTCTTGATAGCCAACTAAATAAGCTTGTGATTGTGTATTGGTGATGTTACCTGTCTTGTATTGGGAAAAATTATATTTATATATATAGTGACGTGTCATGACATATAGACTGGTCAAAACAGTCAAAGAAATAAGGTTGGTTAACAGATACGACACAACACAGATACGAGCAACAACAGATATGAGTAAATTAAATGGAGGGGTGCGAGCAGTCATACAAGTAATTCGACGCTGCGTAGCCTATTCAAGACATTTGAAACTCAAAGATAGTGAAGAATCAAAGGGAATGAATCTAACAGCAGAAAAGGAGCCCAGATACAGATTTAATGAGTATTAATTATTGGAAACGTTAGAGAGAATATGTATTTAATGTATAGATTGCATTAACGTAACATTTAAGTCATTAATTGCCCATATATAGCATTATTATGAAAAGGTAGGCTCGTATCCCAAAAGAGCTATAAAATAGAGAAGAACAAACAATTGTAGGGGGAGGTGACTATTGGAATATACTTTGATTTACCAGCTTTCATACTTGGTTACTCTAAAATTTCTTTCTTTATTTACTTTTTCGATTATCAGTAACCGCATTCTTCTAATTCTAGCTTTGACTATAAATCCTATTTTTTTGGTTAAACAATGTGGTTCTTGTTATCGGGAATCTGCATAAATCAAGTAATTCTGCAACCTCATTTTTCTTGATTGCATTCAATGCAGTGTCGAACTAACAATGAAACACTCAAGGAAACCCAGAAATGTCAAACAATCCACAACTTCAGGGAGACCTGCCTCCAGAGGTCTCTCCACAAGTTTCTTCACCGAGGCTCCGCCGACGGGCACCGACGATTCTCGTGGAAGGCACGTCCTGAGTTGGATTCATCCAACAGGTATGGAAGGCTCAAATTCCTGAAAATTTGAAAACCATTATGAATGAGGCTCTTCAAAATTGATTGCCTTCTCATAGTCAATAAAGCTCTTCAAGGCTTTTTGTTAGCCGAAGTTTACCTGTTGTTCACCACCATCTACTCCAAAGCAACAACACATTTGGAGAGATCCTCGTTTCCAGGATTGGTTAATTCAGGCAGCGGGTGGAACCCCTCGTGAAACATCAAGAGAGAGACGCTAGGGTGAATCAGTTAACTCTGATGTTACAAAATTAGTACTAATCCTTCAAGCGAAACATGCTTAAAAGGAGTAAATGATACTGCATGGAGAGCGAAATACCTGGAGTTACCGCCCTGATAACAAGGGAGTAGATATAAAGATAAAATAGTTCCCAACAACCATGAAAGCCAAGTGCTGCTCCCCTCCCAATTCCAAAGAAAGTTAAGATGCCTGATGATGACCAAAGTATGGATGGTACAGTCAAGTCCACGAGACTCACGTTACTTATGCATTCACAACGGTGTCAAGGGCAACTGATTTAACTCAGGCAAGAGATTGAGTCGGTCGTGGGTGCAAAAAATTCGGTTGAAACATCAACTAAAGGGGCTTTAACATGGGTATTCCTTTTTTACGTTGATAACATTTCCTATAAATTTCCGTTTGCTGAGTCTTGCCTCATGATTTTATTTATCAAAGCACACTCGGTTGAGCTCAAAAAGTTGCAAGAGGAATGGAAGATGTAATCTTAACAATCAACAAGGGAGACTGCAGAGTTGCTCTTAGAGAGTTCGTAGATAGATTTCGAACGGAAAGAATGACGCTGGCCTCTCGGCGTGAGTCGATACTTGACAATGTGGGCAAGCCTTAGCACTTTGCTGAGTAATTTGAATGAGATAGTAGTTTAGAAGCCACGGAGCGAGCTCAAAGAAAGCCTTCGAGAATTCCCAGCCAACGCAACGTGGAAGTGAGTTCTTACAACAGATACAGTACAAAGATGTAGGATTGAAAGAAAGGACTCGATTTTTTACGACAGATAAGAAACAGAGGAAACAGGTAAGCTCAAGGCGTGTGGGAAAATGGAACGTAGATCCGGTCAAATAACATGTACGTAGCACTAACATTGGGACTTTCGGGGAAAGACTCACGATCAAGGCAAGATATCAAAGGTACGATTCACTAATCTAGAAACAAGGATCACGGCCTTGCGCTCATCGAGTGTTCGAAAATGACCACGGCAACACACGTCGGGTCACTAGACGAATGACAGGGAGAAGCTAGAAGGGCAAGGTTCGGTGGATTACAACTTCAATCGTAAGGAACTCTGAACTGTCTGGCTATTTAAGTAAGCATGGGGAAATAAGGTACGATGGCCTAACGGAACATGCTGAATCAAGTCTGAAGCAACGAGAACCCTGATATGGGGGCGGAAATTTCATAACGACTCATGGGCATAATAACAGCAGATTGCAGGGTTTCTACAGAGGTGAATTTGATCTCATTGTGTTTGTTAGTAATACAGGAGGTATCTCTGGAGTTGGTTTCAGTGAGAAAGAGGTAAACAAGTCATACAGTGAAGAACAGTGCAGGAGCTCCAAGAACCACTTCGCTCACAGAGAACTGAACTGTTATAGTGGAGGTGAAGAGAGTTCAATGATAGTTCAATATAAAAAAGGTTCAAGAAGTGAACAATTACCGTACGGGAAGCGGCCTCGACATGTGGACGGATGATACTGGAGGAGGAGAATGTTATATTCACAACGTAGACGTCGTAGGGATCTGCGAGATAACTGCCGCATAAGCGACGCACTGGTAATGCATCTTACTTGTACAGTGATACTGAACGTGAAAGCGAGTTTGGGTTGATTCCAGGTAAGTGGTTTTGTTAAAACATTATTTTAATACGGGTATTGCGCGGAGTGGCATACGGAGGATAAATTAATTCCAAGGCGCATACTGTTGTCGGATCGGTTGGGATTGAAATCTAGTGTTGTAACAATAGCGGGAGGCAAATACTTACTGACATTCGCAGAAGGCCGTTAGTTAAAGGATAACAAATATTCAAGTTGTTAGATTATGGAAAATGGCTTACAAGTGATATTCTTGGGAGGCCCATGGATTTCGACTGAACAAGGAAGTTGTTCTTGCAACTTTACCATCAAAGTTTTATTAATTCCCATCTCATGGGGAAATGCCAAATCAGAGGCGACAACGAACATCTAGAGAGCAGATCAATTCCCGTTGCATGATTCAACTGTTAAAGGGTGAAGAACAAATAGCAATTACAGAATTTAGGTGAGGGTAACACGGAGTAACCTCACCTGAGCAAAAGCAAACATGATCTGGATTCAAGACCTGATACCCATTCACGCAACCGGAGGAGAAATGAGATACATCAAATCCTAACGATAGAAGTAGCTAGGATTGGCCGTGGTGTTAGTTATACGCTTTGGGCTGCCCGAGAGAAAGTGTACAATAGGAGTAATGCGATAGCCCGGAGGTAAAACGTAAATGATGAATGTGAATCTTGTTAAAGAGTTTAATGCATGGACTGTTTTGCTTGGTCCGCATTTTCTGACATTACGGGGATAAACCAACCGGAAGGATCCATGATCATAAGTTGAATGAAGAATCCCATGCATATCCTCCCGATTCAACGCCAAAAGAAAAGGCAAGCAAGGAATTTCAAAATATAGGTGATTCATGAGGAAGTTAAAAGTCTGCTAAAATTGGTTCAATTTCGTCATGGTAATTTCCTAACTGGTTAGCTTAATACTGTTGGTGGTTCCTAAGAAGCGGTAAGTGTGCAGTCTTGTGTTGTTTTAACACAGACTTAATCATGTCTTGGTCCAAAAAGAGTTTTCTTTCCTTTATCCCTCTTCTGCTATCTCATTTCATGTATCTCAGTCTCTTACAATTGATGGCATTACTTTTCCGCCTTCACGCAGGGTGCGGTTTTGAGCTATTTTTTAGTTTTTTTTATAAGATGCATATTCAGGATATTGCTTATAATGCAAATAATCAAGATGTGATCCATGAGATTGAAGAAAAAATACTCTTTCTTGATATTTGGGTGACCAACTTTGTTGACGTCATTCTGCAGTCTCCTTACAGACCTGAGGGCAACTTAACTATTGTTAACAGTAGAGTTTGACCTGTCCTGTTCCTTGTTTAATAAAAAAGAAGTTTCTTTTTCCATTTCATTGCCTCCTGGTCCTCTTGATTTGATTATAAGCGCTGAAATATGGCATGCATATCTTAATAGCTCATTGCTGCTATGGTAGCATCAAATTACCTTGATTCTATGTTGTGCGGTAAAGGAAAGAATCTTTTGGGACAGACTTCTAATTAAGGTCTGTGTAATCAATGACAAGAGACAGGCATGACTCTGCCACTTACCGTTACTTCCTTTAGGAACCAAGCACAAATCAGTGAGTGGTAGCTTAGCAGGTTAGGATATTTTACCGTCGACGAATTGAAGCCAATTTTAGGCCAACGTTTTGAACTTCCTCTTTGAATCACTTTATTATGTTGAAAGTTTCCCATTGCTTTCTTTTCTTTTGCTTGATGGGAGGATTGATGGAATCTATATTCAACTGTAAGTGAGTCATGATTTCCGGTGGTATCCTGTCATTCAGAATGGGACCAAAGCAAAAACAGTCTGCAGTTAATTTTTAAAAAATTCAATACAATTTCTTCTTGACTTCCGGGGCTATGATTTAAGCTCCTATGTACACTTTTTCTCTCGGGGGCCAATGTATACAATAACACACGGCCTCTAGCCTCCTTCCTACGTCGTTGTTTTGATGGTTCTCATTCTCTCGGTTCATTGAATGGTATCGGGTTTGAAATTCAGATTAGCTTTGCTTTTGCTCAGGTAGAAGGTTGAACTCGTGGTTCTCACCTAAAAATTCCCTGTAATTGCTATTTGTCTTCACCCTTAACAGTTGAATCATGCAACGGAATTGATGCTTCATAGAATGTTTCGTTGATCGCTCTGTGATTTGGCATATTTCCCATGGAGATGGGAATTTAAGTAAGCTTGAGATGTACGTTGAAAGGAAGAACTTCCATGTCATAATCCATGGCCTCCCAAGAATCAATATTGTAAAGCCATTTCATATCTACAACTTGAAATTTGGTAATCTTTAACAACGCCTTCTGCGAAATTGTAGTAAGTATTGCCTCCCTTTTGTTACAAACCCTAGAGTTATCAAATTCCCGACAAAAGTATGCGCCTTTGGAATTAATTTAATCCTCCGCTTGCATCTCGCGCAAATACCCGTATTAAAAATAATGTTTTAAAAAAACTACTGGATCAACCAAAACTCGTTTTCAGTTAGTATCATGTACAAGTAAAGATATTACAGTGCGGTCGTTATGCGGAGTTATGATCCCTCGACGTCTACGTTGTTGAATATAAACATTCTCCTCTTCCAGTACATGTCGAGGCCGCTTCGTAGGTAATTGTCACTTTTGAAACCTTTGGATTAAAATATGATGACATCAATTGGATCTCTTTACCTCCACATTATAACGTTGACAGTTCTCTTGGGCGAAGGTGGTTTTTGGAGGTCTGCCTGTTCTTGCATGTATGCTTGTTTACCTTTCTCACTGAACAAAACTCATAAGATACCCTGTTTTAAACAAATGAATCAAACTTCACCCTTGTAGAACCTGCAATCTGCCTGGTTTTTTGCCCATGATCGTTATGAAATTCGCACCAATGATCAGGGTTTCGTCTGTTCGGATTTGATTCGCATTTCCTTTGGCCATCGTATCCTTATTCCCATGCTTCTTAAAATAAGCCACGAGTTCAGAGGTGCTTACATTGAAGGTTGTAACCACCGAACCTTGCCTTTAGACTTCATCATCGTCTCGTGCCCCGCGTGTGTTCCGGTCATTTTTCGAACCTCGAATGAGCAGCTGACTCCTTGTTTCTAGATTTTGTGAATCGTACCTATTTGATTATTTGCCTTGATCGTCGAGTCTTTCCGCAAGTTCCCATGTAATGGCTCGTACATGTTTTTACCGGATCTCTTTTCATTTTCCACACGCCTGAGCTTACTTTTCCTCTGTTTTTGTCGGTAAATAATGTCTTCTTCCATCCTCATCTTTGTACTGTATCTTTTGTATGACATCATTCCAGCGTTGTTGCTGGGAATTCTCTGAAGGCTTTCTTGAAGTCGCCTCGTGGCTTCTGAACTCTTCTCATTCAAAATTACTAGCAAAGGCTATGGCTCCATTGTCGGTACTCGTGGCAGGTTCATTCTTTCCCGTTGAAATCTATCTAGCGAACTTCTAAGCCAACTCTGGAGTCTCCTTTGCTTGATTTTGAAGATATCTTCAATTCGCTTTTCACTTTTGAGCTTCCCGAGTGTGCTTTTGATAAATAAATCTGCAAGCTCAGGAAACGAATTTAATAGAATTTCAAGTAAAAGAGAATACCATGTTAAGGGCCCTTTAGTGAGTGTTTTCACCGATTTTTTTGACCAAGACCGCTCAATCTCTTGCTTGTTAAATCATTGCCCTTGACACCTGTTGTGATGCAGTAAACGTGATCTCGTGGATCTGATGTTACATCATACTTTGGATATCCGGGCATTTAACTTCTTTTGGAATTGGGAGGGGACAGCACTTGGCTTTCATGGTTGTTGGGATATTTATTATATCTACTCCTTGATCCACGGGCGGTACTCCAGGTATTTGCTCTACGTGCGTTCATTTGACTCCTTATGCTGCTTTCTGCAAGGTTAGTACTTAGATTTTTTGTAAATCAGAGTTAACTGGATTACCTAGGTCTCTCTCTTGTGTTTCACTAGGGGTTCACCGCTGCCTGAATTAACCAATCCCTGAACCGAGGATTTCTCCCAAAG
Organism: Nicotiana attenuata; assembly: GCF_001879085.1. Lineage (NCBI taxonomy): Eukaryota > Viridiplantae > Streptophyta > Magnoliopsida > Solanales > Solanaceae > Nicotiana > Nicotiana attenuata. The sequence goes on from NC_031999.1 coordinate 24,479,292, forward strand.
GGTTGTTGTATCGTTTGGGAGTAGATGTGGGTGAACAACAGGTAATTGGCTAACAAAGCTTGACGAGCTTTATTTGACTTGCGAGGCAATAAGTTTTGCAGAGCCTCATTCATCGGTTTTCACATTTTCGGGAATTGAGCCTTGTCCATCTGTGTGAGATCATCAGGAGTGCCCTTCACGAGATCGTCGTGGGGAGCCTCGTGGAGAACCTTGTGGAGACCTCGTGAGAGTCTCCCTGAAGTTGGTTGGATTTGTTTTTGAATTTCCTGGGTTTCCTTGAGTGTTGTCCATTGTTGTTCGACATGATTGATGCAATCAAAAAAATTAGGTTTGTGATATACTTGATTATGAGATCCCGATAACGAGAACCATTTGTGGTCGTAACCAAAAAAAATAGGAATTTTAGTCAAAGCTGAATTTAGAAGATCGGGTGTACTGATAATCGAAAAAGTAAATAAAGAAAGAAATTTTAGAGTAACCAAGTATGAAAGCTGGTAAATCAAAGTATATTCCAATAGTCACCTCCCCCTACAATTGTTTGTTTCTTCTCTATTTATAGCTCTTTTGGGATACGAGCCTTACCTTTGTCATAATAATGCTATTATGGGCAATTAATGACTTTAAATGTTACGTTATGCAATCATATACATTAAATACATATTCTCTAACGTTTCCAATAATTAATACTCATTAAATGCTGTATCTGGGCTCCTTTTTGCTGTTAGATTCATTCCCTTTGATTCTTCACTATCTTTGAGTTTCAAATGTCTTGAATAGGTACGAGCGTCGAATTACTTGTATGACTGCTCGCACCCCCTCCATTTAATTTACTCATATCTGTTGTTGCTCGTATCTGTTGTTGCTCGTATCTGTTAACCAACCTTATTTCTTTGACTGTTTGACCAGTCTATATGTCATGACACGTCACTATATATATAAATATAATTTTTCCCAATACAAGACAGGTAAACATACCAATACACAATCACAAGCTTATTAGTTGGCTATCAAGAGTAACTACAATGATTTCATCGTCTAATTTAATTCTAAGAACTCATGTTAGCTATTATCAAGAGGGAGTAGTTTCACAGATTGTTGCTCACATGAAACTAGGGGTGACAATTTGAGCCTAAATTCATTTGATCCGTCCAACCTGTTCAAGGTTGGGTTGATCATTGACCCGCCCATTTATTGAACTCAACTCATATTGACCCAGCCCACTTTAGCTCATTTAAAAAGAAAGTTGGAATTTTTACCTCCTATAGCAAAGGTTAACACCTTATTTATTTTAAATAAATACCATTTAAAAAAATTATATTCTATAGATACCTTTTAAGGTTTATAGCAAAATATTTAATTTTGGTTACCTCCTAGCCCTAAGCCACTAAATATGCTATTCAGTTACACTATTTTCTTTCTCTCTCTACTTTGATACACCCATTCTCTTCCCCATTCCCTAAAAACACGATGTTCCATCTCAAAATTTCTCTCACCCACACTATTTTCTTTTCATTCCGAACAATTCTTACACCGAATTGAATATCACTAAACTCATGGCTTAATTCCCTATACTTCTGATTGCACAATGCTTTCAAAGGTGAATTATAAATAACTCTCTGCTTATCCCTAAAGGTGAAGTATAAAGAACTGATTCTTTACGTTCTAAGCACGCGACGGTATCTTCCTGAAATGGGTCGAGCTTGAAGGGGTAGGTTTTTGCCATTTCGCCGTTATAGGAAGGGTTTGAGAGGGTTAATCCGTGGATTGTTTCGTCATTGGTTAAAGTGTATTGCTACGGCGGATTCGCCGGAAATTAGGGTTTGTTCTTGAACAAAGACGACGAAGTTTAGGGCTGAGCAACTTGATTTTCTGTTAATATATTTCAATGTATTTTCATGTATTTCATTGTATTCATTGTCTTTTTTTCCAATGTAATTCAATGTATCTCGTTGTATTCCATGTATTTCATTGTATTCACTGTCTTTTTTTCATTGTATTCAATGTATCCTGCTGTGTTCTATGTATTTTATTATATTTACTGTCTCGCTATATGCCATGAATGTATTCATAAGTTTTTTTTAATTAATATAATTTATGTATTCAGATGTATTATATAATTTCTCTGAAGATTGCTATGTTTTTGGGGTATTTTTCGGTTGAGTATCTTTTTTATAACTGAAAATACAAAATTTGTTTGTTATAATTGAGTTTTTTGAGTTATATTAGGAGTCTATTATGTTAATTGATTCACTTTCCGTTTTAAAAACAGTGTAATCCCCTATTTCACGCCGTGAATACAGTCGAATACAGTTGAATACAATAATCTGTCCAGCTGTAGTCCCATATTTCACTCCATGAATACAGTCGAATACACTCGAATACAACAACTGATTAGCTGGACTTCCCTGATTCACGCCTATTTTTGCTACTGTATTCATGAATACAATAGCTTAAATACATCAAATACATCTTATAACCACACAAAAGGTATCTATAATCTGTAATATAGCAAATGGTATCTATAGATGGCTAATTACTACCAAAAGATAGTGCTTTATGAAAATTTCTCTTTAAAGTTGGCCTGACTTTTAGCCCAAATTAGTCCATTAGTCATCTTGGCCTGGCCATCTTTCATATTTGGGATAATACGTAAGATGCTCCCTGAACTTGTCCCCAAAACTCAGTTTCCCATTCTACCTTTACGGATGTTCCTTTTCCATCCTATATTTGTCCGAAATGATTTTGATACCTCCCTGAGACATATACAACCAGTCTCATGGTGGAAGCTGTGTACACTCTCCCTATGTCTTGGCCACGTATCATCCCAACATATTCAAGTTGATTTTACCTTTTTGTTTTGACTTTTTTTTTAATTTTTACTCCTTATTCTTATTTCTCCGTTTTAAAATTGCATCTCCTTCTGTATAGAAAATCTCTTTTCTCATACTCCCTTCCTACAGTGCAATCCTTCACCCCAATTACAAAATTTAGATTTAGATAAATTAGTTTTCAAGTCAATCAAGATTTTTGGCATTGTAATACAAAAATCTGGTGGCATCGGAAGAAACTTTTCGGCCAACATCTCGTGGGATTTTATAGTTTAATTGACTTTTTTCATGTTAATGCATTTTCATGGGTTTTCAATAGTCAAAGGTGAGAATACAACTGATGCTTTTTACAATCTCTGGTTAATTTTCCATCTTAATTTTCTACCGGGAAGAGGAAGGGGGATAGGCGGAAAAAGGAGGAGAGAGGAAAAATTGGAGAAAGAAAAGGAAAGGGAAAAGAGCAAGAAAATCTGCCCTTAAAAAGTAGTGGAGTGAAAATGGAGAAGAAAGAAATGACGTTGAGATGGAGAAGAAAGAGGGGTCGCGGGGGGGGGGGTAAAAAAAGGGGAGATTTGAAGAGAAGAAAAGGGGGGTGGGGTTCTTTATCAAAAAAGTCATTTTTTTTATTTTAAGTTTTGATAATACGCGACCCCTCTTTAATTTTTATTTTTATTTTTTGCCACGTCAACTTTTAGGGTGGTATTAAATTCATTTCGGACAAGTATATGATGGAAAAGGAACACCCGTAAAGGTTGAATGTGAAACTCAGTTTTGGGGACAAGTTTAGGGAGCATCTTATGTATTATCCCTTCATATTTTCTTTATTCATCACCCTTTAAACATTAAAAATGTCTAGAGATATAGCTAAGTCCTATAAAAGTACGTATGTTATTGCATTCTACTTCTACTAGTGACTTTTACATGACACTTAAAAAAATACCGAAAATTAACCTAACCGTACCAATACCGAAGAGAAACCGACATAAATTGGGACGATTTCGAAAAGTCTAATTTTGACTATACATAATAGAATAACGGAAAAATTTATATGATACAAATTTTAGAAAATAACCGTCCGAACTAAACCATTGACACCCCTAATTGGGTCTTAATCGTTCCGTACGTTTGTTGATTGGCGTGATGGAACATGGAAACTAAAGAAAACTAGTGATAAACAATTGAATTATTGATCGGATTATGTGACTTATTTGTACTATTTAAAGATTTCCATATTGCACAATTAGTACTGACTCTATTAAATTGACTCTTTTCGTTAGGTTATCTTTTATTTATATTCTCTGGGGAAATACATTAATATTTACCGGATGTCCAATATGCCGGAGTCGGACCAAAATCCTTCATCTCTCATCCCTGACTTCTAACATTGTCTTTGATTATTTTTTTAAATGTTATCTTTCTATTTATATTTAAAATACATTATACTATAATATTTATCGTATGCTCAACATCACGGACCACAAATTTTCGTCTCCACCCTTGATTGACCCCAACCCCCCTTTTTTCACTTTCGGACAGGGTGATATTACAGGACCACAAATAATTAGTGTTACACAAACTCAAATAGCATTTCATGGACCACACGTATTTATCTTTATAAAATATGTATGACATAAGCTCTAGTACACGATTGATACATCATGATTTGATGTTTAGGAAAAGGAAAGCAATGTATAGCAACATGCGTGGAGCTACGGTTTAGTTGAACTCAGTAGCTTGATCCAAATTTTCAATTTGTTTTAAAAAATTTATTGAATACTTACAAATTTTTAATTTAGATAATTTAGTAATTTAAAATGTCTAAAATCGCAAATTCATAAATTTCAAATTCTGATTCCACCTCTATATAGCAACAAAAAAAAAGAGTTAAAAAGGCACTCCTTTTGTGGACCTGGAGGCCTAGTTTTGGCCTGTTCATCAAAATTAAAGAGTCCGACAATGGAGTTTTTAACTTGTCATGAAGGATATGTAATATCCTTATATATTAAGTAAAGTTGTGCATCATTTGTTATTATATATTGCGTGTATATGTTACTATCATCATGTTTGGACAGATTATGGTTTAAACAATGAAAAAAACAGAAATTCAAAGAAATATTTTTACTTATATTTTGTACACCTTTCTAGTTAATTCTCGTATTTTCTACTACATATTGTCTCAAATGTGCACGCGCTCTTTCAAAAGGAAAACTTTTTCTTTGCACTTCTTGTTATAATACAATAAAAGAAAGAAGAAGAATATGGCAAGAAAAGTAGAGAGAGAATTCTTATTGATTTGGGATCAATTATAATATAATAGAATCTCTTTATTTATAGGAAAAAGTGAGTTAGCCACAAAGTAACAAACTCTAAAATCTCTCTAAAAGATAGACATTTACATAAATAAAATAATATTTATAACACTTCTCATTGAATGTCTATTCAACAGATAATGTGCCTCATTAAAACTTTAACTAAAATAAACACAGTGGAAAAAATTCTAGTGAAGGAAAAAGAGTACACATTAATAATACGCCTTTTGGTTGCCTCGTTAAAAACCTTGCAAGAAAAACCCATTGGAACAAAACCTAGTAAAGAAAAAAGAGTACAACGCGTATTAACTCCCCCTGATAAGACAATCAATTCACATCTGTGAGCCTTCGCATTCCAATCTTTTGCACCATCTTCAAAAGATCATTAGTAGAGATTTGATAAACATGTCATCTATATTAACTTGAATGAATATGTTGCATCTTGAAATCATCATTATTGATAGATATGTAATGTCTTCTTATAATGTCGTGGAATGGTCTTTTCGGTATCTCCACAAAGGTATAAAAATTCTCGCTATCACATTATCATGCTTATATTTATATCAAGATACATATGTGCACAAATTGCGCTTAGGATGTGGTACTTCAGGACCAAGAATTGTATATAGTTTAAGCGATTTAAATCCTTCAAGGATTGTCATATAAGCCATATAAATAGACTTTAGATGCATATCAAGTTTTCATGTCATGCTAGACATATAAAATAGATAAAGTGATTGCACACACCATTGACTTTATACTCTCAAGTGTTTGAACTGCAGGTCCATGTCACGACCCAATTCTCCCTACGTAAGACGTCGTGACAGCACCTAGTCGCTACGACTAGGTAAGCCTAGCAAGTTGCGGAATAATTGAAATAAAAGCAGAATTAACAACTAAATTTCAGCAGATAACTATATAACGGAAAAATGCCGCTCGGCATGTACAAGTAAACCAGCATTCGAGTATAAACAATATTCCCAAAACCCGATAGTCACAAGCTCTAAGAATTTGTCTGACTGTTTCTATACATCAGTAACTAGAAGAAATAAAGAAGGAACAACATAAAAGATATAGAGGGGGACTCCGAGGTCTGCGGACACTGGCAGATATACCTTGAAGTCCTCGGAGCAGCACCAAGTACGCAACTAATAGCGGGACTGGTAGGAGGTACCTGGGTCTGCACAAACATGTGCAGAAGGGTAGCATGAGTACACCACCACGGTAGTAAGTGCCAAGTCTAACCTCGGTGGAGTAGTAACGTGATCAGTTTAGGGCCCTACTAGGATATAATAATAAGACAGATGATATAACAATATGATGAAAGATTGAAAATTTACAGAAAAATAACAACACAGCACATAGACATAAACAAAAAGGGCGCTCCCGAGATACCGTCTCGTAGTCCTAAAAGTAAATATATGGGGGGATCTCCCGAGGTGCCGCCTCCTAGTCCCAAAAGTAAATATGCAAGGGGATCTCCCGAGCTACCACCTCGTAGTCCCTAAAGTAAATGTGCAGGGGGATCTCCCGAGGTACCGCCTCGTAGTCCCAAAAGTAAACACATAGCTCGAAATCAATGGCAACAACAATTAACAGCAATAAATCCCACAGATTAAGACTAAATACGAGTCAAGGAAAAATACAAAATCAACTAAGCATGCTGCACAGATTGCAAATAGGCATTTAAGACACGTAGACATGCGATATTAAGCTAAACAGGATAACAACACATGCTGGGATAACTCATTAAAGACATAACAGGTTGCTGCTCAATGTAAAACCGAATTTTACAACAATTAGACTGTGTATGCACTCCTCACCTTGCGTACACGACACTCATATATGATTGAAGTGTCACAACAGTACCAAATCCTTAGGGGATTTTTTTCGCACAAGGTTGGGAAAATCACTTACCTCGAGCCAAGCTCAATCAATCAACAAGAATGCCTTTTCCTCGATTTTTCGACTCCGAATGGCCCAAATCTAGCAAAAAACAATTACATACTATAAATACAACTATAATTAACTAATCTAATTAATGAAATCAAGATTTTAACAAGAGATTTGAAAATCGCCCCAAAAAGTCGACCCGAGCCTACGTCTCGCAATCGGGTAAAAATCACAAAATACAAACACCCATTCAACCCCGAGTTCACTCGTACCAAAATTACTAAAATCTGATACCAAAATCTCAATCAAAACCCAAAAGTTTGGTTGAAGAACTTCTTCCACTTTTTCCCCAAATTTATCAACTCAACTCTCGAATTAGAAGGTGAAATTAATGATAGATTAGTGAGATATAACTAAAAACAAGTGAAGATTCATTACCCAATCGATGCCTCTGAGAATCCCTCAAAATATCGTCCAAATCCGAGCTTTCTATCTCAAGTTTTGATAAAAATGACAAAACCCTCGATTTGAAATGTTTATATCTGCCAAGTGAATTCCTTCTTCGCGAACGCGGAATGTGCCATGCGTTCGCGAAGCATAAAAATTTCCTTCCGCCAAAACCTTCTTCGCGAACGCGAGAGCCCACACGCAAACGCGGAAGCTTATATTGCCTGACGCTATGCAAACACGGTACCCTCACCGCGAACGCGTAGGCTAAATGCCTGGAGCCCCATCTGTCCTCTACGCGAACACGAGATCCCTATCGCAAACGCGTAGACCAAATACCTCACAACTTCGTGAAAGCGGGACCTACATCACGAACGCGAAGAACAAAACTCCACTGGCCTCCAAATACCTTACGTGAACGCGAGACCTCTCTCGCGAACACGATGAAGGAAACCAGCAACAGGACATCAGATTTTTCTGCAATTCCACAAGTCCAAAACTAGTCCGTACACCACCCGGAATCTACACGAGACCTCCGGGACCTCAACCAAACATACCAACAAGTCCTAAAACATCATCCGAACTTAGTCGAGCCTTCGAATCACATCAAACAATGCTAAAAACACGAATCACACTCCAATTCAAACTTAATGAACTTTGAAACTTCGAACTTCTACAACCGATGCCGAAACCTATCAAAACACTTCCGATTGACCTCAAATTTGCACACCAGTCATAATTGATATTACGGACCTACTCCAACTTCCGGAATTGGAATCCGACCCCGATATCAAAAAGTCCACTTCCAGTCAAACTTTCCAAAAATTCAACTTTCGTCATTTTAAGCCTAATTCAGCTACAGACCTCCAATTCACAGTCCGGAGACACTCCTAAGTCCAAAATCGCCCAACGGAGCTAACGGAAACAACGAAACTCTATTCTGGAGTCGTCTTCACACAGTTCTAACTACGGTCAAAATCCTAGAACTTAAGCTTCCATTTTAGGGACTGAGTGTCTCATTTCACTCCAAAACCAAAAAAAATCCTCCCGGGAAGTCAAATAAGCATAAAATGATACGGGGAAAGAAGAAAATAGGTGATCGGGAATAATACTCTCAAAATGATCGGCCGAATCGTTACATCTTGCCCCTCTTAAAATAATCGTTCGTCCTCGAACGAGCATAGAGAAGTACCTGAAGTGGTGAAAAGATGAGGATAACGACTGCACATATCATGCTCGGTCTCCCAAGTGAAACTTCACGGAAATAATGTTCTTTGACCTTAGCTTTCAAACCTGCCCATCCAAAATAGCCACCGGCTCCTCAACATAAGATAAATCCTTGTCCAACTGGATTAAGCTGAAATCCAACACATGAGACGGATCACCGTGATACTTTCGGTGCATAGAAACATGGAATACCAGATGAACTCTTGCTAGGCTAGGAGGCATGATAAGCTCATAAGCAACCTCCCCAACTCGCCGCAACACCTCAAACGAGCCAATAAACCTTGGGCTCAGCTTGAGCTTCTTCCCGAACCTTATAACACCCTTCATGGGCGAACCCGGAGCAAGACGCTCTCTCCAACCATGAATGCAACATCGCAAACCTTTCGATCCGCAGAACTCTTCTGTCTGGACTGGGCTGTATGAAGTCGATCCTGAATCACCTTAACCTTCTCCAAAGCATCCTGAACCAATTCTTTACCCAATATCCTAGCCTCGCCCGGCTCAAACCAACCCACTGGAGACCGATACCGCCTACCATACAGAGCCTCATGCGGTGCCATCTAAATGCTCGACTGATAACTATGTTGTAGGCAAACTCTGCAAGTGGCAAGAATAGATCCCAAGAACCCCCAAACTCCATCACACACGCACGGAGCATATCCTCTAGTATCTGAATAGTGCGCTCGGACTGTCCGTCCGTCTGAGGGTGAAATGCTGTGCTCAACTCAACCCGAGTACCCAACTCATGCTGTACGATCCTCTAGAACCGTGATGTAAACTGCGTACCCCAGTCACAGATGTCGATAGCGGCACGCTATGAAGACTGACAATCTCGCGAATATAAACACGAGCCATCTACTCGGAAGAATAAGTAGTCATCACAGGAATGAAATGAGCTGACTTGGTCAGCCTATCCACAATCACCCAAACCACATCAAACTTTTGCTTAGTCCGTGGAAGCCCAACAACAAAATCCATAGTGATCCGCTCCTTTTTCTACTCCGAAATCTCTAACTTCTGAAGCAATCCACGTGACTACTAATGCTCATACTTCACCTGCTAACAATTTAGACACCGAGCCACATACTCTACTATGTACTTCTTCATTCTCCTCCACCAATAATGTTGTCTCAAGTCCTGATACATCTTCGCGACACCTGGATGAATGGAGTACCGCGAACTGTGAGCCTCTTGGAGAATCAACTCACGCAAACCATCTACATTGGGCACAGATAGCCTGCCCTGCATCCTCAATGCACCATCATCTCCAATACTGACCTCCTTAGCATCACCGCGCTGAACCGTGTCCCTAAGGACAAGCAGATAGGGGTCATCATACTAACGCTCCCTGATATGATCATAAAGAGGAGACTGAGAAACCATACAAGCACAAACTCGACTCACCTCAGAAATATCCAATCTAACAAACTGGTTGGCCAAGTCCTGAACATCCAATGCTAACGGCCTCTCTGCTGCTGGTAGATATGCTAAGCTCCCCAAACTCTCCGCCCGGCGACTCAAGGCATCAGCCACCACATTGGCTTTCCCAGGATGGTATAGAATAGTGATATCATAATCCTTAAGCAGCTCCAACCACCTCCGCTGACGCAAGTTAAGATCCTTCTGTTTGAACAGATGCTGCAAACTCCGTGATCGTGTAGATCTCATAAGGGGCACCATACAAATAGTGCCGCCAAATCTCTAAGGCATGAACAATAGCTGCTAACTCAAAGCCGTGGATAGAGATAGTTCTTTTGATGCACCTTCAAATGTCTGGACGCATAGGCAATCACCCTACTGTCCTGCATCAACACCGCGCCGAGACCAATCCACGATGCATCATAATATACAGTATAAGACCCCGAACCTATAGGCAATACCAATACTGGGGCCCTAGTCAAGGTTGTGTTGAGCTTTTGAAAGCTCTCCTCACACTCCTCTGTCCACCTGAACGGAGCACCCTTCTGGGTCAGCCTGGTCATAGGTGCTGCGATAGATGAGAAACCCTCTACAAATCGACGGTAATACCCTACCAAACTCAGAAAACTCCGGATCTCCATAGTTGAGGACAATCTGGGCCAGCTCTACACTGCTTCAACCTTCTTCAGATCTACCTTGATCCCATCACTCGGCAGTACATGACCCAAAAATGCCATTGAGTCTAGCCAAAACTCACAATTTGAAAATTTTGCATGTAGCTTCTTTTCTCTCAAGGTCTGGAGCACAGTCCTCAGGTGCTACTCATGATCCTCCCGAGTCAGGGAGTACACCAGAATGTCGTCAATGAATACGATGACGAAAGAGCCAAGATAGGGCTGGAACACACTGTACATCAAGTGCATGAATGCTGCTGGGGAGTTGGTCAGCCCAAAGGACATCACAAGGAACTCGTAGTGACCATACAGAGTCCTGAAAGCAGTCTTTGGGATATTTGGCTCCCGAACCTTCAGTTGATGATAACCTGAACGTAGGTAAATCTTGGAAAACACCCTGACACCTTGTAACTGATCAAATAGGTCATCAATACGAGGCAATGGATACCTGTTCTCATTGTAACTTTGTTCAACTAGCGATAATCAATGCACATATGCATAGAACCATCCTTCTTCTTCACAAACAAGACTGGAGCACCCTAAGGTGACACACTGGGCCGAATGAAGCCCTTATCAAGCAACTCCTGCAACTGCTCCTTCAACTCCTTCAACTCAGGAGGATCCATACGATATGGAGGAATAGAGATGGGCTGAGTGCCCGGCAACAAATAAATACCAAAGTCGATATCGCTGTTGGGTGGCATGCTCGGAAGATCAACTAGAAATACATCTGGATAATCTCTCACTACTGGAACTGACTCAACTCTAGGGGTATCAATACTGACATCTCTCACATAAGCTAGATACGCGTAACACCCCTTCTCAACCATTCGCTGAGCCTTTAGAAATGAAATAACTCTGCTAGGAGTATAATATAAGGTACCTCTCCAGTCTAACCGTGGTAATACTGGCATAGTCAGCGTCAGAGTCTTAGCGTGACAATCAAGAATAGCATAATGGGGCGACAACCAGTCCATGCCCAAAATAATATCAAAATCTACCATACAGAGGAATAATAAATCGGCTCTGGTCTCAAAACCACTAAGAATAACCAAACACGACTGATGCACACGGTCAATAACAATAGAATATCCTACAGGTGTAGACATATAAAAAGGAGAACTCAAGGAATCACGGGTTACGCCCAATACGGAGCAAAATAAGAGGACACATAGGAATAAGTGGAGCCTAGATCAAATAAAACCGACGCATCTCTATGACAGATCGAAAAAATACGTGTAATGACAGAGTCAGAAGTAACTACCTCTGTACGAGCAGGAAGATCATAATATCTGGCTCCTCTCTAGGGCGACCTCTACCTGCCCGACCTCCACCTCGAGTTGGCTGAGCAGATGGAGTGGTAGCTAGTGTTGTAATCATAACCTGATGACCCGGTGGAGCACGCGGTGCCTGAGTAGTCTATGGAGGTGCACCCCTCCTAAGTCTGGGGCAATCCCTCACCATACGGCGAGTGTCGCCACACTTAAAATAAGTTCTCGGAGGGCGTGGCTTCTGTGGCTGGATCGGGCCAGGTCGACTGGACAGACCGCTAAAAGCACCCCGTGTAGGAGGTGCACTAGACACTGGCGGCACATAATAAGGCTCATGGGGCCTAGGAAGGGCCGGAATACCACTGGTGGCTGGAAGTGCTGATAATAGGCTAGATCTAGGTAATTTGGCGATTGTTTATTCTCCGCTTGATTATGTTCCAATGTCATAATATGGTTAAATGATGAAAATGGGCTCTAATTGTGAATTTTACACGTTGCAGGATGAGCATCCTATATGAGTCATTAAAGTTGTGATTGGAGCTACATTGGAGCAAGAAAGGCCCCTCGGAGATGAGTGCGCGCGAAGACTAGACAAAGAATCGAAGAAATAAAGGCCCGGACTAGCGCGACCGCTAGCGCGCCCAGTAGCGCGATCGCGCTAGTCCAGATGCGGGAGGCAGAATGTTAGTCAACTAGCGCGACCACTAGCGCGTCCAGTAGCGCGGTCGCGCTAGTCCCAGTTCCGGAAAATAATTGTCAGGGGTAAAATTGGAAGTCTGGAGGAAAACTCACTTAACCTATATAAAGTCAAGCTCGCCTAAGGATTATTTATCGAGGTTTTCATAGTTTAGTGCAAGAAAAAGAGAGGCAAGAGGCAAGGAGGAGATTCCAACATCAAGTTCTTCTTTTCTTCCTTTTGTTTTTACAATTTGAATAAAATTGAATATTATTGAGATAAACACTACTATGAGTGGCTAAAACCTATTGTTCTAGGGTCATGGGTGAAACATGAATGTTGTTGTTCAGAGTTTAATTTAACGAAGTTGATTCAATCATATTGGGTTGTTTATTTAGTTCTGTTCTCAATTATTTTGCTGAGTAGCTAACAGTGAAATACTATCTATGAATCTATAGTTGAACTCGAAAGTGGGAACTCTAGATTGCATATAGAATTAAATAGAGCAAGTTCTTGAACCTGGGCATCGGAGAACGGATTCGCAATTAGGATAGACATATACCTATTTGCCTTGCTTGGTTGAAATACAGGAATTATAAATGCGTTCTTGTTAATCTTAATTCCATAGACATATAGGCATTAAGTTAACTTGAATAGGCGAGTAAGGAGTCGACAGATTCTTATGAGCAATATTAACCCTGTCAATCAACAATCCAGATAAATCAATCAGTTATTTTAAGCCAAGAACGCAACACGATTGTTAGCTAGCCCGTGACCCTGGAATATTATCCCCTACTGATTGTTATTCGAAATTGTTAGTTGTTTGGTTGATTATTCTAGTTATTTCATTTATTGATATTTTTAGGTAGTAAATTAGAGACCATCATAATTTGTGAAAAATCTCTTGGATCGATAAGTTAATTGAGTTTGATTCAGTCAATAGTTGATCACAAGTCTTCGTGGGAACGATACTCTACTCACTACTTTATTACTTGACGATCACGTGCACTTGCGTGAGTGTTTTGATCGCAACAAGTGCTAAATGAACACGGCGACTCACATAGCCCCTACCCTGACGAACTGCAGCTATGGCACGAGTACCACTATAAGTGCCAGACTTTCGAGACCTCTTGGCCTCCCTCTCTTCTCACTCCCGAGCAAGCATACCCTCCAATCTCCTAGCAATCCCCACAACCTGATGGTATGCAATATCCTTACCCAACTCCCGGGACATGCTAAACCTGATATTGGGGTTGAGCCCCTCGAAAATCGACGGACCCTCTCTCGAACTGTAGCAACCAAGGCTGGTGCATGCCTAGCCAAATCACTGAAGCGAACTGCTCTCTGACACAATCATAGAACCCCGGCGCAACTGCTCAAACTCCGCGCGCCATGTGATGTAAAAGAAGAATCTATGTTAAATTTTATTAATTTTGGCCAAAGATAATATTTTAGAGCTCAACTCCAAACATATAGACTTATTTTTAAGAAGCGCAAGAAGTCCAAGAAGCTCAAGGTTGATTTCAAGAAGCCAAGATTCTTTCCTTCTTGAAATAGGATTTATTTTATTTCTTTTAGAATGAGGATTTTCCTTTTAGTAGGATTCTAGTTTCTTTTCCTTGTAGAATAGGGATTTTACTTTTCTTGTCTTTAGTTATTTTATTTCCTTATTAGAATAGGAATTGTAGTCATCAAAGAAGAGACTCTTGGCCTATATAAAGGGTTCTCTTGCCTTGTAGAATAGAAATCACGTTTTTGAGGCTTGCCCTAGTTTTACAATAGAGTATTTTTCTCTATTTTGTCTTCTTTATCCTTGTTTTTGGTTCTAAGCAAGGTGGTGATAGTCTTTATCTTATTTTCAATTGCGTGTGGTATTTCTTTATCATGTTAATTGATTCTAAGTGGTGACTTTAGGAACTTGTTTAGTTCTTGATCTTTCAAGAACACGTTTCTTGATCTAATTTCGTTCTTTTGATATCATAGAATCATAACTTTCATTGAACTGGCGCAACATCAATATTTACTTGTTTTGAACGAGTAAATAGTCTTTCTTACTGTTCAGATCGTCTTCTTTCACCTCATTTTTGAATCATCAGATTCCGAGTCCTAAAACTTGAGATACGTTATTTCTTGAAATCGACCCACAAACCACGTTTTCGTTTTTAGATCTTGATCCTGGCCGGTTGGTTCTTTGTTAACTCGAAGAATCACATCACCATGCATCTTTGAGACTCTGGGGAACATACTCCCTCAAGAACATATCCGAGAACTGAGTCCAAGTAAGTAAAGCTGCCTCAGCCAGACTATCCAACTCATAAGCACGCCACCACTGATAGGCCGCTCCTCTAAGCTGGAACGTAGTGAAAGAAACCCCACTCGACTCCGCTACACCCATAGTACAGATGATACGCTGACACTCCTTAAGAAAACCCTGGGCATCCTGTGACGCCAAGCCATTGAAAGTAGGAGGGTGGTACTTCTTGTACCTCTCGAGCCTGGGCTGCTCCTCCTCAGAAACTGCTGCCCAACACTCAGGCCGAATTGGGGCTACCGGCTGCACTAGTATGACCTCTAGAACCTGATCGACCTGAACCCGCTACTCTGGGGTGCGGGCGGCAGGAGTCTGTGCTCTTCTCACGGCCTGAGATATAGCAGGAGCAAGTGGGATCAACCCTGCCTGAGCTAAAGTACCAAACATGCTCACAAACTGTGCAAGGGGTCTCCTGAAGAGCTGGTGCAGTAACAGGAGTCTCAGGTGCCTGTGCTCCGACTAGAGCTACTAGTGGCTCCTCTGTAGCAGCTCGTGCGGGTGCTCTGGCTGCACTACGTGGACGTCTTCAGCCTCTACCCCGGCCCCGGCCCCGACCTCTCGCGGCTCAAGTAGGGAGCGCAGGTGCCTGGTCATCTGATCTACCTGTACGTGTCCTCACCATCTGTGAGAGAATATAAGACAGAAGTTTAGAATTCCGAAGTCAACAATTTTGCACGACAAGGAATCAAAGAAGTGAAATTTTTCCTAGCAGTTCCATAGCCTCCCGAAGATAAGTACAGACGTCTCTGTATCGATCTGCGAGACTCTACTAAACCTACTTGTGACTCATAACACCTATAAACCTAGAGCTCTGATACCAACTTGTCACGATTCAATTCTCCCTCCGTAAGATATTGTGACAGCACCTAGTCGCTACGACTAGGTAAGCGTAGCAAGTTGAGGAATAATTGAAATAAAAGCAAAATTAACAACTTAGTTTCAGCAGATAACTATATAACGGAAGAATGCCGCTCGGCATGTACAAGTAAACCAACACTCGAGTATAAACAATATTTCCAAAACCCGGTAGCTACAAGTCACAAGCTCTAAGAATTTGTCTAACTGTTTCTATATCAGTAACTAGAAGAAATAAAGGAGGAACAACATAAAAGGGATAGAGGGGGACTCCGAGGTCTGCGGACGCTGGCAGGTATACCTTAAAGGCTCCGGAACAGTAACAAGTACGCAACTAATAATGGGGCTGGTAGGAGATACCTGGGTCTGCACACAAAACATGTGCAGAAGAGTAGCATGAGTACACCACCACGGTACCCAGTAAGTTCCAAGCCTAACCTCGGTGGAGTAGTGACAAGGTCAGGTCAGGGCCCTACTGGGATATAATAAAAAGACAGAAGATATAACAATATGATGAAACACTAAGAATTTACAGAAAAATAACAACACAGCACATAGAGGTAAATAACATGGGCGCTCCCGAGATACCGTCTCGTAGTCCCAAAAGTAAATATACAGGGGGATCTCCTGTGGTACTGCCTCGTAGTCCCAAAAGTAGATATGCAAGAGGATCTCCCAAGCTACCGTCCCGTAGTCCAAAAAGTAAATTTGCAGGGGGATCTCCTGAGGTACCGCCTCGTTGTCCCAAAAGTAAACACACAGCTCGAAATAAATGGCAACAACAATTAACACAAGAAATCCTACATTTTAAGCCTAAATACGAGTAAAGGAAAAACAAGAAATCGGCTAAGCATGCTGCACAGATTGCAAATAGGCATTTAAGACACGTACACATGCGATATTAAGCTAAACACGATAACTACACATGCTGGGATAACTCATTAAAGACATAACCGGTTGCTGCTCAATGTAAAATCAGATTTTACAATAAGTAGCCCGTGTACGCACTCATCACCTCGGGTACACGACACTCACATATCATAGAAGTGTCACAACAGTACCAAATCCTAAGGGGATTTCCCCCACACAAGGTTAGGCAAGCCACTTACCTCGAGCCAAGCTATATCAATCAACAAGAATGCCTTTTCCTCGATTTTACGACTCCGAATGGCCCAAATCTAGCCAAACACGATTACATACTATAAATACAACTATAATAAAATAATCTAATTAAAAAAATCAAGACTTTAACAAGAGATTCGAAAATCACCTCAAAAAGTCGACCCGGTCCCATGTCTCGAAATCGGGTAAAAGTTACAAAATACGAACACCCATTCAACCACGAGTTCACTCGTACCAAAATTACTCAAATCCGATACCAAAATCTCAATCAAAATCCAAAAGTTTTGTTGAAGAACTTCTTCCACTTTTTTCCAAAATTTCTCAAATCAAATCTTAAATTAGAAGGTGAAATTAATGATATATTAGTGGGATATAACCAAAACAAGTGAAGAATTATTACCCAATCGATGCCTCTGAAAATTCCTCAAAATCTCGTCCAAATCCGAGCTCTTTATCTCAAGTTTTGATAAAAATAGCAAAACCTTCGATTTGAAATGTTTATATTTGCCCAGTGAATTTGTTCTTCGCGAACGAGGAATATGTCTTGCGTTTGCTAAGCATAAAAATTTCCTTCCGTCCAAAACCTTCTTCGCGAACGCGAGAGCTCACTCGCGAATGCGGAAGCTTACACTGTCTGACCCTAAGCGAACGCGTAGGCTAAATGCCTGGAGCCCCATTTGACTGATCCTCTACGCGAACGCGAGATCCCTATCACGAACGCATAGAGCAAATACCTCACAACTTTGAAACGCGGGACCTACATCACAAACACGAAGAGCAAAACTCCGTTGGCCTCCAGATATCTTACGTGAACGCGAGACCTCTCTCGCGAACGCGATGAAGGAAACCGGCAACAGGACATCAGGTTTTTCTGCAATACCAACAAGTCCAAAACTAGTCCGTTAACCACCCGGAATCTACCCGAGACCTCCTGGACCTCAACCAAATATACCAAAAATTCCTAATACATCATACGAACTTAGTCGAGCCTTCGAATCACATCAAATAACGCTAAAAACACGAATCTAACTCCAATTCATACAGTTCCAACTACGGTCGAAATCCTAGAACTTAAGCTTCCATTTTAGGGACTAACTGTCCCATTTCACTCCAAAACCAAAAACAAATCCTCTCGGAAAGTCACATAAGCATATAATGATACGGAGAAAGCAGAAAATAGGGGATCAGGGCTAATACTCTCAAAACAACCGGTCGGGCCGTTACAATCCAAAACTACATATATTTCATATGAAACCAATTCTACTTCAATTTTTTCTCTAGACTTAAGATGCTCATATATATATTCGGTGTTATCATAGATTTAGTCGACGAACATTTTATATTCGGTACCAACCTCCTTTTTTCCCATAAAGACATAACATAGAGATATCTTCATTCATATTTTTAAGTACCTGAACCTCTCATGAGATTTATGAAGTGTTATGTCATGTGATCTTCTATATAACTTGCCTCCTTATTATGATCACTTTGATCATTTGTTCATCTTCTTTGCCAAGAATTTTATTTGAAATCGATTTGTCTATACGCTTTAAGCGTACCATAGACTTTGTCATTTTAGGACGTCTAATAGGATCATTTGCAATGGGAATATAGTTACTTTCTTTGGGGTCAGCAAATGTGCCTGGCATGCTTTGCAATATATTATAGATGAATTATCTTGCTATGAACTTCAAGTTTATATTATCTTATTCAATGATCTAGATGTATAAGATAATTCATTCCACATAACTTTTTCTCAACTGTTATCCAGTCTCCCCCTCATGTTAGAAAAGCTAACTTGCTTCCTCAACTTTGGAAACCCACCTTTGTGCGTTATGGTGTTAATCAAAATATACACGCACATCAATAATAATAAGATGAGATTATTTTGTTCCTGAGACCTGAACCACTTGTAAGGGGAGATTGTAATATACTTTCGTATATAAGATATACCAAACTGATATAGATAATTTTGTTCGCATAAGCAATAGTTTAGCTATTAAGTAGAGGCACTCAATAAATCATTTTGCTAAGCCAATTGTGATGTAAACCAACTTATCAAGATGAACTGTCTTGACTAGAAAATCTGGAAATTATGCTCTGAATTAAATTATTGAGCAAGATACCTAGCAAAAATCAGGTTGTCGATTAATAATAATCGTGCATGTAACCATCTCATATATGCATCTTATGTGGTATACATGGCGGGTGAATGAGCCCATATTCACCTTTGATATTTCCAGCATTCATGGGATTCAATCCCAATTTTAGTTGGTCTATTAATTAATGAGAACAAGCAACATAAGAGAATTCGTAAAGAACATTCTAGTTCTTTAATATTTACCCATGTGAACTCTCTTTTATTTTTGCACATCATACTTAATTATTATGCCAACTGCATAAGTTATCAATATTGATAAACTTCAGGTTTACACCATGACGTGTGCAATTATCAGTCAACTCCAAGTTTAGTATGATATGGGTTTTTATACCAATAAACTTCTACTTTATTGTAGCATTTTTTCTATTTGTGTAGTACAAACTGGAGAATAAAGCGGGAAGCTTTTCACATACATATTACCTCGCTACAAGTAGTAGTAATAGAAAATATTAAATCTTTCCATTATTTATAGTCTCAATATAAGCAATTGTTTCCGCGAATACTTTAGAAACTCAATTAGTTTCTTTGATACTTACTACGACACAATACCTTACTGATAATCAATTTTATTTCTTCAAAATAATATAATTTGCTCTTCCAAAACTCTCAATTAATTTTGTATTACCACATATTCATCAACATCCATATGTTGAATATCTCTTTTAAGGAGAAAGTTATACCATTATGGTCATGGTCAAAATCATCATAGGCAAGATATGCTGCTTCCATTACTTTTGCCATGTAATAATTACGATTCCATAATATTTTGGCATAATTATAATCGGACGTGATCAATTACCATTCATGCCATAGTAATAAAATTATTTTCTTATTTCATCTCAAACCTCACACTCACTTCCAATAGCACGTTCATATTATTCCAAGAATAAATATGTATTCATAAATTACATGTTGTCACATTCACATCATGAATGAACCATACTCATCTATATGTGCTTAACAAAATCTCATGTCATATCGATGACAAACATTACTTTCACAGAGTGAAGGATTATATTGAGAATCCTTAATGTTCTCATTACCACATTGATGACGATTATAATTTCGTCTATTGCCACGCCCACATCCATTGATACCTTCACGGTAATAGTTTTGTCTTTTTTTGAGACTTATCACATACTGCTACCACATTCTCTTAAGGGAACGAGAATGAAGCAAATTCAATAGGACGAGTTTTCACTTCTTGTGCTCACAATCATACATGAATTTGATCATGGCAAGATACAGAAATTTTACCACTTCGGGTGGTTATAATTGTCACGACCCGGAACCTCCTCGTCAAAACCGACCTGGGGCTCCGCCGCTGGTGCTGCTGCTCGGGGCTGAGCTCTGCCCCTACCTCGGCCTCTAGCACGGCCTCGTCCTCTGCCCCTAGCACGGCCTCGTCCTCTGCCCCTAGCGGGAGCTGCCTGGGGCTCGGACTACTGGTCTGAAGATGAGGAAGCGCGTGTTCTCGCTATTCTGCGAGGAAACAGAGTAGAAGTTCAATTAGCATTGAGACACCAAACCGCACGACAAGAAAGAACAAAGGGGAGATCTTTCCTAACTTGGCAGCCTCTGGGGGATAAGTACAGACGTCTCCGTACCGATCCCTCAGACTCTACTAAGCTTGTTCGTGAGTTGTGAGACCTATGTAACCTAGATCTCTGATACCAACTTGTCACGATCCGGATTTCCCACCATCGGGAGTCGTGATGACGCCTACTAACGGAGATAGGCAAGCCAACTTAATTAACAAATTCATTAAACACCTGTTCCCTTTTACAATTAATGGCATTAAATAAAGGCGACGGAATTAAAGTCATAAGCGGAAGACTTAAATGTAGATAGGTGATCAATAATACAGAAGTTCCACACATATATCCCTACCCCGGGACTGGAGTCACATACTCACGAACATCTAAAGAGTTCTACATACAAAGTCTGAAAGAAACATAATCTGTTTATCTCGGGTACAATGAGATGACAGCCAAAATGTAAAGATAGAAGGGAGACGCCGGGCCTGCGGACGCCTGCAAGCTACCTCGGGTCTCTCTCTGGACTGAAGGTGCGCCCCCGTGCTAATGCTGCTGCTGCTGCTGCTCAAAACCTGGACCTGTGCAAAAATGCACAGAGTGTAGCATCAGCACAACCGACCCCATGTGCTGGTAAGTGTCTAGCCTAACCCCGGCGAAGTAGTGACGAGGCTAGACTGGACACCACACAAACCTGTGCAGTTATAAATATACAACGGAAACAAGATACCAAACAACTAGAAATATGGGAGGGGGAAACATGCTGTGGGGAGGTAACAATAGTTACTGTAAATCCGAAGTAATCAATCTAGGTGCAACTTACAATTTAAAACGAACAAGAAACTAATACCGACACCAAACACATTTGCATCAATAACTGTTGCGGCGTGCAACCCGATCCACAATTATCACTGTTGCGGCGTGCAACCCGATCCACAATTATAACTGTTGCGGCGTGCAACCCGATCCACATATAACATTGTTGTGGCGTGCAACCCGATCCACATATAACATTGTTGCGGCGTGCAACCCGATTCACATATAACATTGTTGCGGCGTGCAACCCGATCCGTAATGTATACCTCTCAACCTTGCCCAAGCAACAGTCACAAATAAAGGGCAAGGGAGTAAACAAGTATTTGGAAAGAAATCCCAACAAGGGTACACAAACAACCAATGACAACCATGCAAGAGTAAATCGTTATTTCTCTTTTTCTCTCATTTTTTTTATATCCTAACTCTCCTTAGCACTCATGTCAAGCTCTAAGGCATTTCTCATTTCACATGCTCTCACCATTTGTATTTCAGACCGAGCCAATGCTCCACGAAGTTCTACAATCACAATATCATTCCCAATATGTTTACCACGTATAGAAGCCATCAATGACATGGAAGGCATAACAATATCCAAACAACTCACATATAAGGACTCACGGTCATGCTAGAGCCCAATGTATAGGAACTCGTCACCATGCCTATACACCGTACTCGATCATTTAGCAATTAGCAAACAAGACTCGACTCCTATTCCTTCAAGCTAGGGTTAAACCAAACACTTACCTCGAAAGCTCCAAACTCAACTCAAGCCTCTAGTATAGCTTTACCCTTCGAATTCACCTCAAGACCGTTCGAATCTAGTCACAAATTACTCAAATGTATCAACAAATGCTAGTTAAACCAATTTGAAGGCATAAGAATGAATTTTCCAAAGTTTTACCCAAAAATCCCCAAAATGCCCCCCGGGCCCACGTGGTCAAAACCCGAGGTTCGAACCAAAACCCGATTACCCATTCCCCCATGAACTCAGAAATATATGTTATTTTGGAATCGGACCTCAAATTGAGGTCCAAAACCCCCAAATTTTGAAACCCTAGTTCAACCCTAAGTTCCCAAGTTCCCCCATTAAAACCTTTGTTTTGAAGTTGGAATTATGTTTAAAGATGTTAAGAAGCAAAGAAAAATAAGTTAGAAATCAGTTACCAATCGTTTTGAAGGAGAAGGATCATTTGGAAAATCGCCTCTTGTGTTTTGGGTTATTTGAAAAAGTGTAAAATGACTGAAAATCTCAAATTTATATACTTTGCTGAAGGACTGGCGCGGACCGCACAAAAATGCCCCGCGGCCGCGCCGAGGAAGGGAGGGAAAACAACTCTCTGAACCTACCCAGCACGGACCGCACGATTTTGGTGCGCGGCCGCGCTGGCGTCTTGCACCTGGGGCCTTCTCTGAATCTCCCAGCGCGGACCGCACGAACTTGGTGCGCGGCCCCGCTGGTCAAACCAAGGCTGAGGACCCCTCTGAATCTGGCCACGCGGACCGCGCGGACTGCACCGCGGCCGCTCTGGGGCCTGCAACACTGCAATATCTGATACTTTAAGCCTAAGGCCTCCCGGGACCTACTCAAAACTCACCCGAGCCCTCGGGGCTCCAACCCAAGCATACACGCTAACTCAATAACATCCTACGAACTCATCCGTGCGATCCAATCGCGAAGACAACATCGTAATCATCAAATTAGGCCTCAAGACCCATGATTTCCTTCCAATTTTCATAAGACATCAAGTTTAGAGTTTTTAGTCCAAAACACGTCAAACGACGTCCAAATCTAACCAAACTTTACAGCAATTGCTTAAATCATATTTAAGACTTGTGCCGGGCGTCGGAACCCAAAAACGAGCCCAACAACACAGTCTTCTAAACAAATAACACTTTCAAATTCTTTAATTATTTTCAGAAAATAATTTCACACAATAATTCATTTCTCGGACTTGGGACCTCGGAATCTGATTCCGGGCACACACCCAAGTCCCAAAATTTCCTACGGACCCTCCGGGACTGTCGAATCACGAGTCCGGGTCTGTTTGCCAAAAACGTTGACCAAAGTAAAACTCAATCAATTTAAACATCAAATTTATTATTTTTTTCTCACAAATTCATATTTAAACGTTCCGGCTTCGCGCCCGGACTGCGCATACAAACTCGAGGCAACCTCACATGAGGTTTTTCGCGGCCTCAGAAGTACAAAGGGAGTAGGAATACAGGTGATGACCCTTTGGGTCGTCACAATAATTTCTTACAAACTCTATT
This sequence comes from Nicotiana attenuata, assembly GCF_001879085.1. NCBI lineage: Eukaryota > Viridiplantae > Streptophyta > Magnoliopsida > Solanales > Solanaceae > Nicotiana > Nicotiana attenuata. Next base: position 24,503,107 of record NC_031999.1, read on the forward strand.
AGAGTTATAATCAAAATTTATTGTCTTTGCTTGTATATAAAATCTAATTATAGAATGTTAAGAATTTAAAAGAGAAAAATAAAGTAAAATACTTACCTTAAATCCAGAATTTATTCTGAAGGAAGTTCATGGAACAATTGGCAAGTATGCTCAATATTATGTACAAGTTGAGCACCATGCACGTATCCCAAAGCCTGGTGACCAAAGTAGATGCCTAATATAGGAATATCAATGCATTCACACAAGAGCATCATGCAAATTCCTGTAACTTCTCTCCACGTGTGATTTAATTTCTCAAACATTAGACAACTAATTAATAGTATATCTACAAATTAAATTAACCGCCATCTACTCAATTGGTTAGAGTCTCGTGCTGATAACGTGTTATAAAACAATAAAAGAAGAAGAAGAGTATGGCAAGAAAAGAGAGAATTCTTATTGATTTGGGATCAATTACAATGGAATAAAACCCCTTTATTTATTGGGGAAAAGTGACTTAGCCACAAATTAACAAACTCTAAAATCTCTCTATAGACATTCACATAAATAAAATACGATTTATAACACTTCTAATATTTTCATTATTCAATTATCAAAAAGTTAATTGGGACATTTAAACGCTAAACAGTGTCTCCTTTTTATATTTCCTTGTATGGAAGGTGAAAAAGTGAGAATTCACATTCAGTAATCGTTATTGCCATTCTCAAATATTGACATTTACAGCTTGTTTGAATGGTTGTTATGTATCGTTTCATAATGTATCGTATAGTATTGTACTGTATTATATTGTACTATATCGTTATGATGTATACAATGTTTAGATAGATTGTACTATCCGTCGTTTCATGATGTCATGCACCAACTATACGATGAATAAACTTGCAATATTATAAAGAAAAAATAAGGTACGAGGTAATATTATCAAGTATACAAAAAAGGTAGGATAAATGATAAAATAGGATAATTTACTAATAAAAAAGGGCAAGATGAGAGGGGAAAAAAAAATAAAAAAATCGACGCAACCACACCAAATTGGTCGTTTCATAAAGTGACACTTTTCGTCGTTACGTAACGATAGATTTAAACGATAAACGATACGATACAATAAAAATTAAGTAACAATTAAAACAAACATTGTATTTAAAGTAACAATACGATACAATACAACAGGTAACAACCATCCAAACAAGCTGTTAATTGAAACAAGGTACAAATCAACAAAGATATATTCCTCTGAATTTTAAGATGAAGTGGACGAATTGAAAACACCAAAATGAACGTGAATCTAAGGATCTTGGATTCAGGAGTCAGGACCGAAGCCTGGGGTCGAAGAATATACAAGAACTAAGCAAACTTCGTTAAAACCCAAAATCCATTTCTTCGACTAAATCGCCACTCTTTTTCATAACAAGAAACGTCTCTATCTCACACATGCGCGCACAAAGTATCTTTCTGTTTATGTTCTGAACCTAATTTGGTCTAAGAGTAAAGATTGTAGAGAGATATGGAGAGTCCATTAGTAATGCGCCATAAAGATTCATCAGATATTGGGCGTTTAGACATGCAGCTGATCGGGACGTTCTTGAGTTTCGCGTCAAGGGGGGATAGAGTTGGCCTAAACCAGATGTTGAGGCAAGGTATTTCTCCCAATGTGCAGGACTATGATAAACGAACTGCTCTCCATCTTGCTGCTAGTGAAGGCCACGCCTCCATTGTTGAGCTTCTTTTGGCTTACAAAGCTGATGTTAATCTCAATGATAGGTGGCGACGCACTGTGAGTACCTCAATACTAATATTAACTTCTCTCTGCTCACCTTTCTTGATACAGTAACCAAATTCATACTTATATGTTTAATATGAACTGTATAATGGGTTTTTACACTATAAGTTCAGTTTAACCTGTGATACTAGATAGTCACCATTTTTATCAGAATAGCAATTAGCAGTTATGAAGGGGAGCCTTGGTGTAACTGGTTAAGTTGCTGCCATGTGACCAGGAGGTCACGGGTTCGAGTTGTGAAAACATCCTTTGCAGAAATGCAGGGTAAGGTTGCGTACAATACACCCTTGTGGTAGCGGGAGCTTAGTGCACCGGGCTACCCTTAGCAATTGCAGGTTATCATATGGATTTGCTTGTAATTACCTAAATAAACCGGTTGTCTTTATAGTAATGGATAATCATATGAAGCATCATCAAGGCGGAATTAATGTGGTACTCACTAGCTCTACTGAACTAGTGATAGAAAAGGTGTTGCTCTAGATGTAATGCAGATGATCTTAGTTGCTACAATGAGGGATTAACCAATCATTATTTTTCTTTTAATTCTTTATGTTAAGCCCTTGACAGATGCGAAATTGTATGGGCATCGCGACATATGCAGGATCCTTGAGGTCTATGGTGGCAAGGATTCCAACAGTGATCATCCTTTGGTAAGCTTTTCATGGTTTAAGTTGCAAATGCATACGTGATTTTAAGCCGTGATTGTCTAACTTCTAAATTTTGTTAAGTTTTCTTGGTTTTGGTGGTGGCTGTGCTGGTGAAATGGGTGTCCATAAAAATTTCATCTTTATATATTGGCTTTCAAAGCATGACTGCCTTCAGCTGATAGTTTGCTTGCGAGTCTTTGGAATGGTTTTGTATTGAAATTTGGTTTTATGAACCTTCAATATGGGACTGATCCAATTACTTTTCATTTACTCAGCGGGAGCATCAAGTTCTCACCTTCTAATAAGACTTCTATAAATTCATCTCCTTTTATGCTAGTTGCTTGAGAACTGGGATATTGACTATAACTTCATACAGCAAACAAATTTCCAACTTAAGAATTCTGCACTTATGAACTTACTTGAGATGCAGTAGCTGTGGCTCCAGCTGCAAATGTTTTTAGACAGACTGCTTTTAAAGGTGAAGTTAGGTTGAACTTCGATAGTGACAATCTCTGGCTTTGACATGGTTGCTTTAGTAATCTTTGAACCACTCATTTAGGGCACTCAGCTTTTGACGATTTATAGAAAAATAAACTTGTGAATCTCCCATTATAAAGGTATACATGAATTGCACTTTCTAGTGTCAAAATACGCATTGTACTTATTCTCGTCCTATGTCATTGCTTTGCTATTTAGCTTGCTTTCACCTGTTGCATTAATGCAACCAATCAAATTGCTTCACCCCTTTCTAGGGCCATACAATTCTTCTATACACCTTGGAACATCACACTATTATTGCAAGTAGGATTGGCAGGCGTGGGATTGGAGTTGCAGGCTTAAATGTGGGTGGGTGGGGGGGTGGGGGAGCTAGGATATTGGAAAGGCGGCTGAGGTAGCAGAATATAAGAATGTTTTATTTTGAGTTCTGTCATTTCCACTAGTAGAAGGATTAACTATCTTATTTCCCTGAGATCAGACGAACATAGGCTAACAATACTGGGAATAAATTTGGAATTAGTTCCGAATACAAGGGTCGTTTTTCACTCATAAAAAATGCCAAGCAGATTGGTGCAGTAAATAAAAATCTTGAAGGGGGGCCTTGGCGTAACTGGTAAAGTTGCTGCAATATGACCAGGAGGTCACGGGTTCACCCTTGTGGTTAGGCCCTTCCCCGGACCCCGCACGTAGCGAGAGCTTAGTGCACCGGGCTGCCCTTTTTTTCATGTCATGTTTTCCATTTACTCCTTTGTTGTTTTTGCTAATCAATCTGAGTGAGATATTTTAAGTTTGAATTCTCTTACATGCAGACTGTTCGGCGCGAAGAGGATTCAGTTGAAGTGAATATTGACATATCTGAACTGAACTTGCAGCACTCATCAATCATTGAGCAGGTACTAATATGTAAATCCAAAGCTAGGAATGCCGTGGTGTTAAATATCTTATGAGGAACTTTCTCAAGAAAATATATATAGGTCTTCTGGTGAAACTAGTGTCAAGCATATAGACAATAAGAACTGTATACTTAGCATGTTACTTTCAAGGAACTTAGACTTCTTTTCTTTCACAGGGTTTATTTGGGGAGTCGGAAAAGGTCAAATGGCGTGGAACATGGGTGGTCAAAACAGTAATCAAAAGGCATTCAATTCTTTTGCTTTTACTTTAATAATTTAAAAAGGGCCTTCTGGATAATTCTTCCTATAATATTGAGTTCAATATACTTGCTGCAGGGTGTTCTCTGCAAAGGTCAATACTTTGCTGAGGGAACTTCGACATCCAAATATTCTACAGTTTCTTGGATCAATTGTGCATGGAGATGAAATGATCTTGATCACTGAGTATTTGCCAAAAGTAAGTGTCTTAGGTTTTTCAATCAATGGTATAGGCAGAAACAGTACAGATGTTTTTTGCTGTAGGAGCTAAGCAATGCCAATAAACATGAGACACTCCTTATTCTGTTTCTTGTTTGTCAGGGGAATTTGCAAGATATTTTGAGAAAGCGCCTTGACCCCCCAACTGCTTTGCGTTATGCGCTTGACATTGCTAGGTAGAACATTTCATTTCTTTTCTATTTCAGTTGGTTTTGTTTTATTATGTGAAAGAACAAGTCATTTTAGTGCTAAAGTTGACTGACAGGGGAATGAATTACCTCCATCGGCACAAGCCTTTGCCTATAGTTCACAATAACTTGCATCCGAAGTATGTCTCTTCCCTTTTTGATTCCTCATTGACAACTCACTTCTGTTCTTTTTTATTTATCTTGCCTACATTGGAATTGCAACTTAGTCCGCGTTCCAACATAAAAAATCAGAGAATATCATTAACTTCTAGTTTAGATCTTTCTCTATGCTGAATTCTTATGATTACTTCATGAATGTATGCTTTTCTTTCAGTGTGTCTGTCTATAGTTTTCTGCAGTGGATTTTACAGAGTTCTTCTGTTTGTAACATTATTTCAGCAAGATCAGGCCGTTCGAACCATTTTAATTTATGCTGACATGAAAATTAAGTAATTTACTTAGGTTATGAAGCAAGTTCTAAAGAATTAAGTTAAGCTTTGTAGAATATGTCTTTCTTGAGTTATTAGCTGGCACCTTCACTGAAGTCTTTTGTTTAATTTGGCCCAGGAACTTGTTACTAGATGAAGGTGGGCACTTGAAGATTGGCGAATATTGGGTTCAAATATTGGATAACCGGATATATGCAAATCAAGATTGTTGTATGAAGACATTTTTGTTTCCTCTTATTTGTTTATAAATGTACTTTTTGTCACGGTACTGTTATTTATATCAGATGTCTTTTTTTTTCCAGGCCAATTAAACAACGGATGCAACTTTATCAGTCATTTGTCTCATGACATTAGCAAAGATATTTATTCATTTGGTCTCATCTTTTATCAGGTAGATTCAAGGAGTTCTGTTATCCTACATTTATCAAAATTGATGTCTCGAATATTCAGCAAGTTATCTTTCTGTTTACTCTTATTACTTGAATTGACTGCTATCATATGTGTTTCCATTAAGATTCAATACTAACTCTGGAAGTGCTGCAGATGCTGGAAGGAAAACAAATAACTGACAGGATTTCTGATTTGGAGAAAAAGCTGTATACAGGTCGATACCCCAGCAGAATTCTTCAGTAAGTCAATGCACTCGATGTGAGACTTTCTTTAACTTCTCCAATACATGTGTTTTTTCCATATAAAGGAACTAAGTGCGATTGGTCTGCAAGTGATTGCTGTGTTAATGCCTGAAGGATTTCCTTGCACTGAGATAACTGTGTACACAAGTGGTTCTGGTTGCATCACCAGAACATCCGAGCTTTCCATTTCTTCTCTTTTCACTGCTTCTTAAGCTGTTTAAATCTTGGCCTCTATCTTTCTTTCTTTAATACAAGCTAGTATTCTTTTTGGTCTAAACATTTGTCTTCTATAATTTTCTTTATATAAATGTACATATGTATATTTTTTTACAGACAATGTGCATTAGCTAGTTAGTCGGTTTCCAAGTTATTCATACGAAATAAGAATATGTCGATTAGCTAATTAATGTATAGTAATGAATCACATTAATGTACTAGCATTTGCAGTATCACTCTCGCCTTACTGAAAAGGGAAAGACACCAGGCCCATTTTGATAAGAAGCTTAGTGGTACTATTTCTTTTCCCTTCTAGTTCCCCTTTGATCCCCCTTTGTTGGAGCTATTGCTCCTTTAGTGACTCGAAACCACGACCCTGGGGTTGTAGGTTGGGGGTGCTGACCATCTGAGCAACCCCTTCTTGTGGTATACAATCTGGCAATAGCTAGTAACTCAGTGATTCAGCATATGTTGATATGACCATAACGTCAGAAACTGAGAATACTCACTATTCACTCGAACATGCATTAAGCGGTAGGCTTAACAAAGACTACCATTAACCCCAGACCTGCATTCTGCTGACTAGAAAATTGTTCAACAAATTAAAGTGTTTGCATTATGAGATGATAGAATGTGTCATAAGAACCCTCACAACAGAATCATTTGATAGAAGTTAGTGGAGAATTGTGGAAAGTGTTCTACTGTCAGTTATGTTTATGCTGCTGCTTAAATATTCAACAATTTAAGATTCACATGAATACAGAAGGCACAATAGTTTAACTCTTATTCGATTTCATCCTTCTCCCTTCATAAGGGTATGCATCGATGTTTTTGCTTTTAGAATTAGATGATGATAAAAATATTGGACAAGGAACTTTTGTAGCTACATTGATTGATACCATATTGTTATGCTCTTCAGGTTAATAGAGGACTGCACCAACACAGTTCCTTGTACGAGACCATCATTTGCTACTGTCATAGAAATCCTAGAAGAAGTCTCTTTATTATCACGAAAAGCAGGTTGTCCGCCGTGTAACAAAAGCAAAAGCCCTAAGTAGAGAAATTTGCTTAGTAGTATTAATAAGTCAGTGAAAAGTTTATGAGTTTTCCTACTTGACTTTCATCTTTTTGACTGTGTTATTGTTTATGAATTCTTCCTTTTTCTTATCTTTTAGTATTAAATCCTTTGACCCTGCAGGCCTGCAACATATATTAAAATTAACACATATACAACTTTGGAGTTGGATAGAAGAAAGAATTAACAAAAATTTCTTCTGTTGACTATATGGATTAGTTGAAGATAAATAAGGAACAGCTGTACAATGATGAGATCTAGTTTTCAGCCATACCTGTACTTATTTTATATAATCTTTTACGAATGAGGAATTTCCTTTTTTTAAGGATGTGGGAATAGAACTTTGAATCTGACGGTGGCAATAGCCAATAGGTGAGAGTGGATTAAAAATGAATTTGGGATTGCTGGAATGGTATATGGGAGTCATCACTGTACATTATTTTGGTTCTCTCATATCTTAAAAGTGGAAGGAAAAAGACAAGAAAGTATAAGTTGGATTTGTGAAGAATTATCCAGTCAAAAAACGTAACAATGAGAATCTCTAAGAAAAGTTAGAAACAATTTGACAATTCCTCTTAAGCATGATTATATGTATCAAATATGTATTAGTTCTAAATTAGATGATGTCGCTTGTATGATCATCCGTATTTTAAGTGGATAATTAGACTTACATTAGCTACCTATGTATATCATCTTTTTCTTTTATTCGGGTTTAAGTTGAACTAAGTAATTTATATAGACAGAGTCAAAGGCGAACATTAAAGAAAATTAAACGACCAAATACCCTGTTAATTAATGACGGTAAAGCAAGTTGATATATTTCATATGGCAAAAGTATTCTTACAATGGACTGAGGTGTATAGCAAAATAGGAGGGTGAGCTGAGGATATGTGAACATGAGATGGCTTCTCAACAACGACGAACTCAGTCGTAGTGGCAACAATAAGATGGAAAATCAATGATTTAGTACATAACCAATGATTATCGGAAAACTAATAATTTTCCAAAACATTATTTTTAATCAGGGAATAAAAGAATAATGTTCTTTGTTAGTACTGAAGGAAAGTTGTGCATATGACCTCGCGACGCGGCTATTATCCTATCACGATTCACGAGTTGCTCTTTCTTGGGAATCAGCTTTTCATATTATATATATATACCAAGAATAAACAAATACCAGTATAATTGAAACCAAATTCAACTGATTACTGAACGAGGAAGCTAGATCGAGTTCACAAAATTGTTCATATTTAGACTTACTTAAAGTTAAGCATTGCACACCTAAATTGCACCGGCAGCTGATTTTACTATCATGATGAATATTTATAATTCAACTTAGTTGGAATTTTGGACAGCACACCAAGTTCAACAAATTTAGCTTTATTCAACTTCTATAGGTTATATTAAGTTCTAAGCAACTCTCCTAACCTCATAGAGGTTGGGAGACAATGCTCCCTTTACCCACCTTAAATTCACTTCCAATTATTGTTTGTTATCAAACTTAGTGGTAGACTGGTAGTGGCCATGTATGGCTCGAATTTAGGAAGTATAATGGGTTTTATTTCTTGAAAATCGCACAATTATAATACTCCCTCTGTTTCAATTTATGTGAACCCATTTGACTGGGCATAGAGTTTAATTAAGAAAAAAGAGATTACTTTTGAACTCGTGATGTAAAATGAGGTACATAAATCATTGCATACAGATAAATTGTTTCCAAATAAGGAAAGTGATAATTCTTTTTGGCACGGACTCAAAAGGAAATATGTTCATATAAATTAAAACAAGGAATTATATAATAAAAGACAATAGGCTGCACCTCATTTCAGTTAAAATTTTCACGTTTTACTATTCTTTACTAAGATATACACCATATTAATAGAAAGCGGCAAAAATCTTTTTGTACACATCATAGAGGACACCTTTTTAAAACATTTTTTTGCCTCCGTCCATCAAGTTTAGTGAAGGAGTACCTTGGAGCAACAGTAAAATTATTTTTTATAGAAGCAGCCACTAATACTTGTATTAAGTTAGGTTGTTTACAATATACCCTTTGAGTTCGACCTTTTCTCGAACCCTAGGTAAAATACCATATGGACCATGCTGCCTTTTCTTCTGCCCTCCATCACTTTAGTAAGTAAAAGTAGCGTTCACTATTTTGGAGAAAAATAATTTAAATGAATGTATGTTACACCAGAATTTGGTAATAATGATACGTAAAGGAAAATCAAACATGGGCTCCACACGCATTTAACAGAAAAATACAGAAATTGGATATACCCTCAAATCATAGAAACCAACTAGATAAACGTACTAAGGGCTCGTTTGATAGGAGGTATTAGAAAAAATAATGAAAATATTAGCTCTGTGCGTTACTAATACCTTGTTTGATACATTTTTTAACATGTATTAGTTATACATCATGCTTGGTATTATCCTATGTATAAGTAATGCATAGAAAACCATGACATTAGTAATACCAATAGGCTATTAATGCATGCATTAGTATGGTTAAAGACAAAATTGTCCTTAAAGTCCTTTAAAGCTAGAGAATATAGAAGACATTTTTGTAAACAATTATTTTTCTTAAAAATTATGGAATGCATTATAATTTTTAATACACTACACGAAACAGTAGATAAGAAATAATATCTGCATAACTATTACTTGCATTACTAACCCATGCATTTCTAATCCCTGTGTTATAATACACCGTATTCCGCACTATTTTTATAGACCCTACCAAACGACCCCTAAGTATTAAAAAAAAAGGGAACTAGATAAACGTACTTTCCTTTCGACTTCGGGTACATGTATATCATCCCCACTCAATTGAACGCGGATGTCAACTGTCATGTGGCTACCCTTCGCCACTTTCATTCTTCCCCATTATTTATTTTCCTTACTTTATACAACTGTCCTCTACTCATCCTATATTCTACTCTCCTTTTCTTTTCTTGACTTTTTCTTATAATTTCCCACTACCAGCATTCTCATTATCCCTTCATTTATATATATATATAACTACCTCATTCCAATCCTCAACAATCAAATCCAAGAACTCATCTCTATTCTCTTAAACCCACAAAAATTATATTCAATTTTGTGTTACTGATATGGGCAACTATATTTCTTGTACCTTATTAGGACCAGGAGGCAACAAACAATCAAGAGGTGTAAAAGTCATATTCCCAAGTGGTGAAATCAGACATTTTTATCAACCAATAAAAGCAGCAGAGGTCATGTTAGAGACACCTAATTTCTTTCTTGTAAATACAAGGTCACTTAAAATTGGAAGGAGATTTTCTGCCTTAAATGCTGATGAAGATCTTGATATGGGCAATGTTTATGCTATGTTTCCAATGAAAAGAGTAAATTCATTTGTCTCAGCTGCTGATATGGGAGCTTTGTTACTTACTGCTAATTCTGTGTCCAAAAGGGTGTCAATTGGAAGTTTCAGAATATTGCCTGAATCATGTGTAGAGTATTCTGCTCTGGAAATAGTACAACCTCAGGCAAATTATGAGCAACAAGTTTTGCCAAAGTTGAATTTGGATGATATTGAAGAGTTTTCAACTCCAGAATTTAAGCATAGATTGTCTATGTGTAGGTCAAAGAAACCATTGTTGGAAACTATTGCTGAAGAGCCAGTTTGTTCAAGATGAGGATTATTTTGAACTACTATGAAATTTCGTTCGACTTCTCTTTGATTTTTAGTAAGGAGAAATTTTCTTTTTTATAGATTAGGGTAGGATTTGTTTGAGTCACATTCACTATATTCTCTGATGAAAACAAAAAGATGTATATTTGATCTTTTTTTTGAGTGAGGCTCAAATTTGATCGAAGGATCAAGAGCTGAACTTTTGTATTTGATGGGGTGCTGAAGGGAGGAAAAGAAAAAAGTCTTTTTTTTTTTTTTTTTTTGCTAATAAGAAAAAATTCTGTGGTTGTGAATTTCATAGCTTGTAATTTATGCATAATTTTCAGAGCATAATGAAGAAAAAAAATATAGTGTGTATTTTTTTGTCCCCTGATACTGGTACTACTAGTACAGTACAGTCAAACATCTCTATAACAACCTCGTTTGTTCCGGATATTTTTGGATATTATAGCGAATTGTTATTATAGAGAACATATATTATAACTAAACATGACAGTTGGTTCCGAAAAAACTTGACTTTTATAGTGAAGTGTTATTATATAAGGATGTTGTTATAGAGAGGTCTGACTGTACTTGTTCATTTGGTGCATCAATTATTTGATATTGACTTTCAATCTCTTAATCTAATCCCAAGTAGTTTTGTTGTTATGACTTTCATTTCCTTTTGAATTTTTAAAAATCTCTCTCTTTTAGTTTCAACATCAAATAGAGAATCGTAAGAAAGGCAATGAAATATTAATAATTGAGGGTCGTTTGGTAAGAGGAATTAGGAACAGTATTTACAATATTTAATTGAAGAGATTAGGAATAATAATCATCGCCATAAGCCCATAACTAAGAGCGTTTGGCTGGTTATACAAAAACAAATAATCCATGCATACTTAATATACCGTTTAATTAGAAGTATTAAAGATACTTATTATTAATTTATGAGAAATTTATTGTGGAATAAAAGTACGTACATCAATAATACATAGATAAACTTTTTTAAAGACAAAAAAATATACCTACATAACATTCATTGCATTGTATAACAATTCATACATTATTGTATATCTTATAAACGATCGCTTCATTATCATTCAACGGATAAACGATCAAGCATTATAATCTCCTAATAATTAGCATGTGAACCATATTATTCCGATTTTTTTTTTTTTGGTTTCTCATTTGGTGTCCGGTACCCGCATTAGAGCCCGACTATATCCGGATTCGCGCTGCGTAGGGCTCCATTCGGGAGGGGGGGAGGGGGGGAGGGGAGGGGAGCGCTCCCTAACAAGGATTTTTCCATACCCAGACACGAGACCTCTGGTTAAGGATCTAAAGCTCAAAGGCACATGGCATTCCAAACTGTTGGCATTTGGTTCAAATTTTTTAAAAGGGGTTTTTGCGAAAGAAAAATCAATATTATGCAAAAATTGTATTTCAAGCAAACTCCAAAAAAGAAGTGTTCCTTTTAGTTGGTGAAGATGTTCTGCTAAAGGAAATGTATTTTAGACCAATTAGGGAAAATGAGTTGCGTTATTCATTCGTATAACTACTTTTTTATAATTGCTTTAACTTTTAACTTAGTGGTACATGTATGTTTATATTCATTAAATCAACCAAGACCGGGCCGGGGCAGGAGCTTCGGTTAGCACCGGAAAGTTCCCGAAGGGAATATTGCTAATAAAGACAAACGAATGTCTAGGACCTTATTCCCTGGGTGCAACTATAAACAGTAATTTCAACAGTCATTGTAAGGGGACAAATTTTCTGACAAACTTATGCTATATACTATTCAAAAGCTCAATAATACTTTATTCCTTGCCTACTAATACTTGAATTACTGCTATCTGCTGCTATATCTCGATTTCAATGCTAAGTTTTGCATTTTATTTAATTTATTTATCACTTTAGGATCAAACGATTTGTTTGTCTATAAACTACGTTACAAATTCAACTGTACCGTTTTACGGATAAACATCTATTTTAATACTCTAACCAAACATGAAGCTTGGTTACTGCACGGAGAGAGATGGAGCACAGTTTTGCATTTCAAAGATCTTTAATTATTCTGCGATGGGGAGATACTATATATTTTGAATATTAAAGATTAGTATCATTTTGGAACGAGGGTGTATGATTTTGTATATTAAGGATCTATTATTTTGTGACGAAGGCAATACCATAGGAGTAGGCTTCATGAAGGGTACATGTCCTTTCCTGTGATATTTTGGTTTTTTGGATAATATGGTTGAATAATGTCTTGTTTCTTGAATAAGAGTGAAAATCAAGAAATGATCTGGGCGGTGCATTATACAGCTCATTTCTTCAGAAGAAATTGAATTATTACTCAGTAATGTAGAAGACAACTCTTGCTTTATGCCTCTCGCCGGAGTACAATGGTACTTATTTACTTTTTAAGTAATTATCATATACATTTACGTAATCCGTAGAATTTATAAGGTTTTTGACTAAGCTTTCTTTGATTGCACACGAATTGAGTGCAATATTATCGACACTTAAACGGAGTCGAGCGATACAATTAACATTTAGAGGAAGCTACATAAGACATGAAGTAAAGTTCAAAGTCGACATTTGAAACAATGAACCGAAAATTAGTACTAATATATATTTTTAGACATAGCTAAGTGGTCAAAAGTAAAGGCGGAGCCAGGAATTGAAGGTGGCAGATCGATGTCACATTTTTTTTAATGTACACATTGTTTACGGTTAAAATCGAACCCACCTGATTTTACTGATTGATCGAGACCAAGGGGATGGATCGAAGATCAACCCCATAGCATATCTGGCCGAGATATAAGGATAAGACACCGAGTTCGGGATTCGAGGTACCTAGCAAGATCGAAACCAGTAATGATCGAGGTCGAACGGGACAAACATCGAGCAAGACAAAGATAGCATAATAACGAAAAGGCGAGATATCTGTCACTGATCGAAGATCATGGCGGAAATCTCGGAACAGATCAAATCAAGGGCGGTTGTTTAGCTCATCATGGGATTTACTTCTGTAATTAGAGTTGTGCCATAGATAGGATTCCTCTACTATATAAAGAGGGTTCTAATCATTTTGTAACCACCTTACATTCACGCATATCAAAGCAATATATCATATTTTATTCCCTGCAAGATCTGTTGTTCAGTTCATACTTTCATTAGCTTGTTCAGTTGGTTCGAGGGAAATTAGTTCGAGGGTCATAATCGTTCATCACATTGGTTTTCTTTATTTTATTGTAATTTCTATCATTAATTTTTCTATTTATCATTTGTGCCAAGTGAAATCACATATCCTTAAAACCACTTATAAGTTTAATTGTTATCCGATTTTAAGGGTAAACAGTTTGGCGCCCACCGTGGGGCTAAGGATAATAGTGATTGCCTGGTGCAATTTCCGTAACACACATAATTTTACACTTGTTCTTTGAAGTGTCTTTGATTCCAGGATCAGCATGTCAAACTCTCAAGTAGCACCCCCACACACAAACGATGGCCTTGGTCTCCATGGTGAGTACGATAACATAGCCGCCCCAGGGAACGGAGTACCTCCAGCCATCCCCGATGGAGCTCCGGCCGTGGAACTAATCGACGTCAGTTCTCACATTGCCATTGATGGAAATTTGGGTGTCGATCCTAAAAATAGTGTCCATAGGGATGCTCGAACAACCGATCAGAATGCACAGGGCGATGAAGAAGGCGAGATTAGCCTTCGAATGATATTCGAAATGTTGCAGACCCAGCAGGCCGCAATAGCGCAACTCCAAAATCAGAATTGTACACCGAGCAGGATCGAGCTCGATCCATCACAAGAAATTGTTTATAAAGCCGAATCGGTGGCGAAAAGATCGAATGGAGGAGAATCGGAGAGCAATCCTGCTATTGTAAAATTACTCGAGGAACTGACGAAGTGAGTCGAGACATGGGAAAAGAAGATCGAAGAAAATGATTAGAAAGTGGAGACTTATAACTCTAAGGTCGATCAAATCCCGGGGGCACCACCAGTATTGAAAGGACTTGATTCCAAATAGTTTGTCCAAAAGCCTTTCCCCCCGAGTGCGGCTCCGAAGCCAATACCAAAGAAGTTCCGTATGCCCGAGATTCCGAAGTATAACGAGATGACGGATCGAGATGAACACGTCACCCTCATATACATGCGCCATCAAGGGAAGCGACTTGGAGGATGACGAGATCGAGTCTGTGTCGCTGAAGAAATTCGGGGAGACTCTATCGAAGGGTGCTATGATATGGTACCATAACTTACCACCTAACTCTATTGATTCATTTGCTATGCTTGCAGATGCTTTCGTGAAGGCACACACCGGAGCCATTAAGGTCGCTAACAAAAAGTCGGACCTCTTCAAGGTAAGACAGAAAGACAACGAAATGCTCAGGGAGTTCGTATCTCGATTCCAAATGGAGCGAATGGATTTGCCATAGGTCACCGATGATTGTGCTATTCAAGCTTTTACTCAAGGCCTCAACTCTCGAAGTTTCATAGCTTCACAGCAGTTGAAACAGAATTTGATCGAATATCCAGCTATCACTTGGGCCGATGTACATAATCGGTATCAGTCGTGGATCAGGGTCGAGGATGATTAACTGGGTGCTCCGATCGGGTCGATTTTATCCTAGCAGGTCTATGGACAAAGTTAAAAGGGACGTCGACCGGGAACCGCGGTCGAACAGAGACCGATATCAGCCATACGGTGGAGATTGAAGAAATAACGGGCCCGGGCACAACCCCATTCGGAATGATAGAAGGAATGATCGGGGGGTAGAGTTCCCGAGGGCTCATGAGCAAAAGTGGTTTCAATAGGGATGTCGGGACCAAAGAAGCCCCTCGATTATCGGCATATAACTTCAACATGGATGCTTCCGCCATAGTATCAGCCATTCGATGTATCAAAGATACTAGGTGGCCTCGACCTATGCAGACCGATCCGGCCCAGAGAAATCCAAACCAAATATGCAAGTACAATGGTACCCATGGCCATAAAATAGAAGATTGCAGGCAGCTAAGGGAGAAAGTAGCTCGATTGTTCAACGAGGGTCACCTTCGAGAATTCTTAGGTGATCGGGCCAAGAATCACTTCAAAAATAGGGATTCGAACAGATAGAACGAGAGGGAAGAGCCACAGCACGTGATCCACACAATCGTTGTAGGGGTTGATATTCCTCAAGGACCAATATTTAAACGCACCAAGGTGACGATCACAAGGGAAAAACGGACGCGAGACTACTTACCGGAAGAGACCTTGTCTTTCAACGAGGATGTGGAAGGGATCGAACAACCTCATAATGACGCACTGGTAATATCTGTCCTTATGAATAAAATTCAAGTTAAACGTGTTTTGGTTGATCCAGGTAGCTCGACCAACATTATACGATCCAGGGTCGTGGAACAGCTCAGTCTACACGATCAAATTGTGCCCGCAGCCCGAGTACTTAACGGTTTCAACATGGCGAGCGAAACCACCAAAGGGGAGATTGTTTTGCCAGTGGACTTGGCCAGGACCAACCAAGAAACAAAATTCCATGTGATCGAGGGAGACATGAGATACAACGCGCTGCTCGGGAGGCCTTGGATCTATAACATGAGGGCGATACCCTCGACCATTCATCAAGTTTTGAAGTTCCCGACATCTAAAGGAGTCAAAGCAGTGTACGAGGAACAACATGCCGCCAAGGATATGTTTGCAATTGACAAGGTAATATCGCTGTCAGCTCTTTTTTCGGTAAAGGGATCGGACCCGAAGGGAAAGAAAAAGGCTAAATAGTAACCACATACGCCGGCCTCGACCCAACCGGAAAAGTGGGAGACCGATGAGGACGATGACTATGGGATACCTCGGTCTTTCGTAGTTCCTAACGACTTTGACGCCACCAAATCAACGGTCGAAGAGCAGAAACAATCACATTAATCGAACATCAACCAGAACGAAAGGTATACCTGGGCACGCGGCTAACCCCCGAGCTCAGGAAAAAACTTATTCATTTCCTTACAGCTAACATGAATTGCTTTGCTTGGTCCCATATCGACATGACAGGGATCCCACCAGATATCACTACCCACCGACTGAGCTTGGACCCAAAGTTTTGGCCAGTAAAGCAAAAGAGAAAGCCCCAGTCCGAGGTTAAGCATGCATTCATCAAGGACGAGGTAACTAAACTTCTCAAAATAGGGTCCATTCGAGAAGTAAAATATCCCGAATGGTTAGCAAATGTAGTGGTGGTCCCTAAGAAGGGAAACAAACTTAGAATGTGCGTAGACTATAAGGACTTGAACAAGGCCTGCTCTAAGGATTCTTTTCCTTTGCCGAATATCGATCGTATGATCGATGCCAGGCCGGCCACAAGATTCTTAGCTTTCTTGATGCCTACTCCGAGTGTAATAAAATACAAATGAACCTGGAGGATCAGGAAAAGACCTCGTCTATCACTAAGTACGACACCTATTGTTACAACGTAATGCTGTTCGGACTAAAAAATGCTGGTGCAACTTATCAACGCCTAGTAAATTGAATGTTTGAAGAACAAATAGGAAAATCAGTGGAAGTATATATTGATGACATGTTAGTTAAGTCCCTACGAGTAGAGGACCATTTAAAACATTTGCAGGAGACCTTCGACATAATAAAAAGTACAACATGAAGCTCAACCCAGAAAAGTGCGCGTTCGGGGTCGACTCCGGCAAGCTTCTCGGCTTCATGGTGTTCGAGGGATCGAGATCAACCCTGATAAGATCAAAGCTATTGAGTATATCAAGGTCGTAGATAGTATAAAGGCCGTATAGAGGCTAACCGGGCGCATAACCGCTCTAGGGCAATTCATTTCGAGGTCCTCAGACCGGAGTCATCGATTCTTCTCGCTGCTTAGGAAGAAGAACAATTTTGCATGGACCCCGGAATGTCAGCAGGCTTTAGAAGAACTGAAACGATGCATGTCGAGCCCGCCATTGCTTCACAGCCCGAAAGCGGACGAGCAACTATATTTATACTTAGCAGTCTCAAGAAATAGCGGTAAGTGGGGTACTGGTTCGAGAAGAGCAAAGTACGCAATTCCCTGTCTACTATGTTACTCGAAACTTATGTGAGGCCGAGACCTGATAACACTTAGAAAAATTAGCGCTCGCTTTAATAAGCGCCTCCAGGAAATTAAAACCATATCTCCAATGTCATTTGATTTGTGTTGTAACTACCTATCCCCTTCGTAATATTTTGCATAAACCCGAACTTTCGGGTCGACTGGCCAAATGGACCGTCGAGATCAGCGGGTACCATATTGAATATCAACCCCGAACGGCCATCAAGTCTCAAATCTTGGCATACTTCATGGCTGACTTCACGCCATCCCTCGTACACGAGGTCGAAAAGGAACTACTATTGAAATCGGGTACATCATTGAGGGTGTGGACCCTTTTCACAGACGACGTTTCAAATGTGAAAGGGTCCGAGCTGGGCATCGTTCTGAAGCCTCCCACGATTAACATAATTAGGAAATCTATCAAAACTTCTAAGTTAACTAACAATGAGGCCGAGTATGAGGCCACAATTGCAGGTCTTGAGCTAGCTAAAAGTTTGCGAGCATAGGTCATCGAGGCCAAATATGATTCCCTACTTGTGGTAAACCAAGTCAACAAAACTTTCGAAGTTCGAGAAGATAGAATGCGGATGTACTTAGACAAGCTACAGGTAACTCTGCACCGATTTAAAGAATGGGCCTTACAACACATACCTCGGGAGCAGAACAGCGGGCCGATTCCCTTGCAAACTTGGGATCGTCGGACGAGGATGACGAACTTAACCTGGGGACTGTTGTGCAACTTTCGAGATAAGTATTCGAGGAAGGCCATGCCGATATAAACTCTACAAGTTTGACTTGGGATTGGTGAAACAAATACATAGAGTACTTAAAGAATGGAAAGCTCCCATCAGATCCAAAAGAGTCGAGAGCTCTACGCACGAAGGAAGCAAGGTTCACTTTGGCCGAGGATGAAGTGCTATTCAGGAGGACGTTCGATGGTTCATTGGCGATATATTTTGGACCAGGACAAAGGCACTTGTGGGAACCACTCCGGTGCCGAATCACTAGTTCACAAAGTTACCAGAGCGGGATACTATTGGGCTAATATGGAAAAGGATACCAAAGAGTTCGTCATAAAGTGCGACAAATGTCAAAGTATGTGCCGATGATTCACCAGCCCGGGGAGCAACTCCACTCTGTCTATCCCCATGGCCGTTCATGAAGTGGGTAATGGATATCGTCGGCCTCCTTCCATCGGCCCTAGGTAAAGCTTAGTTTATTTTATTTATTACTAATTATTTTTTTAAGTGGGTTGAAGCATAGGCTTTCGAGAAAGTTAGAGAAAAAGAAGTCATAGACTTCATATGGGACCACATCATATGTCGATTCGGGATTCTCTCCGAGATCGTATGTGATAATGGGAAGCAATTTGTCGGCAGCAAAGTGACCAAGTTTTTTGAGGATCACAAGATCAGAAGAATCCTATCGACACCTTATCACCCCAGCGGAAATGGATAGGCCGAATCGACCAACAAAACTATTATTCAAAACCTTAAGAAAAGGTTGATCGATGCCAAAGGGAAGTGGAAAGAGATATTGCCCGAGGTTCTACGGGCATACCGCACCATGTCGAAATCCAATACCGGAGCAACACCGTTCTTATTAGTTTATGGCGCCGAAGCTTTAATCATAGTTGAGGTCGGAGAACTTAGCATCAGGTTTCGATACGCAACTGAAAAGTCAAATAATGAAGCCATAAATACGAGTTTAGAATTATTGGACGAGAGACGCGAAGCTGCTCTCGTCCGATTGGCCGCTCAAAAATAGCAGGCCAAAAGGTACTACAATCGAAGAGCCAATCTTTGATATTTTAACATTAGGGACTTGGTACTAAGAAAGGTCACCATCAACACTTGAAATCCAAATGAAGGGAAGCTAGGTCCAAACGGGGAAGGGCCGTACCAGGTTCTCGAAATTACTGGAAAAGGGTCCTACAAGCTCGGTACAATGAACGACGAACAACTACCAAGCAACTGGAACATATCTCCTCGACACGAAGACTTTAGGTCTGAAGGCACACGTTGCACTCTTTTTCCCTTAGACTGGTTTTGTCCCAAAAGGTTTTTCTGATGAGGTTTTTTACAGGGCAACCATTGATCATGCTAACTTAGAACAAGTCAATAGTATCCGAGTCTTCTTTACAATCAACCTCGAATAGTAGCGTGCATTACCCTCGAATGACAGCTTTATCGCAAGGAAGTTACTTCGTGACAACAGGGTCTCGATAGGTAAATTTTGTAAGGGCCAAACGGACGTATGAGCCATGCCCACATAGATTGCTCGAGCCCTGACATCAAGCATGTACGCATGTCTAATCATCTATTAAGAGAAGTATTTCTTCCTTGCCAAATATCTCATGCCTTAGAAAAATTTTACTTTACAATTTCATAATCCTAATCTATTTTGCAAATAGGCTTAAAGGGTCGACACAACTGAAGTACAAACAACTAACCCCACATTCGTGGACTGCCGTCCGAAAAATAGACGAGATAGTAAGACCTTAAAAAGGCAACCCTCAATTTTTACAGGCCACGGCCACCCCACTCGGGGACTAACACCTCGAACAAGCTCGAAGCATAACGGGAAAACGATCCCAAGAGGCAAATCCCAAACTAAAGGCTACGGCCAAATTGACACGGTTCGGAGACATCCGAATTTTGTAATAAAATATGGCCTTCGAATATTCTCATAAACTGGTTAAAAAGGCTATCATCGGCAAAATTTTGAAGAGCTTCGATAGTATTGAGCCTCGAAATGACTTCATTATTTCATGCTAAGGCATTATAAACTTTGTGAACGCAAATGATAAACAAAGGGAAAACTTTAAAAGCCGAAAAGGATAGAAAAAACCTTATATATACGATCGTTTTACAAAGGCCAGATCGGCCGAATACAAAACTTACAAAAAGCCTAAGGTCTACTTTCACTTCAATTTCGAGAGATACTTCTCACTTGACTAGAAAGCCTAAGGGCTACCTAATTCTGAGTTGCCCTCAGTCGATCATTAAGCCTAAGGGCTACTTCAAATCGAGTTCGAATAAATTCTCACTCGGGGTCTGTTTTTAAGCCTAAGGATATTTTTTTGTTCTCGAGTCCGAAAGAATGTCCTCATTCAAATAAAACCTGAGGGTTCCCTTATTTCTAATCCGAGCATGCACTCACCCGATCTTTGAAATTATGCCAGTTCGGTCAAATTTCCTAAGCCTCGAACCTATGGATGCAATTTCATAAGGCTTAAATAAAACAAAAAGTAAAGACAAGGCAGAAAGGGAAAAAAGGTCTTTGCATATCAAAAGTCATTTACAAGGGTGACTCGGCCCAATCAGAACTCTTTACAAAGGCCAAAATCGCCTTAAAAGAAACACTACTAATTATAAAGGCCCAGTCTTCTTCGGGAGCAGGTTCTTCGCCCTTAGAATCTTTCTCCACCGGATCCTCTCACATCCTTGGAATCCTCATCCGGAAATGCTAAATTCTGAGCCTTTTCTTCCTCAGCTTTGGTGATCATGAGTTAAGCAGATACATTGACACTTTGAGCAAGGACCCCTCGAGAACCTCCCTTCGAGCCTGCCACTTCGAATGATCAACCATGCCCCTAGCCTGCTCGAAGGTAGATTCGATATCGACTTTGTATTGATCCGCAGTAGCCTGGTGATAGTAGATGATAATTATGAAATTTAGATACTATTTACACTCTAATTTAGCCGCACTTTATCAATGTTTGAATGTAAAAGATAACAAAATGCTCTAATTAAGAGTTTTACGTTTTGCAGGAGCCACTTCGAGCTAGGAGGAAGCTAAAGAGTATTTTAGAGTCAATATGGAGCTTGGAAGGCCAATCGGAGGATAGCACGGTCGAAGAGGAAAAAGAAGAGCAAGTGCCAGCTCCGCGGCCAGCTCTGTGGTCAGATCCACGGTCGCGGACAGAAAAAGTGCCGAATCCGCAATCAGGTCCGCTGTCAAATCCATGGCCGCGGACGGGCTGATGGGAGCCAAGAACGTAGGGTCAATTATGGAATTTCTAGGGTGACTAACCTAAACCTAATGAAGCCTAATTCGTCTAAAAGAGAAAAATAGCTGTTTTTAGAGAGATTTTGAGGGGAAGAACACGTAAGAAAGATAGAGAATTTTCCTTAGAGTTTTTATCTTCTTCTTTTTAATTCCATTGTTGATCATTGTAATGACCCGGCCGGTCGTTTTTGGAATTTACGCCCCGATCCCCCATTAACTGCTTCCCCTAAGTTCATTTCTGCTATTTTGGTTTACTGGGACGTTCGGTGTTGAGTTTTAGAAAGTTTTGGGACACTTGGTCCCTAAGAGTGTTGAAAAGTGGTCCGTAGTCGGAACAGTATGAAGACGACTCGGAATGGAAATCTGATGGTTTCGTTAGATCCGTTAGGTGATTTCGGGGTTGGGAGCGTGTTCGTAATGTATTTTGGGAGCTCGTAGCTCATTTAGGCTTGAAATGCCGAAGTTTGAATTTTTGAAGTTTTCGGTTCGATAGTGAGTTTTTGATTCGAGGATCGGATTGGAATTTCGGAAGTTACAGTAGCTCTGTCATGTCATTTGGGATGTGTGTGCAAAATTTCAGGTCATTCGGACGTGTTTTGGTTAGGTTTTTGATCGAAAGCGTATTTGGAAGAAACTTGTAGTTCTTAGGCTTGAATCTTTGATTTAATCGGGTTTCCGGTGTTGTTTTAGGTGTTTTAAGGATTGGTACAAGTTTGAATAAGGTATTAGGTGGTATTGGTGCTTTTGGTTGAGGTCCCGGGGGCCTCGGGATGATTTCGGGTGGTTGACGGAAAATTTTGAAGTTGAATGAATTGCTGAAGGTTCTGTCATCTGTATTTCTGCTTCTGCGGCTTGGGAAGCGCAGAAGCGGAGCCGCAGAAGCGGCTAGACCACCGCAGGAGCGAAATTCGAGTGCTTCTTCAGTTTCCGCAGGTGCGGAAGTTTAACCGCAGAAGCGATTACGCACCTGCGAGATAGTAGTCGCAGATGCGGCCCTAGGAATTTTGTTTGAAACCGCAGAAGCGGTAATGAATCCGCATAAGTGGCAACCGCATGTGCGGTGAAGGGCCGCAGAAGCAGAAATCTTGACTTTAATGAAGAACCGCAGAAGCGGCTCGTGGTCCGCAGAAGCGGGACCGCAGAAGCGGTCTCTTGTCTGCAGAAGCAGAAACCCCTGGACAGAAATAGAGATGTTGAGCGTTTGAGTTCATAAGTTGCAAACTCAATTACGAGCTCGATTTAAGGCGATTTTGAGTTGGTTTTGAAGAGAAAATCATTGGGTAACATTTCCTTGATCCCTTTTCATTATATTTCATCATCATATAGCTAAATACATCATTGGAATTCGAATTTTGGACCAAAAATTAGATAATTTGGGGTAAAACTTCATTGGCTAGACTATTGAGTTTTGAGTGGGCATTTGACCTACGATTTGGGAGATTTTTATATGGTTAGACTCGTGAGAGTACGAGGGTTTTAACAATGTGAAAATTATTCGATTCCGAGACGTTGTCTTGAGGGGCGTTTTGGTTATTTTATCTATTTTTGCGCCCTAGCTTTAACTTTAATAGTGGAATCAGTTGTTTGCAATATTATCTATGATATGTAATTGAATGAATAGATTTGGGCCATTTGGAGTCGGATACTCGTGGCAAAGGCGCGATTTCTAGTGATATTGAGCCGGTTCGAGGTAAGTGGCTTGTCCAACCTTGTGTGGGGGACCTTTCCCCTTTGGATTTGTTATTTGTTGACTTGAGTGCCTTGTACGCGAGGTGACGGGCGCGTACTTGAGCCAATTGTTGAAAATCCGATTTTCTTATGATGGACTACGGGACGGTATCCCGGGAGATCCACTGGACAGATGAGAAAAAGGGCTACAGGACGGTATCCTAGGAGACCCTCATTGTTATCATTGGTATTGAGCTGTGTTTACTCTGTGTTTATTCTGTACTCGTGTAGTTGTTATAGCCTCGTTGACTTGTCTTATCTCACTGCTGTACTTATTATATCTGTCAGATTTTTATATTGTTAAATTATTATTATTATTATATTTTATCTCAGTAGGGCCCTGACCTTCCTCGTCACTACCCAACCGAGGTTAGGCTTGGCACTTACTGAGTACGGCTGTGGTGTACTCATGCCCTTCTTGTGCATGTTTTTAATGTGCAGATGTGACGACCCGGCCCGTCGTCACGTGAGTTACCGCCCCGTTTTCCCCATATTATGTTGTTCTATGTTTCAATATCAGTATTTGAGTTGATCGGGTAGAATTGGATTGGTTTTAGTTGGAAATATGGCACTTAGCCTCTTAGAAGGAACCGTGTTTTGGAAAAGTCAACCGGAAGTTGACTATGTAGTTAGAGGGCTCGGATGTGAGTTCCGGTGGTTCGGGTAGCTTCGGGGGATGATTTGTGACTTAGGAGTGCGATCGGAATGGAATTTGGAGGTCTGGTGTAGAATTAGGCTTGAATTGGCGAAGTTTGAATTTTGGCAAATTCCCGTTGATAGATAGGATTTTGATCCGAGGGTCGGAATGGAATTCCGAGAGTTGTAGTAGCTTCGTTAGGTGATTTTGGATATGTCTACAAATTTTCAGGTCATTCGGACGTTGTTTCGTCGGGTTTTTGATTGAATGCGCATTGCGGAAGTTTTGATGAAAACTAGGCTTGAATCCGATGTGTTTTAATGATTTCAGCGTTGTTCGACGTGCTTTGAGGATTGAAACAAGTTTGAATAAGGTCTTGGGATTTGTTGGTGCTTTTGGTTGAGGTCCCGGGGGCCTCGGGGTGATTTCGGGTGGTTAAACGGTGAATTTGGACGTTTGTTGCAGGCCTGGTGTATCTGGCTTCTGGTATTTCCGCATCTGTGGAAAAGGAGCCGCATAAGCGGTTACGCAGATGCGGCTATGGTGTCGCAGAAGCAGTCCTCGAGGGGCCTGGCATGTCCGCAGGAGCGGAAGTCCTTCCGCAAAAGCGGGTCCGCATAAGCGGACAATCCATCGCAGAAGCGGTTGAGGGGAAACCGCATAAGTGGGCTTTTAGTCGCAAAAGCGGCACATGGGGGAGTTAAGTGAAAACCGCATAAGCGGTCATATGGCCGCAAAAGCGGTCCCGCATAAGCGGTAGCGGGACCGCAGAAGCGAAAATAGACCTGGAAATAAAGTGAACAGTGTTCACGATTTTGGAAAAAGAGAAGAAACATTTTAGACTTCGGGCAAAGAGGATTTTTGGGCGATTTTGAAGAGAATTCGTGGGATTTCGTCAGGTAAGAGTTCTTAGACTCGGATTATGTTGTTATGGTGTAAAAACATGAATTAAACACTGAGAATCCAAGGATTTAAGGGTTAAAAATGGAGTTAGGACTTGAAGCCTAAGAAAGTGTAAATTTGGGATTTGAGGGGTCAAANATTTGCTTTATTCTACTTGCAATTATAACCTGTGCTAGATTAGGAAAGCATGTTTAGTTGATTTAACTTGCCTAATTGCTTAAGTTGCCTTAACTGTACTACGTGAAGCATGCTAGGCCAGTACTACCTGTTGCTTGTCTTTTGTACTTCGTTTCTGTGTACCTTCTGGTTGTGATTGCGCATTTACATTGGGACTACGGATGTGGGATTCCGGTAGCTCCCCCCCATTGTTTGTTTACTTTGGGACTGCGGGTTCAATTCCCGATAGATCCCCCTGCACTTTTACTTTGGGACTGCGGGTTAGATTCCCGATAGATTCCCCTGCACATTGATGGTTGGACTATGGGTCGGTATCCCGGGAGATCCACTGGACAGTTGAGAAAAGGGCTACAGGACGGTATCTTGGGAGACCCTCATTGGTATCATTGACATTGAGCTGTATTTACTCTGTGTTTACTCTGTCTTTTGTAGTTGTTATTACCTCGTTGACTTGTCTTATCTCATTGCTGTACTTATTATATCTGTCAGATTTTTATATTGTTAAATTATTATTATTATTATATTTTGTCTCAGTAGGGCCCTGACCTTCCTCGTCACTACCCAATCGAGGTTAGGCTTGGCACTTACTGAGTACCGCTGTGGTGTACTCTTGCCCTTCCTGCGCATGTTTTTCATGTGCAGATCATCCAGGTACCTCCACTCAGGCGCACTATCAGTGAGGCAGGAGGACTACGGAGACTTCGAGGTAGATCTGCTGCGTCCGCAGACCGACGAGTCTCCCTCTTACTCTATCTTTAGTACTTAGTTTTCCTTCTTTCGGTTGTTAGAAATTCTGGAGTTTGGGAACCTTTACTATACACTTCTGTAGCCTGTGTTGCCCTTGAGTTTCCGGGTTTTGGGAATTATTTTAGACTTGTGATATTGAGTTGTACTTGCCAGGCGGCATTCAATACAGTTTCCTTTAGATTTTTGATTTGATTTTTCTCTATTTTTCCGCAAGTATTATATTTCCGCAAATTTTAGGCTTACCTGGTCATGGGGACCAGGTGCCGTCATGACATGTTCACGGTTGGTGAACTAGGGTCATGACAATTATGAATTTATTTAGTGAATTTTTATCTCATAATATGAGTAGCTAAACCCGTCATCTAGGGTTGATGGAACCAATTGTTGGACGATATATTGACTATGTTTTGATATAATTAAGTCGTTTTTACTCTATGATTGTTCAACTACGTATTGTCTTGTGATTAATTGAGAGGGCCCTAGATTAATCGTGTCTAGTTATCTTGTGTTGCTTGAGAAAGAACACTTGGTTAGATTGTTGTTGAACAACACCACTTTAGGGTAAGTTGAAAGATTAATTACTTGAATTTAAAAGCAGGGTTAGAGATAACGAAGCTTTGGTGGGATAATTTTGAGTTGCATAAATTGTTAACTAGAGTAGTTCAATAGAATGCTTCTAGTAAGTTATCTTAATTGATCGAGAGATAATTGCAGTAACCCAGAACTCATATTTCTTATAGAGTGTTACGGCGAGATTGTAGCTAACGTGTCAGGAATTAATCCGATAATTGGGGAAATCAATAACCCTAGACCATTTTACCATTGAATTCAACTCTATTCTAGATTATTGCTGGTTTTATTGTTATTTTTCCTTATTTAACTAAATTCTACTCATTATCCATTAAAAATCTTGCATCCGGGGATCGTTTGAGCTTTCATTAGCAGTGTTAAAAGTTGTAGTAAATAGGTTAATTCCCTGTGGGATTCGACTCCGGACTTGAACCGGATTATATTTGCAGCGACCACTTAGTCCTTTTTATAAGGCATAGTTGGGCGTGATCAAATTTTGGCTCCGTTGTCGGGGAACTAACAGTGTTATTTATTGCAACTTGGAAGAATTGCTAGGATTACTAGTTTAGATCAAATTTTCTTTGGTGTTAAAAATATTTCCATTGAAATTCTAACGTTTGAACTCTTCTGTGACTCAGGTGCATGTCTAGAAGCTCTTTGAGAACTGGTGAACTCTTTGAAGGACTCTTAGATCCAAGAAAGCATTTCGGACATTGAACCGGGCTAACAGAAGAGTAAACAGCCGAAACAAAACGAACAAATTGAAATTAAAATGGGTGGAATAGATAACGTCAACGGGAACAACAGGAATGATCGAGATGACCCAAACGTCAAAGTGGTAGCACCTCTTGTACCGGAAGCTGCTCTTTATGATTGGACGCAACCAACTTCTGACAACCTGGCCACAACAATTGCGGTTCCTCCCATACAAGCGGAGACATTCCAGATTACCAACAGTATGTTGCACCTGTTGCAGAATAAAGGGATGTTCTTCGGTTCATACATCGAAGACCCATAACAACATCTGAAGAACTTTCTATCAATATGTGTCACTCAAAGACAGCCGAATGTGACTCCTAAGGCAATCAAATTATTACTGTTCCCATTCTCAGTGACCGGGGAGGCTCAAACTTGGCTGAATTCGCTCCCAATAAACTCCATTACAACTTGGGAGGAACTAGTCAAGCAGTTCTTAAACAAGTTTTATCCACCCAATAAATCTGCGAGGCAGATTGATGAGATATTATAATTCAGGCAGAAATCGACTGAGACTTTGCAAGAGACCTGTGAGAGATTTAAGGGTATGTTGGTGAGCGTCCTCTGTCACACCTCCTTTTTCCTACACCCGTAAGGGAGTATAAGGGAGTTTTTTCCAACTTAAAGTGGCAATCGAAACGGGATTATTTATTTATTAAATTCAGAGTCGCCACTTGGGATAATTTATGGTGTCCCAAGTCACCGGTTTCAAATCCCAAATCGAGGAAGGTTGACTCTATTTACGAGCTGCGAACACAGAAATTCGGGTAAGGAATTCTGTTAACCCGGGAGAAGGTGTTAGGCACTCCGAGTTCCGTGGTTCTAGCATGGTCGCTTTGATCATACTTGGCTTATTAAATTGTTTAATTACTCATTTTAGAACCTATGTACTTTTGCCTCTTTCATCGCTTTTAATTAAGAAAATTATCTTGAAACGGGTTACGCATCCGTATACCCATTTGTTTGGTGCGTCAAAATAGAGTCACGCGAACGTGTCCACAGTTAATAACGTTTTATTATTATTAAGAAAGTTTGGCCGAAGTTGCGCGAACGCATACTCCAGTTTTGTTTTTTAGGAATCGTAATCATGTCACGCGAACGTGTCCACAACCACGATAGTATATTAGATGTGCCTAAAGCAAACTATGAGCATTTGTCATTTTAATAGCTTGGTTATGAAATTAATACGAGGGCCATGCATTTTTAAATTTTATTTGGCACGACACACCTCAATTCTAATTTTAAAAGGGAATTCAAACTAAATTTCGGAGGGCCATAAACTATTTATATTATCTAATATGGCACACCTCCTGATTTAATTAGCAAAATTTAATCAACTAAGAGAAAGAATTATCACTACTTTTGGACTAAATATTTGGACCAACTTCAGACTAAAAGACCAACGTGAGAGAGCACGAGCGGATGGCATGATGATTTGAAAATAACGCGAAGGAGCCTTGGGCTTGAACAATTGGCCCTGCGTGTAAAGTAGTGTGGCTGGTCTTCACTTCCAAGCCCAACATGAGCCCAGGTCTTTGGAGGATTGAGCATTAACGAGTGCTGGACTCGAGGTCGAGTCCCCAAGCACGCAGGATATCAGATTATGGATGAACGGGCGGGAGCCCAATTTTATTAGCAAAAGGGAATGTCACACAAGCAAACTTGGGCTGGCCTTGATTTTCATTAATTGGGCCAATGTTAGGCCCAAGTCTCAGAACCCAAACCTTGGGCGCAATCAATTACTTGCAATTCAATTAGTAAACCATATGAAACAGGAAATGAAACTGACCTTTGTTCTACGAATTTAAACTATTCAGCTAAACATTCTGATTTATAACCAGCCTATCTAACTTAAACATGCTCATAATCTACACCAAAATAAACTGATGCTTCTGAATTTTTAACCCATTAGCTAAACATTCTGAATTGAATCAACACCAAAATGAACTGACATTTGCTTCTATTGTTAGAATACTCTGGATCATTTCCCTCCCCTTAAACACCCACGAAAATTCAAGAACACATTCAACCAAACCATTATATAGGTACATAATCAACCCAGCACAACAAATATGCTACCAAAACTTAAATAAATTTCATAGCAGACAAAACCCAACACCATTCACATTACAGGATTCCTCAAGACTGCATATATGGTTTGGACTTTAATTCAGTTAACAAGTTGTCCCTCAAAGTTTAGAACAATCCCAAATTGAATACAAGGCAAAAGTTTACCTACCTAAAGCAGAACTCAACTAAACAATATAACACACCAAGTAGGAGAAAAAATTCAAAATAAAACATGACTGAATCAGTAGAAACGACTAGTTGTTATGATTTAAACTCTCATTTCCATCTTCAAACTGAAACTTACATCAAGTAAAGTTCAGAAAAATGTACCTGGAATTAAAAACAAAACAGAAAAATGAGGGATCAGCAGCAAATAGTAGCAGCCAGCCCAGATTCAGCAATTGAAATAGTGAAAATCCACTCAGAAGAATCAATAGAACAGTAAACCAATTAGCAAACTTAAATCAACTCTTTTCAATACCCAAGTTCAATCCATTTCCAACCCAGATAAATCACACAGACATTCAAAACCTCAAGAATTATAGAAGGAAATTCAATGGAACAATAGTTTTCTATGAAAAGTCATAGCCGTTTTTGATTTTTTTCTCAATTTTTGTCTCTTAATTTCTGCCTTGAAATGCAAGATAGGGTGCCTTTATAGGCAAGGCATTAGGGCAGCAACAATTACATCAATCTTGCACTTATGCCCCCTTCTAATTTTTATTTTAGCCTAGCTACCCCTTAGTTTAATTTCAGATTTCAAAACAGCCCCTTCCCCAGCTTCCTAGAAGCTTCCTAATCAGTTACCCAAAAATTCCCTTACCTAAACTACCCAAACTACCCCTCAAGCCCCTGAATATTACTCTCAGGCAATTACCTGGGTCAAGTAGACCTAGTGTTTCAATTCTAAGTCTGGGCTAACCCCCTTTCCTTTGGACCCAAAAACAAATCCAGTTCACAAAATTAACTGGGCAGAAAATAGACGGGCAGAAGAATCCACTAGACCCTTGGACCAAGTATTCTCAATTTAGCCCACAACTTAAAAAAACAGCAATTGAACAAAAACTAATACAACGAGTCCAACTAAACCAAGAAAAAATAAAAATTGACAATTAACCCCTACTGAACTAGAAGGAACACATGCAAATGATTTTTAAGAAAACGGACGGATAGAAGAAAAGAAGATAACAATGGGAGAAGAAAACCGACAAAAAATAACAACAGAAAAAGAAAAATACCTAAAGAAATGCCTCGGACAAAAAAATGGCGACAAATCCTCAAACCCTTCAAATCTTCGGCTCAATCTGAGATTAATCATGTGTTTTTCATCAAAACACATGAATAAATTCAGAGGGAACCTAAAATCTTCACAGAAATCTTGGCTTAGCAAATTTTGGATTTTAGGATTAGGCTTTGATCTAAGATTCGAGGAGTTTGGGCAAGATTCGAGGGAAACTGGTCTGTGATTTAGGAAGAGGGGGTCATGGGGCTTATGAGGTGTAATTTTGGTGGTGAACGTAGGTGACACCGCCGATGGATGGTGGCGGGAGAAGGGGCGGCGGGTTAGGGTTCTAACTCAGTCTCTCAGAAACAGGGGAAGTGAGGGAGACGAGATGGGGGGGGGGGTATTGGGATTCAGACAGTAATATACCCACCCCACCCCACTTCAGGACCGTTAGATCATATCAACTCAACGGCCCAGATCAAAAGCTAGCCTAAACGGGGTTCTTTTGGTTCGTTTGGTGGGGGATCCGTTCTGGGCCTTAGTTAAACGGGTACTGGGCGGGTATTTGGGGCAATTGGTGGGAAATTATTTGGGCCTATGCAAATTAAGTCAAGGCAGCCCAACCTGCTTTCTTCTTCTTTTTTTTTTAATTTTTCTAATTTCTTTTAAACTAAGAATAAACCTAAATTAATTCCTAATCCAAATTATCTAATCAAATTAATTACCACAAATAATACTTACTACTATTAATTAAAACCAAATTAAAGAAAAAACTACCAAAGTTCAAAACTAAAATGAAAAAGTGTAAAAATAGGCTATTTTTTGTGATTTTTCTATTTTTGTAAAACTACTAATTTGTTAATCAATCCTAAAATGTCGAATTAAATCCTAAATGCAAATGCCACATATTTTTGTATTTTTCATAATTAAACAAAATTAACATGCGCAGGCAAAAGCAAACAATTAACAAAAAATGCTACAAAAATTCGCAAAATTGCAAACAATGGAAAAATTATTTTGTTTTGAATTTGTGGGAGTAATTCATATAGGGCAAAAATCACGTGCTCACAGCTGCCCCTCTTTGCTCGGAAACACGAAGAGTTTTTGTGCAAAGATAAAGTGAGCAGACACGAGCGATTTTTTGCCCGTTTGAATACTCCGTGGGAAGCATTTTTGAAAGATTTGACCGCACCCTGCTTCCGAGGTTGCCTACATATCCTTGGCTATAAAGGAATCAGGTCAGTGTAGTTCGGAAAGTTTTGGTAGCTGGGACTACCATGAAGCTGTGATTTCACTGTTGTTGCTGCTGCTGCTACTACTTACTGAACCCCTTATTACACCATGTCAAAATAAAAAGAAGCTATACTAAACTATGATCTATGCATTACAAAAATCCTATCTGTATCTTCAAACTTGATCTTGTGGTTCTTGTTGCCTTGTTGACTTGTATTCTCCCGGTGAAGTCCCTTTGTTGCCGACTTGAATTGTAATCTGAGATGCTTTCCCTTTTCTCCAGGTGGACGCCTGATTGCTGAACTCGAATTATAATCTGAGAAGCTTTCCCTTTCTCCAGGTGGACGCCTGATTACTGACACTTAAATTGTTTCCCTTCCTTAAAAAGGGAATTGTTCTCTCTTTCTCTCCAGGTGCTCCCCTGATTACCAAAACATAGTTGTATCCCCTTGCTCTCCAGGTAGGCGCATGATTGCCAAAACTTGAACTGTATTCCCGTGCTCTCCAGGTGGGCGCCTGATTGCTGAACTTGAACTGTATTCCCGTGTTCTCCAGGTGGGCGCCTGATTGCTGAACTCGAACTGTATTCCGGTGCTCTCCAGGTGGGCGCCTGATTGCTGAATTGAACTGTATTCCCATGCTCTCCAGGTGGGCGCCTGATTGCCAAAACTTGAATTGTATTCCCGTGCTCTCAAAAGGTGGGCGCCTGATTGCTGAACTTGAACTATATTCCCTTGCTCTCCAGGTAGGCGCCTGATTATTAAACTTGAACTGTATTCCCGTGCTCTCCAGGTGGGCGCCTGACTGCTGAACTTGAACTGTATTCCCGTGCTCTCCAGGTGCGCGCCTGACTGCTGAACTTGAACTGTATTCCCGTGCTCTCCAGGTAGGCGCGTGACTGCTGAACTTGAACTGTATTCCCGTGCTCTCCTGGTGGGCGCCTGACTGCTGAACTTGAACTGTATTCCCGTGCTCTCCAGGTGAGCGCCTGGCTGCTTAACTTGAACTGTATTCCCGTGATCTCCAGGTGAGCGCTTGATGTCGACGCCCCCTTTTTCCCTCCCTCCAAAGAGCGAGAAATCGGGTTTATGACATTTAGGAAAGACAACTCTATTCCCATTTGGGATTGGGTTTTGGATTTGGAGAGTCGCCACCTAATGATTATAGTGCATTAGGACACTTTAAGAAAGAATTTGAGATGAAAAACCAGATTTTGGGTAAGGGCTAGAAATTATTTCGAGGGGAAGGTGTTAGGCACCCTTCAAGATCCTCTAGTGTGGTTCTCGGCCATGCTACAACTGTGACTTTAAATACAAACAACAAGTAGACAATCAAGAATTGCAAATACGAGGAAAACTTTCACATAATGGTTGCAAATAAAAAGTACAAAAGGTTTAAAAAATACTAGAATTTGGAAGAAAGTAGTTTTATAATTAAAGAAAAGATATACGAGTAAAGGGGAAGGGGTCAAATAATTGATGCAAGTAACTTAAAAGAAGTGAAAGAGACGGAAGTTTAGGGAGAAACAATACTAAAATTCAGACAATTAAAAGAGAGATTTTTCATGATAGGTGCAAAGAATTGAAGTAAAAGAAGAGAAACTAAAAACTGAACAACTTTTAAAATTCTGGAACAAAAATAACAAAGAGGGAGGGGGGTCCAAGGTTTATTAATCATATGGATCATCCACACAACACCGGTACCCAATTGTACGCATAGTGTTATCATGTGATCATCATCTCCATGTCTACCCTTCCCTATCCCGTTAAGGTATTAAAGCGCGGAATAGTATCGTTACTTATTGCATGTTATTACCCGTCCCAATCCTATCAGTCCCGGAGGCAAATGGACTACTAATCCTAAAATGAGAGGGGTTTGGGGGCTTTTTAGAAGTTTTCAAAGGACAAAATGCTAAGGCGTCAATCAAAAACACGTAATGCAAATAAAGGGGAAGCAGACAAGCAAACAGGGCTCAAATATGCCTCCATAAATCAGATAAAAGTCATAGAGTTTAGCATGTCTAACACGTACTGATTTGGTCTTAATTAAATACTGCGACGAGCGGACTGGTTCAACGCATATTTTTTAGACGGAAAGTCTACATTAGGCTTGCTCGAATGCAGTTGACTAAAATCGATCTGATTGATTAATTAATCCTTTTGTCTAAGTGTTGGATAGAACTAGGCATGATATCTGCTGATTTTAGAAATAATGCAAACTGATTATAGAAAAAAGGTTACCAGTTTTAACAGAACAATAAGTGTTCAGCAGTTGACGTAGCTTCTATTCAGATTCGAGATTTCCTATAGGCATGCTTTCTATATGAACATGGTATCTATATGCAGCTTTTATTATTAAACCTACGAACTGTTTGCCTGATGACGCTTATATATGCAGAGATGCGGAAGTCTATAGGCAGTATTTCTATATGTGAATTTGCAGAACAATTAGAAGTTAATCCTATAGGCAGGATATCTATGTGTGAAGTTGCAGAAATCATAAGTAGAACCTATAGGTAGGATATCTATGTATGAAATTGCAGAAATCAGAAGTTAACCCTATAGGCATGATATCTGTATGCTTTATTGCAGAAATTAAGTGTCGAATCCTATAGGCATGTTTTCTACGCGTGGAGTTGCACAAATCATAAATAAATCCCTATAGGCATGATTTCTACCCTTGGTGCATAAAATTAAACCCCATCCCCCCTTTTTACTAAATCCCCGAGTTTATACAAATTATTACAGCCCAAAAGAAATAAAACTGGAATTAAAAAGTACATCAGGAATCATCAGCTACATCCGAGCAGCCTAATTCAGACTTAATGTCTAATAATATGAGATTGAGCCACTTCCGAGATCCAGATTTCCAAGCCTTATCTCATCTAGGGTGTTTCAGAGATCCAAGGGATTTCAGGAACCCCAGGCAGTGCATACACCCAAGATGTTAATCAGAAAATTGAGTTGTGCAGTGTGGAAGGGCCAGCCCTTATGTGTCCAAGTTCAGAGGGAGCTCAAGGGTCCCAAGGCAAGGCTCACACAAGAGGGGCAGAACCTAAGTTCTAAGAGCATAGTGCAAGTGCAATAAGAGAAAGGGGATAGGGAATACCCAGGCAGGCTGGTGGTCATGCCCAGCCATAGAGTAGACTGGCACACCCCTAACCAAACCTGTTGGCCAAACATTTAGAGAGTAAAGACCTACTGGAGGTCAAGCTATGGTCTGAGCAATAACTAGAATACTGTCAGGCCAAAGCTGTTACTCAGCACACACAATAAGGGAATAGGGATGGGAAACTGACAAAGCTTAGGGCCCAAAGGGTCCAGTTCATATCCATGGACAATAACTTCTAATATTGCCATGTTTCTAAACCATAACTTAAAGCATATAAGGGGATACGGGGGTTTGGGATTCATAAGGTAGCAAATAAATAACAAGTGACTGACAGGGTGCATACATAGATAAACATTAATTTACAAAGGAAAGGGAACGTATTACAGCATGCTAGTAACATATCTTGACTACAGAAACATGAGTAGAAGTAGACAGGAATGACAAACTGGAGTAATCAAAGAAAACATATTGTTGTTGAGGCTTGTAAATTAACTAGGACATACCAGTAGAGAAGCAAAGTGCAGAAAGGTAAAGCAAACACAAGTCCATAGTCTAGCCTTGGCTTTCAGCCGGCTAGGCAAAGCAACAGCACAAGTAGTAGTAAAGAAAGAGAGAGTTTTAAGAGTAAGTGTGTATATTTTGAACTCAAGTTTTTCGTGTGTGTTTAAAGAAAAGAGGGTAGGGTATTTATAATTTTGAAAACGAGTGGAGAATAAGGTAATAAGTAAAGTTTTAACACAAATATGGAAACAATCACAAGTCAGAATCAATTAACACAAGACTTCCCTTTAATCAAGGGATTATTGTTCAAACGGATACTAACAGGGTCAAGATAAGGAAAGAAAATCAATCTTTAAGCAGAATGGTTGTTTCCATAAAAGGAGCAGTAAAATCATACAATAGGTGTTTAAGTCTAAGTACAGGAATGTAATTATTTTTGGAAAGGATCTGGTAAGGCCAAATAAAGAGAAAGAATCAATTACCCCTTAACAGGCGAGTAAAAATCAGAATTTCACAAAGGAAAAGTTTTGAAAATCAATCACGAGTTTGAGAATCAATCACAGAAGGGACTCAGTATATAAATGAAGTGCACAAGTAATAGACATGTGAGGCCAAGTTATGGCAAAATAACAGCATGTAGTAGTAACTAAAAAGAAGACATTCGAAGCATGATAGTCAAGTTTCAGTGTTTAACAATAGAGAAGAAGATCAGAAGCATGCAAAGAGTTGAATGGAAACCATAGTTGAGTTTGACAGGTAGTAAGAACTCAGAACCAAAAGAGTCACATGAAGAAAAGAGAATTGAAGCACATTGTAATTTCAACAGACGAGTTGCACAAACAATTTCAAAGAAATCGAATAGTCCCCAAAGAGACTAGGGTTTTCGAAAATCAATCGAGTTTAGAGGAGATAAGCAGATAAACAAATAAACTGATTCAGAGTCTCGGATAAACCCCAAAAATTAGGGCTTTCACTATGCTAACTCAGATATAGAAGAAAGGTAAATCAAACGAATTTTAACAACCAGACTAAGAAACTCGAACAAAATCCCCAAAAATTAGGGTTTTCAACATGCTAACTCAGATAGAAAAAAACACAATCAAAACACAGTAAAACATGTCGAGAATCAGAGAAGAGATTCGAAATAACTTAACATGAAACCCTAGTTGAAGAATAAAGAGTTTCTGAAAGCAAAAGTTAAAGAGACTTGAGAAAAATGCATAGAAGGTTCACACACACATAGATCCGGAGCAGATCTAGAAATAAATCGAAGGAACCTTAGAGATTAGGGTTTCGTAAGAAACCCAGGTGATGAGAAAGGCTTTGGAAACCATCGATCTGAGCAGGAAAGTCGAAGGTCGAACTCGAATAGCCATGACTAGCCGGACAAAGGTTGAAGACGACCGGAGAACAGTCATCGAGCAAAGGCTTGGTCGGAACCCTTCAAGATCTGGTCATAGAACCTTTAGAAAATGAGCACGCAGAAGCCATGAGAGGCCAGTATAGGCCTCCGATGAGCCTGAGAAGCCATATATTAGGGTTTCAGTGAGAGGCGGCGGCTAGGGTTTGAGGTGAGTTGAGAGAGAGTTGAGAGAGGAGGGAATTCAGAGGCGGCGGTCGAGAAAAATGAGGTAGGCTTTTAGGGTCGTTTGAATTAAAAAAGGAAAGGGAAGAGGGGAGCCGTTGATCTTTTAGATCAACGGCTGGGATTAAATGGGGACTGGGTTGGGTATGATAGGAAGGGGTATGGATCGGGTTGCAAGTGGTAATTGGGTTGGGTATTTTTTGGGCTGAGTTGGGATTAATTGGGGATTAAATTGATGCTATATTTGCAATTGAAATGGCTGTGTGTTAAATAGCCGATTTCCCCTTTAATTTTATATAAAAATAGTTAAAAATGATTTTAAACAAATTAAAATCACTGAGTTAATTAATAGTATATAAACATTAATCTGAAAATACTGGAAATAATTTTGTAAGTGTAAAATGCCATTAATCGTAGTATAGACTATAATGCAATTTAGCGTTAAAAACACCAAATGAATTCGTAAAAATATGCAAAAAATTATCTTAATTATATTTTGGTGTAAATGTGAGAATAAAATAAATTATTCACCAAAAATAATAATTTTGGGAATAATCATTGGATTTTGTTGTATTAAAATAGGCAATAAATTGGTTTAAAAATCGTTAAAAATGCAAAAACTCTTGGGTGTGCTTATATATGCACAAATATGCTATTTTGGAAGTATTTTGGGTATAAAAATACTTAGGGAAAAAATTGGGTATCAACACCTGATTGCTGAACTTGAACTGTATTCCCGTGCTCTCCAGGTGGGCGCCTGACTTCAACAAAATAGACAAAACAAAGAAAATCTTCTGCCCTAGTTTGGTAGCTGGGCACATCAGTGAGTGTTAAACTGAATCATGTTACCAAATATCACTAAGAATTTGAAAGCTAGATCCCATTATCCAAGAGGGTCCTGAAAACTCCTAGTTAAATGACGGTTTTTAAATCTAAATTATATTTTCTAAAGGTATGACTTCCGTTGAATCTTGTTATCTAAGAAGGTCTTTAAACTACGTCCCATTATCCAGGAGGGTCCTGAAAATCAAAAATCAAATCTTATCTTAAGAGTGGCTACTTTTGCTGCTGAATTATACTACCCTACAGCAGAACTTACGCTAAATATTGTTATCTAATGAAAATCTTTAAAGCTAGGCCCCATTATTCAGGAGGGTCCTGAAAACTCCTAATTGAATTCTATGCAAAGTTTGAAACCGTCTTATATTCCTTGGGGTGCTTTTATGCTAGATTTTACTACTCATGATTGTTTCAATTTTTAAACTATGACCCATTTACTAGGAGGGTCCTGAAAATTTACGGTCAAACCTGTTTGGTGCTCGTTTTTCCTTACGGAGGGTTTCTCCGAAACAAACGAAATTTTCTGCCCCTGTTTCAACCAAAGAAAATCTTGTCAGTTTAAAAATATGGTGGTTGGTTTGTGGCCTTGACTTTGAGGGCGATTGCTCCTTCACTTCCCATGATAACTGATTTCCACTCGAAGACCTTGCTTGTTTATTGACTAACCACTTTCTCTGTCATCCATATCACTGAAAATACCTTTTCTCCGTTCAGACCCAATACCCTCGATATGTTGCATTGCTCATAAACCGACATTTACCAAACCTTTGTGTTTCTCATGCACTCCAAAGCATATTGATTGTTACCAACTCAGTGCGCATGTTGTTCTTTCCTGACTTAAATCACTGGCCTTGGCCTTGAGGTCTATTGCTCCATCACTTGCCATGATAACTTTGATTTATGCTTGGAAGATCTTGCTTGTCACTGGTTTACCACCCTTTTTTGTCAATCTTATCACAGAAAATAATTTTGATCCGTTCTCCCTAACCCTCCTTCTGTTGCATTGTCCACGAATTGATATATACCAAGCCTTTGTATTTCACACGAATCCCAAAGCATGTTGATTGTTACCAACTCAGTGTGCTGGTTGTTCTTTCCTGACTTATGCCCCTTTGTTGTGCTAGCCAGTTCCTGTTTTGTGCAATTGAAAAGCTGGTGGAAAATTTTGAAGTCATTTCTCACTTGTTCCGACCAAACAGACTCAGGAAGAGGAATTAAACAAGACAAAAGGAACAAAGTAAAGGACAAAGGAAAGAGATGATTCCTAACAAGAAAACTACCAAGTAGAAACCTATCAGATGTGGATACCAACTCTAATGACCATGACATGCGCCTGTGGCCTATTCTGTTGAGCAAGTCTGATGTTCAACTCTTGTCATACCTTTTTCGCCGTGAAACTGGGCCTCAATGCTCCGATTATCCAATCCGATTCATGATCCTTATTCGACTCGTAGT
>NC_031999.1:24542540-24599470 GCF_001879085.1 Nicotiana attenuata
AAATAATCAAGGATTTTCAAGGTTTACTCTTTATTATCTTATCAATTTATATCAAGCCACAAAGGGCAAATTTCACATTTAAAATTCTCAAGCAACAATATAACATGCGCAAATCACACCGAGGCGACGACCCGATCCAACGGAAATAAATTTTGCACTTGCCGAGGGTCGACGATGCGCCTATAGATGCATCTATTTAATCTGCCGAGGCGTTCGGCCCGTTCCAAAAATAAACACATACCCTGCTCGCGAATCATGCATGCGACGCAGGTACACATAGAGATACATGCTCAATCAGTCAATTAAAAACTTATCGGGAATATTTATCCAAATAAAACAATTTCTCTTTTAACAATTCAGAAAAAAATTGTGTTTAATCTCCTTTTAAATTCATTTACTGATCCAAGGTGATTTAAGCAATTCAAGCTATCAATAGGTTCATAAATAATCCAAGTATAACATGCTTTTGGGCCCTAGCTACCCGGACAATGGCATAATAGTAGCTACGCACGGACTCTCGTCACCTCGTGCGTGCCCCCGCAAATAGGAGCACATAATCAATTATTTCACCTATGGGGACAATTCCCTCTTACAAGGTTAGGAAGGAGACTCACCTCGCTCCGAATGTCCAAACCGGCATTCCACTCCCTTCCGAAGACTCTAATTGATGCACCACGCTCCAAAACTAGCCAACGGTTACGCAAATCCATTAATATATGCTCAATTATTCATTACAATCTAATTTATAGAAATTCCTAACTCCGATCGAAAAGTTGACCAAAACGCCCTCAGGCCCACGTGCCAGGAATCCGAAATTTTTTGAAGATAAAGATTACCCATAACCTTAGGAAATCAAATATATAATTTTTACTAAATTCCATACTCAATATCGTGGTTAAATTCCAAGAATGAAATTTCTAGGTTTTCCACCAAAACCTCAATTTTTCTACATTTTTCCAAGTCTAAATCCATACATAATTGATGTATTTAACTCAATATAGGTGGGAATATCTTACCTTAACGTTGATGACGAAAATCCCCTCTTGAAGCTTCCCAAAATCGCCCATGCCAAGTGAAAAATGAGAGAAGAATGGCCAAAATCCGATTTTTAAATAATCATTCTGCCCCAGCAGACCGCTTCTGCGGTTCCGCAGGTGCGGTCCAAATACCGCATATGCGGTCCTCCCTGGGCCACCCCAATCTCACTTCTGCGTCACGCCTCCCACAGATGCGGTCTCGCTTCTGCGGAACTATGACCGCATCTGCGGTTCTCCCCACGATGCCCTCGCCCGCTTCTGCGACCAGATCTCCGCAGATGCGGTCCCGCTTCTGCGGAACCTTGACCGCATCTGCGGCCTTCGAACCTTTGACCAGAAACCGCTTCTGCGGCTCCGTTTCCGCTTTTGCGGGGCCACAGCCCACCGCAGAAGCGAAAATACCAGCAACCAGATCCTTCAGCCCTCCTCCAAATTCCAAATTCGATCCGTTAACCATCCGGAATCCACCCGAGGCCCCCGGGACCTCAACCAAACCTACCAACCAATCCCAAAACACGCTACGGACTTGCTCGATGCCTCAAATTGCATCATACAACGCTAAAATCATGAATCAACCCCCCAATCCAAGCTTTATGAACTTTAGAACTTCCAACTTCTACTTTCGATGCTTAAACCTATCAAATCACATCCGATTGACCTCAAATTTTGCACACAAATAATATTTGACATTACGGACCTAGTGCAAATTCCGGAATCGGATTCCGACCCCGATATCAAAAGTCCACTTCCGGTCAAACTTCTCAAAAACCTTCAAATTTCTATCTTTAGCCAAATGGCTCCAAAATGACCTGCGGACCTCCGAATTCACTTCCGATCGCGCTCCCAACTCCAGAATCACCATACGGAGCTATTCACAGACTCAAAATCCCAAACGGACATCGATAACACTGAAATACACTTCAAGCCAAACTTATGAGATTCTTCAAAAATGCTAACTTCCACAATAGGCGCCAAAACGCTCCCGGGTTATCTAAAACCCGAACCGGGCATACGACCAAGTCCGAAATCATCATACGAACCTGTTGGAGCCTTCAGATCTCGATTCCGAGGTCGTTTACTCAACAATCCCATCCTAGTTCATTCTTCCAACTTTAAGCTTCCGAAATGAAAATTCTCTTTCCATATCAACTCTGGACTTCCCGAAATTCAATTCCGACCACGCGTACAAGTCATAATGCCCGAAATGGAGCTGCTCATGGCCTCAGGCTACTGAACGGAGCGCGAGAACTCAAAACAACCGGTCGGGTCGTTACACTATAATTGAAGCTTGAGTTGAATTCAAGGCATTGAGGTAAGTGTTTGGTCTAACCCTAGCTTGAGGGACTAGGAGTTGAGTCTTATTTGCTAATTGCTTCTTGTCGAGTACGACGTATAGGCATGGTGATGAGTATCTATACGTTGGTGTCTAGCATGACCGTGAGCCTTTAAATTGTGAATATCTTAATTTTGCTGTATTCCTCTTACCTTGGTGATGATTCCTATTTGTTGTGAAAAGCTTGTGAAAGGAAATTGTGACCTATGAACATCGAGGAGCATTGGCTCAAGTTATATTACAAATGTGAAAGTATATTGATGATAGGTGATAATAGGTAAATTAGACTATAATTAGGCCCTAAACAACCACATTTTTGTATAGCTTTTACAGTAAAAAGTGATAACAAAATGCTCTGATTTGTGCTTTCCATGCTTTGCAGGCTATATCCAATAAAAGAAGTCCGTGGAGTACTTTTGGGATCAATTACGAAAAAAAGGAGGCCAATCATACAATATCCACAAAGTGCACCAAGCGAAGGGACAAAACCAGAACTGAAGCTGGTCTGCCGCTGTCCGGGCGTAACCGCGGTAGGACCGCGGCAGAACACTACTGCAGATTCTGAAGGCCACTCTGGTCGCGGTCCTGGTGTAACCGCGGTAGGACCGCGGCAGGATGCGTAAACTTCAGGGACCAAAGTGCAAAACACGGGATTTTAAGCCCTAAACCCTATATTAAACGAAGGAAGCCGGCCAAGAAAGGGAGTGAACGCCACTTTGGAGTAAAAACACACACAGGATCGTGAGGAAGTGGAGAATTCTCAGTTTTCTTCATCTTTTTCTAGTATTTTCAATTGATTCAACAATCATGCAATTGTTTGATTACATCATGAGTGGCTAAACACCCATTGTTCTGGGGTGTGATTTAGCCATGAATATTGTTGTTTGATATTAGCTTGACCTTGATTATAATTCACCAATATATGGTTGTTTCTTCAATTTTGCGTTTAATTGCTTAATTGTCTGGCCAATAGTAAGGTTCTATTTACTATCTATGCTATGCTTGGGAAAGCCATGTTTAGATTAGAGAAGAATTGAAGAGAGCATGATCTTAACCCTTAGGGGGAGCGGATTTGTGGTTAGGATAGGAATATACCTAGTCACCATGCTTAATTAAACATCGTAATCTTAACGCGTTCTTAATAGATTGATTTCATAGGAATATAGGCGTTAATCTATTGAGAATAGATGAGTAGTACTTCGGGAGAAGGCTATAAGAGCATTTATCGATTAATTAGCAACCATGGGTGAATTATATGAAAGGGAGAGTTAATTAGAACACAATACGAATGGTGAATCGATCACAACTCTGGAATACTTGTCTCTACTGAATACACAACAATCAATTCGTTACTTGATAATTTAGTATTACTTAGAATCGTAGTATAGTATAATCATATTATTGGACTTTGATTTTAGCTGGACTGAATAACAATTTTAGTAATTCCGTGAGTAGTTTACACAAGTCTCTGTGGGTTTGACACTCAACTTATCATTATATTACTTGTCGACCGCGTATACTTGCGTGTGCGTTTGGGAGCAACAAGTTTTTGGCGCCATTGCCGGGGACTTGAATATTAACTACTTGCTAGTTTTTGCTTTAATTGCTTATTTCGTCTAGTCTAACGTTACTTGATTGTTGCTCAGATCTCAAGAACTTTGATTGAATGCGTAGGGTCAGAAGCCAGGACAGACTTCAAGGCTTTGATCCGGAACCTGAGGGAAC
Organism: Nicotiana attenuata; assembly: GCF_001879085.1. Classification (NCBI taxonomy): domain Eukaryota; kingdom Viridiplantae; phylum Streptophyta; class Magnoliopsida; order Solanales; family Solanaceae; genus Nicotiana; species Nicotiana attenuata. The sequence goes on from NC_031999.1 coordinate 24,546,636, forward strand.
ATTTCACAGGAGGTTGAGGGAAGCAAGGGACACGAATAATATTCAGGCACTTGTTCAATTTCCTGTAAACATGGCAAAGGAGCAACCTATGGCTGTTCAGGAGGTGGCAATGCCCAGCATTGCTAATGTCACCTCCAGTATCGTGAAGCCCAGGATCACTGGGCATTTTGAGCTGAAACAGAGCATGATCCAGTTACTTCATGCGAACCGGCAATTTATGGGTCTTCCACATGAGGATCCGCAGCAGCACATTCTGAACTTCTTGGAGATTAGTGATACTTATATCACTAACAGGGTCACTTCAGATTATGTGAGGCTCACACTTTTTCCATTCTCTCTATTGGGTGAGGCTAAGCGATGGCTAAAGGCAGAACCAGCTAACTCTATTACAACATCGAATGATTTGGCGAGAAAATTTCTAGCAAGGTTTTTTCCTTCAGGCAAAACTGCAAAGATCAGAAGTGAAATAGTGGCCTTCAAACAGAAAGCAGGTGAATCTTTATACTCAGCTTGGGAAAGGTTCAAAGGGCTACTCAGAGACTGTCCTCATCACAATCAGACGAATGAAGTGTTAGCTCACACGTTCATAGAAGGACTACATTCTGAAACAAAGATCGTGGTAGATGCTGCAGCTGGGGGTCAGGTGTTGGAGAAAAGCTTTGACGAGATATATGCATTATTGAACAAATTCTCCAAGAGCAATCCGGATTGGCAAGGAGAGATGGGCAGGCACACAGTGCAAAAGTCTGCAGGGGTTCTTGAGTTAGATGTCATTTCAGCATTATCACCGCAGATTGCTACACTGGCCAATCAAGTGAACCAAATGAATTTGAGTATCAACAAGCAGCAAACACAACCGGTACAACAGGTTCAGGCTTTTTGTGAAATATGTGGAGAAGGGCACACGAGCGACATATGCCCCGCAAACCCAGAGTTTGTCTGCTTTGTGGGTAATTCAAATAGGGGCCAAACAAACCAATATGGGAACACTTACAATCCCAACTGGAGGAACCACCCAAACTTCTCTTGGGGTGGAAACCAGGGCACTCAAAATCAATACAGGCCTCAAGCACCTCAACAATAATATAGACCACCTCAGGTTGAACAACAAGCGAATCCTACAAGTCACCTTGAAGACATGTTAAAAAAGGTGATGGCTGAACAGCAATCTCTCTCTCAGAAAGTGATGGCTGAACAGCAAGCCCTCGCCACAACAGTGAGAAATTTGGAGCGTCAAATAGGACAGCTTGCTAATGCTCAAAATACTAGACCAGCGGGAGCTCTTCCAAGTGACACTGAAGCCAATCCTAGGGCGATCCTTAATGCTGTGTCATTGAGAAAAAGGAGACAACTAGAGGAAGTTCTATCTAAAAAGAGGAAACAGGTGACTTTTAATGAGATGCCAGCCACTGTAGAATCAACATCAGAGAAAGCCAAGGAGCCAGAGAAGCCGGCTGGAGAGGCTGTGGCTGAGCAATCCCCACAATTGGTTGCAAGGCCACCACCTCCATTCCCTCAAAGACTGCAGAGATTACGAGATCATGCCGCATATAAAAAGTTTCTTAATATCTTGAAGCAGGTACAAATTTATATTCCATTGGTTGACATCTTTCAGAAAGTACCCAAATATGCAAAGTACATCAAGGACATTGTGGTGAATAAAAGGAGGCTAACCGAGTTCGAGACTGTGGCACTCACTGAGGAGTGCAGTTCCAGAATTCAAGGCAAGTTACCTCAGAAACTGAAGGATCCAGGTAGTTTCACTATCCAAATCACAATTGGTAAACATACTGTTGGGCGAGCTCTATGTGACCTTGGAGCAAGCATCAATTTGATGCCGCTATCTATATTCAGACAGTTGGGGTTGGGTGAACCACGCCCAACCACAGTTATCTTACAGTTAGCTGACCGCTCCCTTGCTCATCCTGAGGGAGTAATTGAAGATGTGCTTGTCCAAGTGGGGTCTTTTATATTCCCAGCTGATTTCATCATCCTGGATTACGAGCCTGATCAGGAAGTCCCATTTATTTTGGGGCATCCATTCTTAGCCACGGGCCGAGCTATTATGATGTTTGTGAAGGAAAGATGACAATGAGAGTGGGTGATCGAATGGAGGTCTTCAACGTTTATAGAGCACTCAAGTTACCAGCCCACTATGAAGAGTTGTCCATGATCTCTGTGGTAGAAGGTGATGCCACGTCGTTAGTACCTTATATGAGCCCTGCAGATCCTGTTGAACGTGTATTTATTAGGGACGTAGAAAATGGTGAAGATGAAAGGATGGGAGAAATCAAGCAAGTGCTGGATATGTCCTGCTGTTATGTACATGGGGTTAGAAAATTTGAAGAATTGGACAGGCCTGTCACTCTGACCCTCCCCAAGCCATCTATTGAAGAGGCTCCAAAGCTAGAACTCAAGCCACTTCTAGCGCATCTGCGCTATGCTTATTTGGGGAACTCAGAGAAACTGTCCGTGATTATTTCATCCAGCTTGACCAGCACTCAAGAAGAAAAATTGCTCAGAGTCCTCCGTGAGCATAAAAAGGCCATTGGGTGGACTATAGTTGACATCAAGGGAATTAGTCCATCGTTTTGCATGCATAAAATCTTTCTAGAGGACGGACACCGCCCCAGTGTAGAGCAGCAAAGGAGATTAAATCCCATTATGAAGGAGGTGGTGAAANACAAGGTATGTGAGGCTATCCCTTTCCTTCTTTTGCACGACTCCAATTGTACATAACGCAATGAACGAGCTTCCAAAGATACTCTACTCTTAGAAGCTAGCAGTACTTACATTGTTTCCCCTCTTATGGAACGATTGATGTTGATGTTGCTTCTCTTATTCTTATGTTGTCAATGTTATTGGTGCTTCCTGATTCTTATAAGGTTCATGGTGAAGAGTTAGTCCTAATAACGTGTACAGAGGATACCGACCTTACGTCACTCCGAAAGGTTTAGAACGTGAGTCCATGAGTCGAGCATGCATTATATATATATGTATCTATTTTACTCTACCGAGCCGCGCTATAGTCGGCCGGGTACGGCACCTATTGTGCAACCACTGATCAGTTGGGTTTTACCAAGCTCCACGTGGCCGGGTACGTTTTTACCGAGCCTATTACGGCCGGGTACGATATGATGATGATGATGCCCACAGAGGCGTATGTTTTAAAAGTTTATGTATATATACATATGTATCACGCATTTCATGTCAGTAGCCCTTAGAGGTACCCAGATGTTACAGGTTGTTTATTCTCTATCCCTGCTTACATTATTGTTCGTACTTATGGTTCCCTGCCTTAGATACTCAGTACTTTATTCGTACTGACGTCCTTTTATTTGTGGACGCTGCATGTCGTGCTGCAGGTCCTGATAGACAGGCAAGCGCAGCTCCCCCACCATAGTAGGCTGTCCAGTTCAGCGGTGATTGGCGAGATCCCTTCTTCGGACTTGCCTTGGTCTTGGTATGCATTTTTGTTATAGATATTATGGGTATGTCGGGGCCCTGTTCCGGCTATGTTGCAACACTTATGTTCCTTTAGAGGCTCATAGACAGATGTCGACTCATGTATAGTTTGGTAGGCCTTGTCGGCTGGTTTTTGTTGTATAGTCTCTCATGGTAGTGTGGTAGCTCGTACCTTATATATAGTTTCTTGATTGTCTAGTCATCCCATGTTATGTATGTTCATGCCATCATATTTTATTGTTGGTTGTCCATGACCCATGTCTACCATTTATATTGATCTCGTCAGCCCTAAAAGATAATAAAGAAGGTTAGATAAAATGTATGTTGGTGCTCGGTAAGTATGGCCGGGTGCTAGTCATGGCCCTCCAGTTTGGGTCGTGACAGTTAGCTAACCCATAGCTCTAGAATATTGTCTCCTCATTGAATTCGTCTCTAATATTCGCCATTTGTTTCCTCTGTTTCTTAATTTGTTACTCTAGATTAATTTTAATTAAATATTCATACGTTAGGATTCGCTTGAATAGATTAATTGTTTGGGTTTAATTTAGTTGATAGTTAATCACAAGTCCCTGTGGGTACGATATCTGGACTTACAATCCTATATTACTTGTCGACCACGTATACTTGCGTGTGTGTTTGGGAGCAACAAGTTTTTGGCGCCGTTGCCGGGATTTAGAAATTAACTATTTTACTAGATTAGATTTTTACTTTTTTTAATCTATTTATGTTTTTAATTTTAGTCTAGTGTAGTTAGTATTATATTTTTATTTTTTTTACATGGCATCTTTGAACGAAAAGTGGTGGGATAATAAGTATTCTTGTTTTTGTGATCCTTGTCCATATTGTAAAGGAACTCACTTGTGGCAATATTGTAAAAATATTCCCAATACCGAGTTGTGAGCACCATCTCCATCTTGTACTATTTGTGATGGAAATTGGAATAATTGTCCTAAGTGTTGTTATCCTACTCCAATCCCTCCTTATGTTGATTCAAATAATTCTTGTAAGTTTGACAGAAGTAACGAATGGGATGATGTGGAACACGATGTTCGCATTCTTGATATGCACGGGAAATTATTAGAGGAATATGGAGGTTTCCGTGAGAAAACTATGAATGAGATGCAACAATTTATAGGAGGAAGAGATGAACTGGGACAAGAGATCGATCAATTTGGAAGTTCTATTCACGAATTAGAGGCTCAATTGAGTGCAAAGGTTGATGCATGCAACGTCCAACAATTTAGTGATAAGTTGTGTGAAGCTGAAAAAGATCTTCTAGACCAAATTGAGGAGCTAAAACGGGAATATCAATTATTTTAACCATGTTCTTGTTGATGATGCTGAGGTTGAGGAAGTATATATTATTGAGGATGTCAAAATAATGCAATTTTGGAGTTAGAGCGTATTGGACCTCATTCTAAACACTTTTCAACATTGTGTTTGGTTGGTGACATGGAAATTGATCAAACCGAGCATATGGAGGAATCAATGGATGAGGAACAAAGTGTTTATATTCTGAAATTTGCCACACCAAGGAGACAACATTCCTCACTTAAAGGCCAAGAAGTGCAAGATGCGATACCTATTACTTGGTTTCTTTATTTTTACACCACCGCCCCAGGACCGTGATACAAAAGTTGATGCCAAATTGGGGGCGCAATTTATATCCTCAAAGTGGAAGGAAAAGTGGTGAAAGTGATGGTGTCGTGCCGCGACGTTAAATCAGGCGCTGGTTGGGAGGCAACCCAACATGTATATCTTTTAGTTATTGATTTTTCTTTAGTGTCAAGTTTTGTGTTGTTTTTGTTTTACAGAGTAGGGTAAGTCTGAGTACCCAAAGTTGAAGCTGAGGAGCATGTTTGAGCTTAAGTGTGGGGTCGTCCCGACCCTTAATATTGAGGATCATGTCCGAGCTAGGCCCGAGAGGGTCTCAGGGAGTATTTCTCACCCTTGTTTTAATATTTCTCTATGATCATGCATCGCGGACTATGCATAATATAAGTGTGGGGTGGGGAAACTACTTTCAGACTTTTCCCGACGATGGATATCTTTTGGACAATTTTCTTGAGGGATAAAAGTCCGATTTAAAAACACCAAAAAGATTTTTGTTTTTGTTTTATTTTATTTTTTTGAATAGCTAGGTAGTATTCTTTAGTTTTTCTTTAGGCACCAGTTCTTTTCCAAGGATGTAGCTCGAACCGGGCATTTTAATTTCTTTTTAGGAGTAGTTTAGGAAGAAACTGAGTCGTTCTGAGATACTCATTGACATGATTGATGCTGGCACATTAGGCTATGACATACATTCTGTTTTCCCGTGTACTTGGTTTGAATTGTGAAGCCTAAGTAAAGTAAATAGCCTATTTTGTGACGCCTTTTCTCAGTTGTTTGACTTGTATGCCACATAGTGCAAGGTTGTTTAAAGTTCTCAATTATGTGTGCTTTCTTGACTTGAGAGTTGAACAGAACCGTCTTGATTGAGTTATGTGCGACGTGTGTGTGAGGATTTGTGATTTTCTGTGCTATCCTGTATAGTCTAGAACTTGCCCCGTGTGTTAATTGAAGTGAAATTGTAAGTTGTGCTAATCTAGGAGATGACGTAGGCATTTTCTTGCTTGATCATGGATGTGCTTGTCACATAAAAATAAAATTTTACGTTGCTAGCCCCTTTGAGCCTATAGACCTTTCTTTGGCACCCACATTACAAGCCATACCCTTATTTTGTTCTTAATTTGATATTGATTGAACCTGTACCTCCTAAGGCACTTAGTCGCTAAAAGAAGTAAGGATAGATATTGGGGAGCATCTTTTGAGCGGAACCATGGAAGGCCCGTTGGTGCACTAAAGTTAAAATTAAAGGTCACTAGCCGATGAACTTTATTGTATGGAGTGTGTGGAGAAAAGAAAAGAAAAATGATAATGAATGTATATAGAAAAAATAAACACCTCCAATTCTTATGTGCTAGTGAAAAATAGAGAAGTGCTTAATTGAAAAGAGGGCTATGTTGTATGTGGCAAGTGGGTTGGTTGAGAAGAATATGAGCTTGAATTGTAAATGTAGTGTATTAAAGTGCTTAGGAGGGTGAGTCACTATTTCTAAATATATCCTACCCGTCCCTTAGCTTACATTACAACCTAAAAATCCTAATTGATCCTAGATTTGGCTAGCTTAAATTAGTAGAGATATCCACTACGGGCAAGCTTATGGTACGACCACGGGATGCATATGAATTCTTTGTGAGAGTGAGTGAATTTTGTTCAATTGTGTGATGTCCTTAAATTATATTCAAAAGTATATTTGAATGTGTGGACCAATTTATACTCATTTTTTCGTTTGTTGGTGAGGGCACATGATCTCATGAATGATTGGTAATGTTGTAAACTTTCTTGTTGGGTAAGTGCATGAATTGAGGGTGCTTAGTGGTTGCAAGTCGATTGTTGAGGTTGGGCAGTGACGAATAGGTTGCTGGAATTTATTGAACTGAAATATTTTACTTGGGTATGCTTAAACGGGAAGAATGTGAAATTTTGTGTGTTGATGCTTGTGTGCCGATATTGATTATAGTCTAGGGTATAGTGTGTGGGTAAAAGTTAAAGTCCTCCTCTATAATTGATACTTGTACGTAGTTGGGGGGTTTATTAAATTGTCCAATTGCCTGAGGACGAGCAACGTTTAAGTGTGGGGTGTTGATGATAGGTGATAATAGGTAAATTAGACTATAATTAGGCCCTAAAGAACCACATTTTTGTATAGCTTTTATGGTAAAAAGTGATAACAAAATGCTCTGATTAGTGCTTTTCATGCTTTGCAGGTTATATCCAATAAAAGAAGTCTGTGGAGTACTTTTGGGATCAGTTACGGAGAAAAGGAGGCCAATCATACAATATCCACAAAGTGCACCAAGCGAAGGGACAAAACCAGAACTGAAGCTGGTCTGCCGCTGTCCGGGCATAACCGCGGCAGAACACTGCTGCAGATTCTGAAGGCCACTCTGGCTGCGGTCCTGGCGTAATAGCGGTAGGACCACGGCAGGACGCATAAACTTCAGGGACCAAAGTTCAAAACACGGGATTTAAGCCCTAAACCCTATATTAAACGAAGGAAGCCGGCCAAGAAAGGGAGAGAACGCCACTTTGGAGTAAAAACACACACGGGATGGTGAGGAAGTGGAGAATTCTCAGTTTTCTTCATCTTTTTCTAGTATTTTCAATTGATTCAACAATAATGCAATTGATTGATTACATCATGAGTGGCTAAACACCCATTGTTCTGGGGTTGTGATTTAGCCATGAATATTGTTGTTTGATATTAGCTTGACCTTGATTATAATTCACCAATATATGGTTGTTTCTTCAATTCTGCGTTTAATTGCTTAATTGTCTGGCCAACAGTTAGGTTCTATTTACTATCTATGCTATGCTTGGGAAAGCCATGTTTAGATTAGAAAAGAATTGAATAGAGCATGATCTTAACCCTTAGGGGGAGCGGATTTGTGGTTAGGATACGAATATACCTAGCCACCATGCTTAATTAAATATCGTAATCTTAATGCGTTCTTAATATATTGATTTCATAGGAATATAGGCTTTAATCTATCGAGAATAGGTGAGTAGTACTTCGGGAGAAGGCTATGAGAGACTTTATCGATTAATTAGCAACCATGGGTAAATTATATGAAAGGGAGAGTTAATTAGAACACAATACGAATGGTGAATCGATCACAACCCTGGAATACTTGTCTCTACTGAAACACAACAATCAATTCATTACTTGATAATTTAGTATTACTTAGAATCGTAGTATAGTATAATCATATTATTGGACTTTGATTTTAGCTGGACTGAATAACAATTTTAGTAATTCCGTGAGTAGTTTACACAAGTGTCTGTGGGTTCGACACTCAACTTATCATTATATTACTTGTCGACCGCGTATACTTGCATGTGCGTTTGGGAGCAACATATATGAAATGATTAAACCCTTTGGAGCATTGGCTCAAGTGGTAAAGTGAGATATGAAATAAAAGTGAAAGAAAGAGAAAGAGTATTTAAATTATTTTCCCTTGCCGGGACGTTGAGATTACTGATGTTGTACCCTTGTCGGGATTTAATTGTTTAATTGTGTTCCCTTGCCGGGATTTCTATTATTATTTTGTTTATTCCCTTGCCCCTTGTTTGTGATTGTTCTTTGGGTGAGGAAGAGTGTAAAGCACGAAGGGTGGTGTCGTGCATTGTTTGTTTATTGTGAGGGAAGAGTGTAAAACACGAAGGGTGATGCCGTGCATTGTTTGCTATTGTGAGGAAAGAGTGTAAAACACGAAGGGTGATGCCGTGCCGCACGATGTACCATTCCATGCCAACTCTATTGATCATATGTGAGGAAAAAGAGTAAAAGCACGAAGGGTGATGCCGTGCACATTTTATTATTCTAATTGCTTTGGTGAGGAAAGAGAGTAAAAGCACGAAGGGTGATGCCATGCACGTTTTCATTATATTATTGCTTGGTGAGGACGAGAGTAAAAGCACGAAGGGTGATGCCGTGCACTTGTCTTTGATTTTCCTGATTTTTGCTGATAATTGAGTTATGTTGCCCTTTACTTCTATTTACTGATTTTCTTGTTGTTATCGGTTCAAGTGCATTAATTGTCTTATCCCACTATTACTGTGATTCTTTGTGATGGCATTTTCCTTTATTGTGTTACTTGTTATTATTGGCTCGAGGTATCCTTGTGCAACATTATGCCTTGAATTTATGCTATAATTGCTACATGTTTATGTGACTTAATTGCTACTTGACATTTAGAATACTAAATATTAAATTGCCTATTTGCTCCTTAAAGTCCATAATTAATTGCTACTTGTCAATACTTGTTTTCCTCAGTGATTCATAATTATTGTGTACTTGTTGTCTTATGAATTCGTATTAATTATTGCGTTTGTTGGAGTAAATTTCATTTGGAAGAACTGTTGACTTAATGAAATGGGAGCGGGTGGTACGCCTACCACGAGATTTAATGAAATAGGAGTGGGTGGTACGCCTACCACGAGATTTAATTATTGAAAAATTGGATCGGGTTGCACGTCTGCAACGAGATATGTGCTGATAGTGAAATCTATTCTTATTTCCCTTATCCGTGTTAGAGTTAAATTATGGATGTTCTTTATTATTTTCTTGAAATTCTGTATTATCTGCTTTCGCCGAAGCATGTTCCCCTCCCATTTAAAATGTTTGATCTTGTTATTTTCCCATTGTAGATATATACATATATAACTGTACAGGTTGATATGGTATTCCTGTCTAGCCCCGTCACTACTTCGTCGAGGTTAGGCTAGGCACTTACCAGCACATGGGGTCGTTGTGCTGATACTACACTCTGTGCTCTTTTGCACAGATCCAGGTCCCGAACAGTAGCAGTAGCTCGGGAGCCAGCCTTCAGTCCACTGAGACTCCGAGGTAGCCTTGCACGCGTCTGCAGGCCCGGCGTCTCCTCTATCTTATATTACATTCTGTTATCTCATGTTTCGAGACAAACAGTGTTATAATCCTTTCGAACGATTGTATTTAGTACTCTTAGTAGTCCGTGGATGATGTGACTCCAGGTTCTCGTTAGAGACATGTGTTGGTCTTCAGGATAGTTTGGTTTTATATTTTATTTAAGTCTTCCGCTTTAATTTCATATTCCGCTTTCATTTAAATATTTAACGCTTGTCGTTATGATATATAAAAGGATTTAAAATGAAATAGGTAGGGGTTTATGTTTTGTGGCTTGCCTATCTTTCACGAGTAGGCGCCATCACGACCCCCGAGGGTGGGGAAAGTCGGGTCGTGACAAGTTGGTATCATAGCCCTAGGTTACTCAGGTCTCACAATTCACGGACAAGCTCAGTAGAGTCTGAGGGATCGGTACGGAGACGTCTGTATTTATTCCTAGAGGCTACGGCGTTAGGAAAACTTCACACTTGTTCTCTCCTCTCATGCGGTTTTGTTTCTTAAAATGCTAAATTGAAACCTCTACTCTTGTCCCTTCGCGAATGGCGAGGTCATGTACCGCTTCTTCAGCTGAGCAGCAGCACAGACCAGTGATAGATCAGCTACGTCTTCAGAGGCTTTGTGGAGGTTGGATAAGTTTCACCAAGCTCGTCACTACTACATTCAGCGGTGCATCTACTGAAGATCCCTAGGATTATCTGAACAGTTGTCACGAGGTTCCTCAGAACATAGGGATTGTCGAGACCAATGGCGTTGATTTTGCTACATTTCGCTTGTCTGGATCCGCCAAGACTTGGTGGAGGGATTATTGCTAGACCAGCAGGATTACCAGCTTTGACTTGAGGACAGTTCACGCAGCTATTTCTGGAGAAGTTTCTCCCCATCACTCAGAGAGAGGTCTATCGGAGGCAGTTTGAGCGTCCCTAGCAGGGTTCTATGACTGTTACTCAGTACGAGATCAGATTCATCGACTTGGCTCGTCATGCTCTTATCATACTTCCCACCGTGAGAGAGAGTGAAGAGGTTCATTGAGGGACTCGTTCAGCTCGCTCAGTTAGCTAGAGGTGGAGGTAGAGGTATTAGAGGTGTAGGTAGAGGTATTAGAGGTGAAGGTAGAGATGCTAGAGGTGGAGGTAAAGGTATTAGAGGTGGTGGTGCAAGTGTTGTTCTGGTTTGTGGTAGAGGAGCTTCGGTTTTATTTTGCGCCGTATTTGGTCATGCCTAGTGATTCATTGAGTGTTCCTGTTTATGTGTCTACACCGGTGGGTGATTCTATTGTGGTCGATCGAGTCCATCATTCTTGTATTGTGGTGATTGGAGGTCTTGAGACTCGTGTAGATTTGTTGCTTTTAGACATGGTTGACTTTGATATTATATTGGCGATGGACTGGTTATCACCTTACCACTCTATCTTGGACTGCCATGCCAAAACTGTGACCTTAGCTTTATCGGGTATGCCTCGTTTAGAGTGGAGAGGGACTCCTAGTCATTCTACCCGCAGTGTTATCTTGTATATGAAGGCTCGGCGTATGGTCGAGAAGGGGTGGTTGGCCTATTTGGCATATGTTCGTGATTCTAGTGCTGAGGTCCCTTCTATTGATTCTGTGCCCATTGTTCGTAAGTTTCCTGATGTTTTCCCTTCAGACCTGTCGGGTATGCCACCCGACAGGGATATTGATTTCTGCATTGATTTGGCTCCGGGCACTCAGCCCATTTCTATTCCGCCGTATCGTATGGCCCCACCTGAGTTGAAAGAGTTAAAGGAACAGTTGCAAGATTTGCTTGAGAAGGGCTTCATTAGGCCCAGCGTTTCGCCTTGGGGTGCGCCGGTATTGTTGTTAAAAAGGAGAATGGGTCAATGAGAATGTGTATTGATTACCGGCAATTGAGCAAGGTTACAATCACGGATAGGTATCCATTGCCGAGGATTGATGATTGGTTTGATCAGCTTCAGGGTGCCAAGGTATTTTCAAAGATTGACTTGAGATATGGCTACCATCAGTTGAGGATTAGGGCATCCGATGTCCCTAAGGCAGCTTTCCGCACTCAGTACGTGCATTATGAGTTCTTGGTGATGTCATTCGGGTTGACAAATGCCCCAGCATCTCTTATGGATTTGATGAACCGAGTGTTAAGGCCTTATTTGGATTCGTTCGTGATAGTCTTCATGATGATATTTTGATAAATTCCCGCAGCCGAGAGGAGCACGAGCAGTATCTTAGAGTGGTTCTTCAGACTTTGAGGGATAGTCAGTTGTACGCCAAGTTTTCGAAGTGTGAGTTCTGGTTGAGTTCAGTTGAATTTCTGGTTCATGTCGTATCAGCACAGGGTATTCAGGTGGACCCAAAGAAGATTGAGGCAGTCGAGAACTGGCCTAGACCAGCATCAACTACAGAGATTCGAAGTTTCTTAGGATTGGCAGGCTACTATCGTCGGTTCGTAAAGGGTTTTCATCTATTGCAGCCCCGATGACAAGGTTGACCCAGAAGGGTGCCCAGTTCAGATAGTCGGATGAGTGTGAGGCGAGCTTTCAGAAGCTCAAGGCAGCTCTGACTACGGCACCGAGGTTGGTTTTGCCCACATGTTCAGGGCCTTATACAGTCTATTCTGATGCTTCTCGTGTTGGGCTTGGTGCAATGTTGATACAGGATGGCAAGGCTATTGCTTATGCTTCGCGGCAGTTTAAGATTCATGAGAAGAACTATCCGGTTCATGATTTGGAGCTGGCAGCCATAGTTCACGCCTTGAAGATTTGGAGGCATTATCTGTGTGGTGTGGCACGTGAGGTGTTCGCAGATCGCAAGAGTCTTCAGTATTTGTTCAAGCAAAAGGAGTTGAATTTGAGGCAGAGGAGGTGGTTGGAGTTGTTGAAGGATTATGATATCACCATTTAAAATCATCCAAGAAAGGCCAATGTGGTGGCCGATGCTTTGAGTAGGAAGTCAACACATTTCATTCCTGTGGCAGTCTCCTATTCTTCTGAGAGGTTAGCTGAGATCTACATTCGGGAGATTGTTCGCCTTCATGGTGTGCCCGTATCTATCATTTCAGACCAGGGTACGCAGTTTACCTCGCGCTTCTGGAGAGCAGTACAACGAGAGTTGGGCACGCGGGTTGAGTTGAGCACAGCATTTCATCCCCGGACGGACGGTCAGTCCGAGCGGACTATTCAAATCTTAGAGGATATGCTCCGGGCTTGTGTTATTGACTTTGGAGGTTCGTGGGATCAGTTCTTGCCTTTAGCGGAGTTTGCCTACAACAACAGCTACTAGTTGAGCATCCAGATGGCTCCTTATGAGGCCTTATATGGTAGGCGGTGTTGGTCTCCGGTTGGATGGTTTGAGCCGGGAGAGGCTCTATTGTTGGGTACGGATATGGTTTAGGAGGCCTTGGACAAGGTTAGGATCATTCAGGATAGGCTTCATTCAGCTCAGTCCAGGCAAAAGAGCTATACAGACCGCAAGGTTCGAGATGTGGCTTTCATGGTTGGTGAGCGGGTATTACTCCGAGTGTCGCCTATGAAAGGCGTGATGAGATTTGGGAAGAAGGGCAAGCTTAGCCCTAGGTTCATTGGTCCATTTGAGATTCTTGACCGAGTGGGAGAGGTGGCTTATAGACTTGCTTTGCCGCCGAGCTTATCAGCCGTGCATCCAGTGTTTCATGTGTCCATGCTTCGGAGGTATCACGGTGATCCAGCCCACGTGTTAGATTTCAGCACTATCCAGTTGGACAAGGACTTGTCTTATGAGGAGGAGCCGGTAGCTATTCTAGACCGGTTGGTTCGTCAGTTGAGATCCAAGAGTTTCCCTTCTGTTCGTGTTCAGTGGAGAGGTCAGCCTCCTGAGGCATCGACCTGGAAGTCTGAGTCCGATATGCGGAGCCGTTATCCTCATCTTTTCCCCGACTCAGGTACTTCTTTCTTCTGTCTGTTCGAGGACGAACAGTTGTTTTAGAGGTGGAGAATGTGACGACCCAAAGGGTCATCACCTATTTTCTTACCCATTCTGTGCTTCCGAGGCCTTGAAAAACCTCATTTAGAGTTGCCTTGATTTGCGTGCGCAGTCCGGGCGCGTAGCTGGAAAACTTAAATATGAAATTCTGTGAAAAATGCTAAATTTTGGTGTTAAAATGAATAAGTTTGACTTTGGTCAACATTCTAGGAAACGGACCCGGACCCGTGATTTGACGGTCCCGGAGGGTCCGTAGGAAAATATAGGACTCGAGCGTATGCTCGGAATCGAATTCCGAGGTCCCGAGCCAGAGAAATGAATTTTTAAAGGAAATTGTTTTTCTGAAATTGTTAAGGAAAATTAAAATGGAAATTGATTAGAACGTGTTGGTATCGGGCCCGTATTTTAGTTTCGGCTCCCGGTACAGGTCTTATATGTGATTTAAGATGTTTCTGTAAAGATTGGTTGAAATCGGACTTCGTTTGACGTGTTTTGGGCTTAAAGTTCTAAATTTGAAACTTAATGAAGTTTGAAGAAAAACTCTTGATTTTGAGGTTTGATTCATTGTTTTGATGTTATTTTGGTGATTTGATCGCACGGTTAAGTTCGTAGGATATTGTTGAGTTAGTGCATGTTTTTGGTTAGGAGCCCCGAGGGCTCGGGAGTGTTTCGGAGGTGTTCCGGAGTGGTTTTGGACTTATGAAAATAGCAGATTTGGCTCAGCTGTTGCAGACACCATTTCTACTTCGCGTTCGCGATGCATCTTCCGCGTTCGCGAAGCTTTGATCTTTCTTTCATCGCGTTCGCATCCCTGCCTCGCGTTCGCGTAGGGTTATTTGACCCTGAGGTCTTAGCTTTCTTTCCTCTTCGCGTTCGCAAGCATATATTCGCGTTCGCGTAGCTTTGCAGGATTCCTTCATCGCGTTCGCGTGATGGCCCACGCATTCGCGTAGGTCAATTTCTGGGCCACAACCCTTTTACTCTCCGCGTTCGCATTCTTCCTCTCGCGATCGCGATGGTCCGTTAAGTGTACTCATCGCGAACGTGACCAGCCTGTCGCGAACGCGATGAGTAATTTCGTCCAGTTATTTTTAAAACCCGAAAACAGAATCATTACGGGATTTCACCATGTTTTCACCAAAACCTTTCTTCTCCAAGCTCTTGGGCAACCATTGAAGCAATTCTTCATCAAAACCTCTTGGGTTAGTAATTCTTAGCTTATTTTCTTCCATTTCCTTCAACATCTATTGAAATTCTAGGTCTAAAACATGTGATTTAAGGTAGAAAATTGGGTATTTGGGTAGAGTTAGGGCTTTCTGATTTTTCTTGATTTAGACCTCGTTTTGGAGTCGAATTTGAAAATAAATTATATATTTGGGCTTGTGGGTGAATGGGGATTTGATTTTGGTCCGAACCTTGTGTTTTGACCAAGCGGGCCCGGGGTCTATTTTTGAGTTTTTGGAAAAAATGATGGAAAAGCTATAATTAGGCATTGGGTTCGTATTGTTTAGCATTTATTGATGTATTGAAGTCATTATTGTATAGATACAATTGATTTGGAGCCAAATTCGAGAGGAAAGGCTGTTATTGAGGATTGAATTGGCCGTGGAAGTTTGAGGTAAGTGTTTGGTCTAACCCTAGCTTGAGGGACTAGGAGTTGAGTCTTATTTGCTAATTGCTTCTTGTCGAGTACGACGTATAGGCATGGTGACGAGTATATATACGTTGGTGTCTAGCATGACCGTGAGCCTTTAAATTGTAAATATCTTGATTTCGTTATATTCCTCTTACCTTGGTGATGATTCCTATTTGTTGTGGAAAGCTTGTGAAAGGAAATTGTGACCTATGAACATCGAGGAGCATTGGCTCAAGTTATATTACAAATGTGAAAGTATATGAAATGATTAAACCCTTTGGAGCATTGGCTCAAGTGGTAAAGTGAGATATTAAATAAAAGTGAAGGAAAGAGAAAGAGTATTTAAATTATTTTCCCTTGCCGGGACGTTGAGATTATTGATGTTGTACCCTTGCCGGGATTTAATTGTTTAATTGTGTTCCCTTGCCGGGATTTCTATTATTATTTTGTTTATTCCCTTGCCCCTTGTTTGTGATTGTTGTTTGGGTGAGGAAGAGTGTAAAGCACGAAGGGTGATGTCGTGCATTGTTTGTTTATTGTGAGGAAAGAGTGTAAAGCACGAAGGGTGATGTCGTGCATTGTTTGTTTATTGTGAGGAAAGAGTGTAAAGCACGAAGGGTGATGCCGTGCATTGTTTGCTATTGTGAGGAAAGAGTGTAAAGCACGAAGCGTGATGCCGTGCCGCACGATGTACCATTCCGTGCCAACTCTATTGATCATATGTGAGGAAAGAGAGTAAAAGCACGAAGGGTGATGCCGTGCACATTTTATTATTCTAATTGCTTTGGTGAGGAAAGAGAGTAAAAGCACGAAGGGTGATGCCGTGCACTTATCTTTGGTTTTCCTGATTTTTGCTGATAATTGAGTTATGTTGCCCTTTACTGCTATTTACTGATTTTCTTGTTGTTATCGGTTCAAGTGCATTAATTGGCTTATCCCACTATTACTGTGATTCTTTGTGATTGCATTTTTCTTTATTGTGTTACTTGTTATTATTGGCTCGAGGTATCCTTGCGCAACATCATGCCTTGAATTTATGCTATAATTGCTACATGTTTATATGACTTAATTTATATCTGCTTTCCCTGAACCATGTTCCCCTCCCATTTAAAATGTTTGATCTTGTTATTTTCCTGTTGTAGATATATACATATATAACTATACAGGTTGATATGGTAGTCCTGTCTAGCCTCGTCACTACTTCGCCGAAGTTAGGCTAGGCACTTACCAGCACATGCGGTCGGTTGTGCTGATACTACACTCTGTGCTCTTTTGCACAGATCTAGGTCCCGGACAGTAGCAGTAGCTCAGGAGCCACTCTTCAGTCCACTGAGACTCCGAGGTAGCCTTGCACGAGTCCGCAGGCCCGACGTCTCCTCTATCTTATATTACATTCTGTTATCTCATGTTTCGAGACAAACAGTGTTATAATCCTTTCAAACGATTGTATTTAGTACTCTTAGTAGTCCGTGGATGATGTGACACCAGGTTCTGGTTAGAGGCATGTGTTGGTCTTCAGTATAGTTTGGTTTTATATTTTATTTAAGTCTTCCGTTGTCATTTAAATATTTAACGCTTGTCGTTATGATAGATAAAAGGATTTAAAATGAAATAGGTAGGAGTTTATGTTTTGTGGCTTGCCTAGCTTCCACGAATAGGCGCCATCACGACTCCCGAGGGTGGGGAAATCCGGGTCGTGACAGGTTCGGGCTTCAAATGATCTCAAAGTGTCCAAATCTGTTCTTATTTCCCTCAAGTGCCCCTATCATCTTCAAAATTGTTTCGATGCTTCATGACTAAACTAACTTTTGAGCCCAGGCTGAGAATTACGCATGCATGTCATGTCACTAGAGTCAACAGGAAAAGAACTGTAAAAAGAACAGAGAACTAAACAAAATGACTAGAAATAACAGAAAACAAAAAATTGCATTAGACAGATGGTGAAAGGGTTTGAACAACAAAACAAGCAAACTAAACTGGGGTCACAAACCTAGAACAAACCTAGACAACACTAAATGAGTTACTACGACTAAACAAACTAGGCAAAATAAAAGGATAGAAGGGTCTGAGTCACAAGACAATATCCGGATTACAACCCTGAAAATAACCCGGACAACAGAAATGACGACAAAATAAACCACCAAGACTCCCCCTGGCTAGCCAAGAAAGGAGCATCTTTCCGATCACCAAGCTCAACATCTTAGCCACTGAATTCTGCATCACCAATGCTAGGACCTTCACAAGTCTCCATCACATTGTTCTTAACAAATTGCTTTTGGGTTCCCTTTGCATGCTCGTTCTTAGGATCAACTTCTGATAACGTTGAAAGCTTCGTAGCACGTGGACCTCCGAGGATCTCAGAAGAATTCTCATATTCCTTTTCAAAATAAATCATACCCACCATATGCGTCTCATTGTGCACAGGTGATGGACTTTGGCTAGTGTCTGCTCCATCTGGATTTTGCACGACAATGTCACCTGCATCAATAAGCTTCTGAATTGCTTTTTTCAGATGCCAACACTTCTCTATGTCATGCCCCGGGGCATCTGAACAATATGCGCACCTTTGAGAAAAATCAAACTTCTTTGGAAGAGGGTCTGGCATTTTATCTGAATCAGCTTCAACATGTCCAATTTCCTTAGCCCCTGGAACAGACTGGCATATGACTCCCCCAATGGAGTGAAGGTTTTATTTCTCTACAACCTCTCATTCTTAAATGCTTGATTGGTCCGGAAACCTGATCCAGGAGGGTTTCGGTAGGCTCGTGGGGGCGGGTAAGACATGTGGGGAAGTGGTGTGGGCCATTGCAGGCCTCGTGGGTGTGAAGCATATGGTGGTGCATTGCGGACAGCGTACTGGGAAAGTGATGTACGACTTTGGGGTTTCTGTAGAGAGAATAGTAGCATTGGGGAGGGTCATCTGGTGCACAAGGATATCCATGGGGCCGATGTCGAGGCTGAAAGTGTTGAGCAGGAACGCCCAGCGGATCATCTTTTCTATTTCACTTTATTCTACTCAAACTTACTGGGATGTTCTGAATGTCTTTCATAGTATCTTTCAATGCGAATAACTCATGATTTTGCCTGACTTGATTCCCTCTTCTACCATTTCCCCCATTTTTAACACATCATTGAATGGTTTACCCAAGGTCGGAATCAAATGACTGAAGTAGGTGGGCCCCTGAGCTTGTAGGAAAAGCTCAACCATTTCTTCTTCACCAATCATGGGGATGACTCGAGCAGCTTGCTCCCTCCATCTGAGTCCAAACTCCCTAAAGCCTTCCTCTGGCTTCTTTTCCATTTTAGATAGGGAGGAGCGGTCTGGGGTAATGCCTAATTTGTATGGAAAGTGTCGAACAAAATCTTGAGCCATGTCACCCAATATAGGCCACTTACCGACATCTTGACGATTATGCCACTCTAAAGCTGCCCAGTCAAGCTCTTACTGAAATATGCCATCAACAAGTCATCTTTCTCTCCAACACTTCTCATTTTACTGCAATAAACCCTCAGGTGGGCTACCGTATCTCCACACCCATCATACAAGTTAAATTTTTTCACTTTAAATCCCGCGGGCAGGCGAACGTCAAGGGACACAGACAATTCTTTGTAAGCCATGTTACCCTGGTCTCCCATTCCTTGCTTGTTCTTTAAGGACTGTTCTATGTCTTTCAGCTTCCTGGGTATCTCATTTTGCCCTTCTCTTCCTGTGAATTTTTCATTTTCAACATGAGGCTCATCCCGCGGGCTCTGCTTGTATGAGTTGGGAACCTTGTGGGCAACCTCTGAGGGGTAATATTGGGCACCATGAGCTTTGAGTGGGTATTTATTGTCGGGGATAGTGGATGTGACAGGAGGGCACTTTTGGGAAAAGATAGTTGGGGGACGAGTGATGGAGCTACTAGGGTGGTTGGGAAAGCTGTGATAAGCGGGTGGATCTGGAGAGTATGTAGGATCATTTAGCACTATGACCGGAGTTTGGGTAAGGGTAGCATCTAAGAAGCTAGGTGGTGGCGGGGGTGGTGCCTTCCCAGTCATCCAGGCCTGATACATGTCCGTCATGTGTTGTCTTAACATTCTTACCTCATCAGCCAAACCAGTGTCCTTTTCAACCAACTACTTTCGGGCACCGGTATCAACCAACTCAATTCTGTTGTTGTCCGCCATTGCCTTTTATGTTGTGGAGAGGAGTTACTACTTCGAGAGCCACAAACCAACCACCTTTCTGCTTTGAAGATATCAAAAGGAACAAAATGAGGTCATCCCGTTAGCGTTAGGGCATTTAACAGCAAAAATATCACATTGCGTGCAATGCACCTAGCAATAATTAATGGTTCTAGAATGACTTCGAGGGTCATAAAGTCACTTGGCATCATCCTAATTTGTCCACTTGAATCTTCTCTTTTCTTTTCTTTCCTTGCACTTCTTAGCTCGCTCATTTTCCTTCCCCTTTTTTTTTTCTTTCTGATTATCGCTCTTTTTCTTCCCTCTCATTTCTCACATCCCATGATTTCATCTCTCTTTTTTTCCCTTTCTTTTTTATTTCTCTTTTTTTTTTTGCCTTTTTTCCTTTTCCTTTTAATAAAAAAAAAATGATTCGATCGAACCCTATGTAGGTTGCCTACGTATCATGACGCCGCATGAATCAGATCTTTGCGTAGTTCTGGAAGATTGGGAATACACTAAACAAACTGACGTCCTCTTTTTTTCTTAATGACTACTTTGACGAGATAAGGAAAAGAAAAGAAACAAATCTCTCTTAACGGATTTATTTACAAACTATTCTAAACTCAAGCTTAATGGATTTTTTTTTTCTTTTGACACAAATTCTCTATTAAGGAAAAATTCCTAGAAGAGAAAAATATTTTTTGACTTTTTTTAGGAAGGAAATCATGTTGTTTTCTTTTTCTTCTATGTACAATGTCCTAAAGTTCTAATGAAAATAAAAGGATTTTTTTTTTCATTTTTCATTAGTTTCCCAAAGAAGAACCTCAAAAGAAAATCTTTTTTTTTTGGATTTTTGAAATTAATACCTTAAAGAAAACTCTTTAAAGAGGTACTAAAAAAATTCCCTCTTTTTTTTTTTTGAATTTTTAGTCCTAATATATTAAAGGAAATATAAAAGCAAAAATTTTCTAATTGGAGTTCTAGATATTAACTTCCAAAGGAGAAACACCTCAAAAGAGATTTTTTTTTTTTTAAAATTCTAGAATTGGTATTCTAAAGAAAACTTCCCAAGGAAATAAAAACGGAAAATCTCTTTTTTTTTGTTTTTTTATAACATACTTTTACTTTTTTTTTTTTACAAAATAGTAAATAAAATAACAAAAGACTCGACATTACTGTACAAAACTAGAAGGTAAAAGACAACTTAAAATGAAAAACAGACTCAAAACACAAAAAGAAAAATTTCCGTAAGCAACTCCTGAATGATCCTGACTGGATGGTCTCGGGGTGTCTGCCCTGTATGAGAAAACTTTAAACCAACACTATGTGAGACAATAACACTCCCTACTGGACACATGCAAGACATGATTTATTTTGCAAAATGGCTTATTTGGCCAAAAGGTGGCTAAAAGTGCAAAATTTGGCTAAGACCCCGCAAAGCCAAGAACCTAAGATTTACTAGGAAGACCGGACCCTATGTGGGTTGCCTACGTATCACGCTTCGAAAGACGAGAATCAGGTATGCATAGTTCGGGCAATTTGGATATGGGCGAGAATTTAAAAAAAAAACAACTAATTTAGAGAAAATATTTTTTTGTCTTTTCCTTGAAAATGATGAAACATGCAAAATCTTTTTGGATTTTCTTTTTCTTTTTTTTTTCCTTCGAGTTTTGGAAAATGATGAAAAAAAATGCAAAATCTTTTTGAATTTTTCATGATTTTTTTTTTGACTTTTTCTTAACTAAAATGTAACAAAAAACATAACTAGGCCCTACTTGCTTTATTTTCACACTTCATCCTCTCTTTTTTTCCTTTTTCCCTTCTAATTTCCTCTTTTTCATTTGTCCTCAACTATCATTGGTCTACCAAATGACCCTTTTACCCTTGAAAATTGTAACATGTAGCACATAGGATGCATCAGAATGGTCTTTTCATTTCGGGTACACCTGTCCTAGACAGACCCAACCCCTGTGTTGAGTCTCCAAAGTCAAATGCACATGATGCAAACAAGCGTTCCTACTAGGGATCCGGCATGAGGCTGAGTTATTCTAAGTTCAAAACCTGGGTATATTGTTCTAGACTTGTGTACCCGAGCGGACAACTCGAGCCGGGGAGGGGGCTACGTACCGGGAACCAAAAGGCCATCCGGCTTAGTAACTTGTCCGAACCTCTTTCTTATTTCAAGGTATGACACTAACAGAATAGGGAGTCATGGCCAACGTGCACATCCCCGAAGATGAGAAGAGAAGGGTTCCGTAGCAGTTTATATACAATTCAGATAATATCAAAGCGGTAAAAGCAACATTTAGCACAATAGGCCCAAACATGTAATAAAATCAGATAATAGATAAAGCCAAATATAACAATTCATCTAAGCTCGAATTCTGAACCCTGAACCCTGAACCATAAGTTCTGGGTTCTTCTCCCCAGTGGAGTCGCCAGAGCTGTCACACCTCCTTTTTCCTACACCCGTAAGGGAGTATAAGGGAGTTTTTTCCAACTTAAAGTGACAACCGAAACGGAATTATTTATTTATTAAATTCAGAGTCGCCACTTAGGATAATTTATGGTGTCCCAAGTCACCGGTTTCAAATCCCAAATCGAGGAAGGTTGACTTTATTTATGGTCTGCGAACACAAAAATCTGGGTAAGGAATTCTGTTAACCTGGGAGAAGGTGTTAGGCACTCCCGAGTTTTGTGATTCTAGCACGGTCGCTTTGATCATACTTGGCTTATTAAATTGTTTAATTACTCATTTTAGAACCTATGTGCTTTTGCCTCTTTCATCGCTTTTAATTAAGAAAATTATCTTGAAACCGGTTACGCGTACGTATACCCATTTGTTTGGTGCGTCAAAATCGTGTCACGCGAATGTGTCCACAATTAATAACGCTTTATTATTATTAAGAAAGTTTGGCCGAAGTTGCGCGAACGCATACTCCGGTTTTGTTTTTTAGGAATCGTAATCATGTCACGCGAACGTGTCCACAACCACGATAGTATATTAGATGTGCCTAAAGCAAACTACGAACATTTGTCATTTTAATAGCTAGGTTATGAAATTAATACGAGGGCCATGCATTTTTAAATTTTATTTGGCACGGCACACCTCAATTCTAATTTTAAAAGGGAATTCAAACTAAACTTCGGAGGGCCATAAACTATTTATATTATCTAATATGGCACACCTCCTGATTTAATTGGCGAAATTTAATTAACTAAGGGAAAGAATTTTCACTACTTTTGGACTAAATATTTGGACCAACTTCAGACTAAAAGACCAACATGAGAGAGCACGAGCGGATGGCATGATGATTTGAAAATAACGCGAAGGAGCCTTGGGCTTGAACAACTGGCCCTGCGTGTAAAGTAGTGTGGCTGGTCTTCACTTCCAAGCCCAACATGAGCCCAGGTCTTTGGAGGATTGAGCAATAACGAGTGCTGGACTCGAGGTTGAGTCCCCAAGCATGCAGGATATCAGATTATGGATGAACGGGCGTGAGCCCAATTTTATTAGCAAAAGGGAATGTCACACAAGCAGACTTGGGCTGGCCTTGGTTTTCATTAATTGGGCCAATGTTAGGCCCAAGTCTCAGAACCCAAACCTTGGGCACAATCAATTACTTGCAATTCAATTAGTAAACCATATGAAACAGGAAATGAAACTGACCTTTGTTCTCCGAATTTAAACTATTCAGCTAAACATTCTGATTTATAACTAGCCTATCTAACTTAAACATGCTCATAATCTACACCAAAATAAACTGATGTTTCTGAATTTTTAACCCATTAGCTAAACATTCTGAATTGAATCAACAGCAAAATGAACTCACATTTGCTTCTATTATTAGAATACTCTGGATCATTTCCCTCCCCTTAAACACCCACGAAATTCAAGAACACATTCAACCAAACCATTATATAGGTACATAATCAACCAAGCACAACTAACATGCTACCAAAACTTAAATGAATTTCATAGCAGACAAAACCCAACACCATTCACATTACAGGATTCCTCAAGACTGCATATATGGTTTGGACTTTAATTCAATTAACAAATTGTCCCTCAAAGCTTAGATCAGTCCCAAATCGAATACAAGGCAAAAGTTTACCTACCTAAAACAGAACTCAACTAAACAATATAACACACCAAGTAGGAGAAAAAATTCAAAATAAAACATGACTGAATCAGTAGAAACGACTAGTTGTTATGCTTTAAACTCTCATTTCCATCTTCAAACTAAAACTTACATCAAGTAAAGTTCAGAAAAATGTACCTGAAATTCAAAACAAAACAGAAAAATAAGGGATCAGCAGCAAACAGTAGCAGCCAGCCCAGATTCAGCAATTGAAACAGTGAAAATCCACTCAGAAGAATCAATAGAACAGTAAACCAATCAGCAAACATAAATCAGCTCTTTTCAATACCCAAGTTCAATCCATTTCCAACCCAGATAAATCAGAAATTGCTTCAGACATTCAAAACCTCAAGAATTATAGAAGGAAATTCAATGGAACAGTAGTTTTCTATGAAAAGTCCTAGCCGTTTTTTGATTTTTTTTTTGAATTTTTGTCTCTTAATTTCTGCCTTGAAATGCAAGATAGAGTGCCTTTATAGGCAAGACATTAGGGCAGCAACAATTACATCAATCTTGCTCTTGTGCCCCTTTCTAATTTTCGTTTTAGCCTAGCTACCCCTTAGTCTAATTTCAGATTTCAAAACAACCCCTTCCCCAGCTTCCTAGAAGCTTCCTAATCAGTTACCCAAAGATTCCCTTACCTAAACTACCCAAACTACCCCTCAAGCCCCTGAATATTACTCTCAGCCAATTACCTGGTTCAAGTAGACCTAGTGTTTCAATTCTAAGTCTGGGCTAACCCCCCTTTCCTTTAGACCCAAAAACAAATCCAGTTCACAAAATTAACTGGGCAGAAAATAGACGGGCAGAAGAATCCACTAGACCCTTGGACCAAGTATTCTCAATTTAGCCCACAACTTAAAAAAACAGCAATTGAACAAAAACTAATACAACGAGTCCAACTAAACTAAGAAAAAATAAAAAAAAGGCAATTAACCCCTACTGAACTAGAATGAACACATGCAAACAATTTTTAAGAAAACAGACGGATAGAAGAAAAGAAGATAACAATGGGATAAGAAAACGGACAACAAATAACAACAGAAAAAGAAAAATACCTAAAGAAATGCCTCGGACAGAAAAATGGCGACGAATCCTCAAACCCTTCAAATCTTCGGCTAAATCTGAGATTAATCATGTGTTTTTCATCAAAACACATGAATAAATTCAGAGGGAACCTAAAATCTTCACAGAAATCTTGGCTTAGCAAATTTGGGATTTTAGGGTTAGGTTTTGATCTAAGATTCGAGGAGTTTGGGCAAGATTCGAGGGAAACTGGTCTGTGATTTAGGAAGAGGGGGTCATGGGGCTTGTGGGGTGTAATTTTGGTGGCGAACGGAGGTGGAGCCACCGGTGGATGGTGGTGGGAGAAGGGGCGGCGGGTTAGGGTTCTAACTCAGTCTCTGAGAGACAAGGGAAGTGAGGGAGACGAGATGGGGAGAGGGGGGTAATGGGATTCAGACAGTAATATACCCACCCCACCCCCACTTCAGGACCGTTTGATCATATCAACTCAACGGCCCAGATCAAAAGCTAGCCTAAACAGGGTCGTTTGGTTCGTTTGGTGGGGGACCGGTTCTGGGCCTTAGTTAAACGGGTAATGGGCGGGTATTTGGGGCAATTGGTGGGAAATTGTTTGGGCCTATGCAAATTAAGTCAAGGCAGCCCAACCTGCTTTCTTCTTCTTTTTTTTTCAATTTTTCTAATTTCTTTTAAACTAAGAATAAACCTAAGTTAATTCCTAATCCAAATTATCTAATCAAATTAATTACCACAAATAATACTCACTACTATCAATTAAAATCAAATTAAAGAAAAAACTACCAAAGTTCAAAACTAAAATGAAAAAGTGTAAAAATAGGCTATTTTTTGAGATTTTTCTATTTTTGTAAAACAACTAATTTGTTAATCAATCCTAAAATGTCGAATTAAATCCTAAATGCAAATGCAACATATTTTTGTATTTTTCATAATTTAAACAAAATTAACATGTGCAGGCAAATGCAAATAATTAACAAAAAATGCTACAAAAATCCGCAAAATTGCAAACAATGGAAAAATTTGTTTTGTTTTGAATTTGTGGGAGTAATTCATATAGGGCAAAAATCACGTGCTCACATCCTCACCACGGCATTCCGGATCAGATGCTGGGACAGAGATTCTATATGGGTTTGGCTGACAGTCTGAAAGCCAATGTAGATGCTTCTGTCGGGGGTGCATTCTTGAGCAAAACCTTCACAGAGTGTAAGATTCTTCTTGACAAGATGTCTCAAAATTCAGGCTGGATGACGAGAGACACAACACTCACGTCAATAGTGCATTCTATCTCTCTTAACCCAAACAACACAAATGCAAAAAACATAGCCACTCTTATGACCCAGATGAGCTTGCTGACAAAGATTGAATGAGATGGGTATGAAATAGGTGCACATTGTTGATACCACAAATGGAGGCTTATGCACTCCTTGCTTAAACCAATCATATGTGTGCTCGTGGAGTGGAGAGAATGACAACCAAGGTTTCAGAGAAGACATGAATTATGTAAATAATTTTGCAAGTCAGGGGCAAGGTGAGCAGCAATGGGGACCAACATCAAACCAGCAATACTGACCAAACCAGCCACAACACAACTCCAATCCAGGAGGGGCACGACCTCAAGGCCAAGTCATGCCTTATCAAAGGCAGCAGGGCTATAATTAACAGCACCAGCAGCAGTTGGCCTACCAACTACCTCATCAACATCAGGACAGTAACATGATTGAAATCAGGGGTATGCTGTAACAACTCATTGGGACAAATGGAAAGATGCAAGAGAAGTTAGCCGCGCATGATTCAGCAATCAAAGGCATTGAAACTCAATTGGGACAACTATCTATGGCCTTGAACAATCGCCCACAAGGAACATTGCCTGCAGATACAAATATTATTCCAAAGGAGCATAACCCAAATCACCTCATAGTAGTGAGTCTCAGGAATGGGAGAATTTAGAAAGGGAGCAAGAAGTTTCTCAATCTAGGAGAGAGACAATTCCAAGTACTCCAGCTACCCTAGTTACATTAGAGACAGATGAGTCAGCAGAGCTCACCGAGGTTGTAATCGAGGAAGCACAGGTTGACAAGGGTAAGGAGAAGGAAGGTGAACAACTCCCAGAACAGGTAGTAGAAAAAGCTTCCAACAAAGAAAAGACACAAAGCAGCGGGCAGAGGTTGATTCTTGCACCATTCCCTCAGAGGTTGGCAAAGCAAAAGAAAGATGATCAATACAGGAAATTTATGGAAATGCTCAGACAAATTCAATTGAATATTCCACTGATGGATGCTTTGAGGGAAATGCCAGGGTATGCAAAAATGATGAAGGACCTGATGTCGCAAAAATTTGACTTCCAAGACCTGTCCACTGTAACTCTGACGCAAACCTGCAGAGCGTTAGTGACAAGTCCTATGGCTCAAAAGGTGTCTGATCTAGGAAGTTTCGCTATTCCATGCACCATTGGGAGTTATGCTTTTGCTAAAGCATTGTGTGACTTGGGAGCCAGTATAAATTTGATGCCCTTGGCAATCTATACAAAACTGGGCATTGATAGAGATAGACCGACCTCAATGTTGCTGCAACTTGATGATCACATAGTCAAAAGACCGATAGGAATTCTTGATGATGTGCTTGTTCAAGTGGGGAAATTTGTATTCCCTGCAGACTTCGTCATTCTTGACTGTCAAGTGGATGAAGAGATACCAATCATACTGGACAGGCCATTTCTAGCCACTAGGAGAGCATTGATTGATTGTGAGACTGGAGAATTGAAAATGAGGTTGAAAAATGAAAAGATAATATTCAATGTTCAACAATCTATGAGGAGACCCAGCGAATTTGCAAATTGCTCACTAGTGGAGGCCGTAGATGTGATACTACAAGAGGAGGATGAGACTATTAATGTCAGGGATTCGTTGGAAGCCTGCTTGATGATATGGAAAATGTGGATGGTGAGGAGTTGGCAGAGTGGGTCATGGCTCTTGAAGGCCAAGGGTTCTGGAAAAGGGAACCCGAGTTCGAGCCACTACACTTAGAAGAAAGAACAACACCACCTGCGAAACCATCGATAGAGTATCCACCATAGTTGGACTTGAAACCGCTTCCAACGCATCTCAGGTACGCTTTCTTAGGGCCTATTTCTACTTTACCTGTTATTATATCATCCAGTTTGCTATTTGTGCAGGTAGAGCAACTCCTACAGGTGTTACAAGAATGTAAGACTGCTATTGGTTGGACCATGGCAGACATAAAGGGTATCAGCTCAGCTTTTTGTATGCACAAGATTATCTTGGAAGAAGGGCACAAACCTTCCAGAGAACATCAACGAAGGCTGAATCCGAATATGAAAAAGGTGGTGAAGAAGGAAGTGATCAAATGGTTAGATGCGGGTATCATCTTCCCCATATCTAACAGCAATTGGGCCAGCCCTGTTCAATGTGTGCCGAAGAAGGGAGGAATAACGGTCGTACAAAATGAGAAGAGCGAGTTGATCATGACTCGTATTGTCACGGGATGGCAGATTTGCATGGATTATCGAAAATTAAACACAGCCACCCGGAAAGACCATTTTCCCTTGCCATTCATTGACCAATTACTGGACAGGTTGGCTGGGCGATCTCACTTCTGTTTCTTGGATGGATATTCGGGGTACAATCAGATCTCAATAGCCCCCGAAGACAGAGAGAAAATATCATTCACCTGTCCGTATGGCATCTTTGCCTTTCGGAGAATGCCTTTTAGAGGTTGCAATGCACCGGCTACATTCCAGCGGTGTATGTTAGCCATTTTCACGGACATGGTTGAAGACATTATGGAGGTATTTATGGATGATTTCTCCGTGGTGGGGGATTCATTCGAGGATTGCCTTCACAATTTAAGAAGAGTGCTCAGAAGATGTGTGGAGACAAATTTAGTGCTGAATTGGGACAAGTGCCATTTTATGGTACAAGAAGGGATAGTCTTGGGGCATCGAGTGTCCAGCAAAGGAATTGAGGTTGACCATGCTAAGGTTGACGTGATTGAGAAATTGCCACCGCCCACTTCGGCCAAGGCTGTTGATACCCAATTTTTCCCTCATATATTCTTACAAAATATTGTACATGCATTTACAAACATGCACAAGTGTTTTTACAATTTTTCTATAATTTATAAAGGCCTTAAATCAATTTATTTCTGTATTTTAAATTATATAAATATTCAATAATTATCTCTCATATTACTTTATGATGAATTAATCATCTAAATTCATCATTTATGCCCATATAAGTGTTCAAACATTTAAATCGCATTTTTATAATTACATTTGTATTTTTTAAGACTATAATTGCATATATTGTAATAATAGCCCATATATATGCATAATTACCTTATCTACACAGAAAATGACTTTTTATATTTTTATAATGCTAAGTAATTATTTTAAATAATTTTCATGCATAAATCATATTTTTATCATTTATAAATTATTTTATAAAATTATTTTTATTAAATTAAATGTGTATTTAAAATATAGCTCCTTTTCCTTAATTAAATTCCCTAACCTAACCCAACCCAAATACTCGTTCAACCCAACCCAAATACCCGTCCAACCCGACCCAGAACCCCCTCCGATCGTGGCAATTGATCTTTGAGAAGATCAACGGTCCACGTTATTTCTTATCTTTTAAATCCAACTAACCCCAAAAGCCTACCCATTTTCTCTTAGACACCGCCGCCCTCTTCTCCTCTCTTCTCTCTTAGAAGCTCTCGAACCTTATAGCGCCGTCACTCAAAAACTCCCTCCAAATCCCCTCGATTCCCAACCGGATATGGAATCATTTGGTGATTTACCGTCTTATCCGACCTCCTACCTCTACTGGTTGTTTGATTTTCATGTTACTTAATGGGATCTCAAGGGATTCGAACCAGATTTGGTTCAAATCTCTCATCTTTTCGATTAATCCGCCTATTAAACCCTATGTCTGTGAGTAGTATCATTTTTTGTGTTTTCGTGGCTTCAAATCTCTGGTTCGAACCAGCTTTTCTACCTCTATTCATAAATCTAGCTATTTCTATTAAATCCGTTTAGATATATTTAGATCTAAAATGGTTTTGAATTTGTTTGGTATTTTCCTTAAGATTTTTTGCTTTTTACCATTATTGTTAACCGATTTTGTTTTACCCTAGGGTTTTGATTTCTAACAAGTGTTCTGTAAAAATGCTCAGACGTTTTAATGCTTTCAATTATGGTTTTTCCTTTTACTATTTCGATCGATCCTTTTTAACTCTGTCAATTAAGTTGTTAATTGATTTACTTACCTAAATTAGGGTTTGAATTTAGTACCCATATTTCCTTATTTTAGTTTTACTTTTTCTTACCCTGTTTATGTATCTGTATTATTGGCTTGATTGTGTGTCCTGATTCCTAATTGATTCTGGAAATTGGTTCTTACCTTATTAACCTTGCTCTTGATTACAGATTGATTCTATGTGAGATTTTTCCTTAAATTAAGTGGTACTTATTTTATTCTGTCATCTTAATTGATTCCTGACTTATTGCTAATTGATTTTTCATACCATATGTATGTGTGATTGATTCATTACCTTATGTGACCTACCCTATTGCATGCTATAAACATCCTTCTTGTTCTGACTTTCAAGACAGACTCAGACACTTACACGAACACACTCAGAAAGAAACACACACACACAAAAAAAAAAAAACTCTTGCTCTCAATCCTATTGAATTCTGCATACTTTTAACTTTTTGTTTGCTATTCCTTTACTGGTATGTCTCCATTCCTATTATCATTCAATATGCTATGGAGTTGAACCTACGTGCTTCATGTTTATTGATCTTAATCAGCATGTCTACTTCTATGTAATTAGACCTATGTGCTTCATGTTTATTACTCTTAATCAGCATGCTACTTCTATGTAATTAGACCTAAGTGCTTCATATTTATCACTCTTAATCAGCATGCCTACTTCCACAGAATTAAACCTAGGTGCTTCTTGTTTTTTAGCATGTCTGTTAAATCTATGTCTACTTGTCTCTCAACTAGCATGATATTTGTCATGTTTTAAGTGTTCACCCCCTAACAAATCCCTGATTAATTCATGACTTCTATGCTTCCAACTTTTGCTACCCTTCTGTATGACTGTCTAATTGGGACCCTAATCCCAACATGCTATTGTTTAATACATGTCCATTGGATAACCTAGTGATAACTAGTAAACTAAGTCAATCCCCAGGCAATAAGGAACATTGATTGAACTAGTTGTGACTCTTTTCTGCTATGTTGTTGATTGATATTAGAGCTCAATATGGTAAATGTGGTTCTGTTGCAAATGTTGATCTTGTGATCTGTTTCTATGCACTTCTGAAATCCAAACCATATTTTTCCTAAAAAACTATCTTCTACTTTTATACATTATTTTCAACTCCTACTCTTAGTTAACTAGGGTCTTGCTACCCCCAATGTGAGCACTGCTTAGGGTCCATGAGACTCCTCTGAACTTGGACACATTGGGGTAGGTTTCCAATCCTTTATGAACTGATTCTGAACATTTGTTCTCTGGTGTGAGCACTGCCCTGGGTTCTCGAAGCCCTTGGAAACTCTGACACACTAGAGATTTGGGTTCTTGGTGCTTTGCCAATGGTTACTGTTTATCTCTGAGCTTTGGAGATGTTATGGTTTGAAGGCTTGGGTTATCCGGATGCATTGGGCCTACTGCAGGCCTCCTATAGATATATACTTTGTAACATATTCATATGCTTATGGTCTGTAATAATTATTTGTATTAATGATGGGCAATAGTGAATTGGGAAAACTGGGCCTAGTTTGATGTTTGCATGAGAATGGGGGTAGAAAACCTGCTTTAGGTGCCTGTTTCTTTCAAATATTTTCACTACTATATGTTAGATATCCTGCCTATAGGTTATTTACTTGTTCAGTTATATTCTGTTACTGCATGCAGTAGATAACATGCCTATAGGTATTTGCTTCAATACATTCTGTTACTATGTGCGGTAGATAACATGCCTATAGGATCAAAATAGTTATGAATACCCCGTCAAGATTCACTAATGTATTTAATTCATGCCCACAAAGTTTCGCCATCAGTGTTGTATTTTAAAGATCCCGCCTATAAAGTTTTAAATCATTTTGCATTTAGATACCATGTCTATAGGAAATTTCAGAATCATTTTGCATTTAGATACCATGTCAATAGGAAACTTCAGAATCATTTTTGCATCAAGATACCATGCCTATAGGGTTCCAAAAAATTAATCTCTGCATTTAGATATCATGCCTATAAGGTTTCAAAATTAATTTCTGCGCTTGGATATCATAATCATAGAGATAAATACGTAAAATCAGCTTTGTAATGCTTGTGATCATTTTCAGCATATAGACAGCGTGCCTATAGGTTCTAAACGGATAAATCTACCTTTTTAAACTAATCATTGGTTTATAATACGTTTAGATACCATGCCTATAGGATCCTGCCGGTTATTGCCTAGGCAAGCCTATAGGATAACTAAAACCCCTGAAATTGCCAAAAACTGTTTGTTTGACTGCTTATAAACAGCCCAAGTTCAGCAAGTGATAAGATCAGTAGGCAAGCTCGTTAGGTATTTACTCGCCTTAATAAAACTGCTTCATATTTTGTGCTCATCTAGATCTCCTGTTATAGGGCTTTGAATCGTTCAAAACTGTTTGTTTGAGGCGTGCAATCGTTTGCTTATTTGTGGAGGTAAATGTGAGCCCCTTAATTGCATCTTTATGTGATAGTCCTATTTGGCTTTTTGTTTTTCGCTTAGTTTTCTCCTTTTAAAACAACATAGGTGAGTCTAGAACTTCCTTAAATATAGGTCCTAAACACCTCCAGGGCCACAGGCAAGGAACGGGTAATGCACGCATAGGGCACGTATCGGATAGAACGCTTAGGTAATAACCAAAAAGGGAAAGGGTAATTGGGTAGTAAAAGGATATGATGACCTGTGCGCTAATGCTATGTGTAGCACCTCAATTGGGGACGATTACCAAGTATTGCATAGAAATGATCTTATAGGCTAAAAAACCTAGGACCCCTTTTACTCCTTGTTTTAGAAATAATCTCTATTTGTCTAAATTGCTTTATTTGTTTATAAGACTAAGTCACCTAATTCGAGTTTGGTCGGGACCCACCGTTGTGGACCTCGAGGGGTGCCTAACACCTTCCCCTCAAGGTAATTTCGAGCCTTATCCAATCTCTGGTAATGCAAACTGGTTTATGAGTTATTTGCTTTAGGTGCCCTAACGTACCTTAAATCCGTTAGGTGGCGACTCTTCAAATTTCATACCCAATTCCCAAAAGGAAAGAAGTTATCCCTAAAATGTCGAAACCCGAACTCCGCGAGGAAAAAGGGGGTGCGACAGCATGACGACTCTGCTGGGGATATGTTTAGGCTCTTACCATAACAAATTTGTTTTTGTGAATTAGTCTTGAACGTGCTTTATCCTGTTAATACATGTGCACCCTTTCCCTTTCCCCTTATTTGAATTTAATTGCCTATTTTTCAAGCATTTATGGTTTCCTTTATTACAGAAACTGACTTGTCTCCTTGTTTTCTTTGTAAAACTGCGCCATTCAATTATTAAATACTGCATTTATCATTCTTTTAACGTGCAAATACGTGACAATATGTTATTTATTGTTGCATAAATCATGCTCAACATCATATTCCACTCATGCGTAATTAATCCTATAGCAACACTTGATGAGTGTTTCCGCCCTTCCTATATATCACCCTTTGAATCCGGAAAGGCGTATTTGCGGTAAAACTAGTCGATCAGCGGTGTGGTCGACGGTTCCGTGCCTTTCCCCTCGAGTTGTCCGCTTCAGGGTACCGGTCTAGACCTCTCTAGAAACCTTACTCTGATTAATTGTACATGCATCATGGTCAAACCTAGCTGGGTTAATATGTTGTCCATATAATAACCCTTTAAGACAAGCCTCATCCAAAAGTCCATCGGGTTTTCTATAATCCCAACGGACGTAACCATGATTGTGTGCATTAATTTGGAGAATTAAGTGCTATATGCTAATCATTGTTGTATAAATAGTCGGATCTAGAGGGGAAAAGGGCCTAACCATATTTATTTTGCATAAAATGAGGCACGAAGCCCCCTGGTTTGGCATGGTCCGTAACATACCACCATTGTTGCTAGATTGGTGGGAAGATCTTCCATCAAGTGATAAGAATCATGTAAAAAGGGTCTTGGGAAACCTGCCTTCTTTATTGGACCTCCAGCCGAACAACATGTTGATTGAAGCTGCCACAATGTTCAGGGATAAAGAAAGAACCATGTTTCATTTTGGAAACATAGAAATGACCCCTCTCTTGGAAGAAATAGGGGGATTCGTTGGGCTGCCTAGGGACAGTCCTGGTTTATTGGCACCAGAAAATCGCTCTACTAAGGGGTTTTGAAAATGATGGGATTGAAGAAGAATGATGACTTGGAGTGCCTGAAAAATTCCTACATACCCTTCGACTTCCTCTATGAACGATATGGTCACAGCAGAGCTTATCATATTTTTGATGACGAATTCTCCATCACTTCCTTAGGATGGATCCACCATAGGGTTTTTGTGTTCATCGTTTGCTTCTTGGGTATGTTAGTGTTCCCGATCCAAGGGGACAAAATCCACACCAGATTGGCCATGGTAATCAAAACTTTGATGGAGGGGATCGAAGGGCAGACATATACCATTGTCCCTATGATCATAGCAGACATCTACCGGGCCTTAGAGCATTGTTAGAACGGGTACAAATACTTCGAAGGTTGCAATCTGCTGCTGCAAGTTTGGCTGTTAGAACATCTCCTAAAAGGTCGATACCGTTTTCGCGAAGGCTGTGGAATGATCACATAGCCTTCCATCATCCCAAGAAAATGACCTATATCCCTGACAGGTTTGCTCAACCAAAGGATGCTATAGGATGGATGTTGTTTTTCAATAATTTGATCGAGGACCATATTTAATGGATGTTCGAATAGTTATCTACTGACGAGTTCATCATTAGATCTAGGGATGTCCCACACTTGGTATTGATCGGGTTAAGGGGCATATACCCTTATGCTCCCCTTAGGCTTACAAGACAGGCAGGCAGGAAGCAGGTCATATAGAGAGTTGCAAAAATGAGTAATTTCATAACCGATTTTCAGGGTGACGCCATTCCATACAAAAGTGAAGCACAGCACATGTGGCACTTGAAGATTATCGTGGAAAAGGATACCATCGAGCCGGATCGGTATCACGCCGGTCACGTGTACTTCTACCTCTCATGGTTGGATGATAACATAGGGGGAATATTCGAGACAAGGGTTGGTCTAGGAAATAGGGTCGTAGACGAAGTTGCCGTAGCACAGGTGAAATATAACAAGCTGCGCAAAAGAGTTCACGAGTCCGAGGCCGAACACCTGGAGCGACACAGGACCGATATGGAACTAATCAACGAACGGAGGGAGAGGGCTGTTAAATCAAACGAAAGGTTGGAGTATCTGGAGTACAGTTTGATGGAATTAGAAGGAAAAATGAGGAAGAGAGTCACAGATTGCCAGAACGCTGAGGGAAGAGAAGGAGGACATTTAGCAAGGGCATACTTACTGTTGAACCTGTGCGAATTGGGGGATCTAATCAACAAGAGCATCCAGCCTGGAGAAGGTCCTTCTAGGACCAAGTAGATTAGGTTTATTTTCTTTTTCAAATGTAATAAGGCCAAGTGCCATAGCGACTTATCTTATTTAGTGTCGTTTTGGGTCCATCTATTTTTACATTAATAAAATGAGGCAATCATTGGCACTGAAATTCTCCAAATCTATTTGTTGCTAGGCCTACCTCGGGCACAACGAGGCTCCAAAATTAGGACGCGAATTTACATGCTCGCAATATGTGTTTCAATACTGCAAACATCTTTTCAGAATCCTTACTAACTTGTTTACCTTTTGTTCTTCTTTATTTTTATTATTCCCATCTCCTAATGTTGGTTCGCACATACTGGCATCATCAGCATATCACACCAGATCTAGAGGCCCTCCACCTCCTCCTCCTCCAAGTAATTCGAAAAGTAGAGGAAAAGCTAAGATGGATGACTTGAGTGGTATTCGAAAGAAAACTCTGAGAACATCGAAACTTCAGACGGCCGGAGCACTCTGGCCTAGAATGAGTTGGTCCTGCGATTAGAGCAGAAAATAATGGAGTTACAAGGAGAACTTGAGCAGGTCCGCAACTTGGCAAACCTCTCCCTCACCCTAACTGTCCCAGACGTTAACCAATAAAATGTTCAAAACCCAGTACCTCCTCAAAATATATTCCAAACCAACGTCCACAAAATCCTCCCGCACCCCATCAATATGCAGCTCCACCTCAAAATCCCAATCCTCTACTGGTACCAACTCCTCCACAACACCATCATCAGCCAACCCAGTACCCACGAACCACTACCTATCACACTCCGCTCAACCCATCTCCTATACACCAGAATCCGCTGAGAAGGACCTGCTCGTCAAGAACATAGCCGAGGAACTCAAGAAGTTGACGAGTCGTATTCGGGGTGTTGAAGGAGGAAAAGGGATAGAAGGTCTGAATTACGAGGATTTATGCATACAACTAGATGTGGAACTGCCGGAGGATTACAAACCTCCCAAGTTCGAAATTTTTGATGTAAAAGGTGATCCCAAGGTTCATTTGAGAACTTATTGTGACAAGCTCGTGGGGGTCGGAAAAGATGAAAGGATCCGAATGAAGCTCTTCATAAGAAGCCTTACCGGGGATGCCCTGTCCTGGTACATAAGCTAGAATCCTAAGAAATGGGCCAATTGGGTGAGCATGGCATCAGACTTCATGGATCGGTTCAGGTTCAATACGGAGAATGCACCAGATGTCTTCTCTATCCAGAATCTAAAGAAGAAGCCAACTGAGACTTTCCGCGAGTATGCTACTCGGTGAATGTCAGAAGCAGCCAAGGTCAGACCAGCATTAGACGAGGAACAGATGAACAAGTTCTTTGTCAGGGCACAAGATCCCTAGTATTATGAAAGGCTAATGGTCATTGAGAATCACAAGTTCTCCGATATCATCAAACTCGGAGAAAGGATTGAAGAGGGTATAAAAAGCGGAATAGTGACAAATTTTGAGGCACTGCAGGTCACGAACAAAGCATTACAGTCAGGGGGCATATCAAAGAAGAAAGAAGTAGGGGCAGTAATGGTGGCCCAATGCCCAAAATCTCCACTCACATATCAAACACCTCCACCTACATACCAACCCCCACATCCCAGATATTCCCAACCTGTCGCCGCCTATCACACTTATAACACCCAGCTAGCCTACTATCATTCACCTCCAACTCGTCCAAATTACCAGAAACCCCAACCTAACTTTGATCGCAAACCACCCAGACAATATACTGCCATTACTTAACCCACCGATCAGTTGTACGAAAGACTGAAGGCTGCTGGTTATGTCACCCCTATTCCTGCTATGGCGATGGAGAATTCATCTCAATGGGTCAACCAAAATAAAACATGTGCATATCATTCTGCTATAAAGGGGCACACCATTGACGAGTGCCGAACATTGAAAGATAAGATCCAGACATTGATTGATAAAAAAGGTGATACAGGCGAAGGAAGCTGAACCCAACGTCCGCAACAATCCTCTTCCAGATCATAGGGGTGATGAGGTACATGTGATAGAGACGGATGAAGAATGAGATCTTGAGGAGTCAATCGGGCTTATTCGGGAAGGCGATGACTTTAAACCTGCAGTCACACTCACCCCTATTATGGTAAAGATACAGCCGTCAGTTGAAGTTGAGGTAACTACATCGGTTTTCCATTTGAGGTAGAGGCGGCACCACCTACTGCCACACCTGTTCTATTTAAGGTAGAAATGGCCACACCTTTCACAGTGACAGTAGCAACCACGCCTCCTTTCAAGTACAACGCCATACCTTGGGACTATGTTGCTGAAGCCAGGCGAAAGGGAAAAGAAAGGATGGAAGAATCTGGGTCCGCACAGGGAATGACCCAAACTGGAAGGATCTATACACCCAAACATTTGGGAGGATCAAGCAAGGAGACTACTACTAAGCAAACTATTATTGAAACTGGGCCAGACGATCTCTGGAGGAAAGTACAGGCGAGGGAATACTCAGTCCTCGATCATTTAAACAAGACTCCCGCCCAGATATCCTTCCTGTCGCTATTGCAAAATTCGGAAGTACATAGGAATGCTCTGATGAAGGTGTTAAATGAAGCTTATGTGCCCAACAATATCATCAGTGGGGAAATGTCCAACATGGTAGGGCAAGTGTTGGAGAGTCATAAGATCACCTTCCACGAGGATGAACTACCACCTGAAGGGTTAAGTCACAACAGGGCACTACATATCACGGTACAATTTGAAGACAAATTCATTGCTAGTATCCTAATAGATGGGGGCTGGAGCCTCAACATTTGTCCATTAACTACTCTGAAAAGATTGGGCAAAGATTTCCATGAGATACGGGCAGGAACTATGAACGTGAAAGCATTTGATAGGTCTCAAAGGGCCACGATCAAGGAGATTAACCTTTGTCTGCAGATGAGACACACTTGGTTCGATGTGGAGTTCCAAGTACTAGACATATCAGCTACATACAATCTTCTATTGGGTCGCCTTGGATACATGCCGCTGGAGCTGTGGCTTCCATGCTGCACCATGCCGTGAAGTTTGAGTGGAACCACCAGGAGGTAATCATTCACGGAGATGGAAGTAACCCCATTTACACCAGTCAAACTATCCCGGTTATCGAGAATAGAAGAAGGCTGGGTGGAGAAACTTATCACCACATTGAACATGTCAACGCAATTGAGAAGGACAAGTGGTGGAGTAACAAAATAAAAAGCATACTGGTATGGTCTGGATATGAACCCGGCAAAGGACTTGGGAAGGAACTCCAAGGCATTACTAAATTGATACAGCTGAAACGTCACGGCACAACTTTCAGGCTGGGGTACCCATACAACTGGCAGGAGTATAATGACTGGTCGCCACCATGGTCCTTATTACCCTCTCGAGCAACCAGTGCCACATCTGGGTCAGACTTTACATCAGGCCGATATAATATGGGGATCTACAAAGGAAGAAGCTTTGGCTGAACTAGAAACCTGTTCCGGGAAGACGAGAATATGGATTGTAATGCAATAATTGAGGAGGAGGATGAAGAAGGCCTCACCATTCGGACCGTGCAGAAGAGAGTTGTTCTCAGGAATTGGACCGCCACACCATCCCGGGCTCGCTGAGTTCCTGGGTAGCTTGGCAAATTAACCTGATTTGTTTTATAGCCATGCTAGGCATTCAAGACAATTTCAGGAACTTTGTTTTAAAGATGCATTTTGTTTTGAAATAATTTGCTCGAGTCATCGAGTCTTACTTGTTTTGGATATTTTCAAAATTTAAATCAATGTATTTCAATTTAGTATTCATTATTATCTTTCACATTTTTCTTCTACAGCGTTAGTATTACTTACCTTGATGAACCAACGACTGTGAAATGTAATGAGACAACGCAATATAAGGATAGTGACTCAGAAGAAGATGATGAAATACCTGAGGAAGTTGTCAGAGAAGTTGAGAACTTTGAGAAAAAACCAAAGTCACAGATGCACTGGCCACCTTATCATCAATGATACGACATCCAGACAAGAATTTCATCGATCCCATCATGGTGAAAATCCATAACCAGCTAGCTTACTGTGCTCATGTTGAAGAAGAAACGGGCGGAAAACCTTGGTTTCACGACATCACTGAATATTTGGCGAAAGGAGAATATCCGGAACAGGCAAACCATACCCAAAAACGCACACTACGGAGGTTGTCCAATCACTTCTTCCAAAGCGGAGGAACCCTGTAAAGAAGAACTCCTGATTTGGGATTGTTAAGGTGTGTTGACGCAAAGGAGGCTTCCAGATTCCTTAAGGAGAAACATGCCGGAACTTGCGGCCCACATATGAACGGATTTGTTCTAGCTAAGAAGATACTCAGAGTTGGATATTTTTGGATGACCATGGAAACGGATTGCATCCGGTACGTATAGAAATGCCACCAATGCCAGGTACATGCAGACATGATAAAGGTACCACCAATGAGCTCAATACAGCAAGTACACCTTGGCCTTTTGCTGCCTGGGGAATGGATATCATTGGTCCACTCGAGCCTGCCGCTTCTAACGGGCACCGGTTCATTCTAGTGATCATCGACTACTTAAAAAAATGGGTAGAGGTTGCATCTTACAAAGCTGTAACAAAGAAAGTCGTCGAAGATTTTGTCAAGGATCGTATTATCTATCGATTCGGGGTTCCCGAGTCCATTATCACTGAAAATGCCGCCAATCTCAACAGTGACCTGATGAAAGCCATGTGTGAAACCTTCAAAATCAAGCACAAAAACTCTACAACATACAGACCTCAAATGAATGGAGCTGTGGAAGCTGCCAACAAGAACATCAAGAAGATACTAAGGAAGATGGTAGAAAACCACAAACAATGGCACGAGAAGTTACCCTTTGCCCTATTGGGGTATCGTACCACAGTCCGCACATCAACTGGGGCAACTCCCTATTTGCTGGTTTATGGTACCGAAGTTGTCATTCCCGCCTAAGTTGAAATTCCTTCTTTAAGGATCATACAAGAAGCCAAACTCAGTCATGCAGAATGGATAAGGAGCCGCTAAGAGCAACTAGCCCTCATAGATGGAAAAAGAATGAATGCAGTATGTCACGGTCAGCTTTATCAGAATAGAATGCCGCTGGAGCTGTGGCTTCCATGTTGCACCAGGCCGTGAAGCTCGAGTGGAACCACCGGGAGGTAATCATCCACGGAGATGGAAGTAACCCCATTTACACCAGTCAAACTATCCCGGTTATCAAGAATAGAAGAAGGCTGGGTGGAGATACTTATCACCACATTGAACATGTCAATGCAATTGAGAAGGACAAGTGGTGGAGTAACAAAATAGAAAGCATACTGGCATGGTCTGGATATGAACCCGACAAAGGACTTAGGAAGGAACTCCAGGCCATTACTAAATTGATACAACTGAAACGTCACGGCACAACTTTCGGGCTGGGGTACCCATACACCTGGCAGGAGTATAAT
Organism: Nicotiana attenuata; assembly: GCF_001879085.1. Taxonomy (NCBI): domain Eukaryota; kingdom Viridiplantae; phylum Streptophyta; class Magnoliopsida; order Solanales; family Solanaceae; genus Nicotiana; species Nicotiana attenuata. The sequence continues at coordinate 24,587,681 of NC_031999.1, forward strand.
GACTGGTCGCCACCATGGGGTGGTCCTTTTTACCCTCTCGAGCAACCAGTTCCACATTTGGGTCAGACTTTACATCAGGCCGATACAATATGGGGATCTACAGAGGAAGAAGCTTTGGTTGGACGAAGAAACCTGTTCCTGGAAGACGAGAATATGGATTGCAATGCGATAATTGAGGAGGAGGAGGAAGAAGGCCTCACCATTCGGACCGTGGAGAAGGAAGTTGTTCTCAGGAATTGGACCGCCACACTATCCCGGGCTCGCTGAGTTCCTAGGTAGCTTGGCAAATTAGCCTGGTTTGTTTTATAGCCATGATAGGCATTTAAGAAATTTTCAGTAATTTTGTTTTATAGACGCATTTTGTTTCGAAATAATTGGCTCGAGTCATCGAGCCGTATGCATTGCTATTTAGTATTCATTATTATCTTTCACATTTTTCTTCTACAGCATTATTATTACTTACCTTAATGAACCAACGACTGTGACATGTAATGAGACAACGCAACATAAGGATAGTGTCTCGGAAGAAGAAGATGAAATACCTGAGGAAGTTGTCAGAGAAGTTGAGAACTTTGAGAACAAACCTAAGTCCAACCTGGACGAAACCGAAGCAATCAATTTGGGAGATTCCGAAACCGTCAAAGAGACTCGCATAAGCATTCATTTATCACCTGCAGAGAAGGAAGAATATACTCATTTCTTGAAAGAGTATGAGGATATTTTTGCATGGTCATATGACGACATGACCGGTCCGAGCACATCCATAGTGGCTCACAAGTTGCCTACCAATCCAATTTGTCCGCCAGTGAAGCAGAAACTCAGAAAGTTCAAGCCAGATATGAGCCTGAAAATCAAGGAGGAAGTCACTAAGCAGATCAAAGCCAACGTCCTTAGGGTAGTTGAGTACCCAACCTGGCTAGCCAACATTGTACCAGTTCTGAAGAAAGATGGAAAATCAGGGTGTGTGTTGGCTATCAGGATTTAAAATAGAGCAAGTACCAAGGACGATTTTCCATTGCCAAATATACACATCCTGATCGAAAATTGTGCCAAGCATGAACTCCAATCCTTTGTAGATTGCTTCACGAGTTATCACCAGATTTGGATGGACGAAGAAGACGCAGATAAAACAGCCTTCATTACACCATGGGGAGTGTACTGCTACAACATGATGCCATTCGGTCTAAAGAATGCTGGGGCTACTTATATAAGATCCATGACAACCATCTTCTATGATATGATACACTGGGAAATAGAGGTGTATGTTGACGACGTCATCATCAAATCGAAGAAGGCCGCAGATCACATAGCAAACTTGAGGAAGTTCTTTGACAGGCTAAGGAGGTACAATCTAAAATTGAACCCCGTGAAATGTGCATTCAGGATTCCTGCAGGAAAGCTGCTAGGATTCATTGTTAGCCGTCGAGGAATCGAGTTGGACCCGTCCAAAGTTAAGTCTATCCAAGAGTTACCACCACCAAAGAGAAAAAAGGACGTCCTGAGCTTCCTAGGATGCCTCAACTACATCAGCCGCTTCACAGCACAGTCCACAGTAATATGTGAACCCATCTTCAAGATGTTAAGGAAAGATGCTGAAACCAGTAGGACCGAGGATTGTCAGAAGGCTTTTGACAAAATCAAGGAATACCTGTCTACATCACCAGTCCTAGTCCCGCCAGAACCCGGGGGACTGTTGCTGCTCTATCTGTCCGTATTAGAAGGAGCTTTCGGATGTGTTTTGGGACAACATGACGAGACAGGAAGAAAGGAGCAAGCCATATACTACTTCAGTAAGAAGTTCACACCTTATGAAGCACGATACTATCTACTGGAACGCACTTGCTATGCTTTGACCTGGACAGCTCAGAAATTGAGGCATTACTTTTACGCCTATACCACGTGCCTCGTATCCAGGATGGACCCTCTGAAGTATATCTTTCAGAAGCCAATGCCAATCGGGAAGTTAGCTAAGTGGCAGATATTGTTAAGTGAGTTCGATACCGTTTATGTAGCTCAAAAGGCAGTCAAAGGAAAAGTATTGGCAGACCATCTTGCCGAAAATCCTATGGGAGGAGAATATGAACCATTAAAAATGTATTTTCCTGACAAAGGAGTATCGTTCGTACAAGAGGATATTGCTGAAGCCTACGACGGTTGGAGAATGTTCTTCGATGGGGCTGCAAACTTCAAGGGAGTGGGTATTGGAGCAGTTTTGGTATCAGAGACAGGTTAGCATTACTGGTATCCGCAAAGCTTAGGGTTTCCGTGAACCAACAATATGGCAGAATATGAGGCTTGCATCATGGGGCTCAATCTGGCCATCGATATGAATATACAGGAGTTACTGGTAATTGGAGCTTCGGATCTTCTGGTACGTCAGGTTCAAGGAGAATGGGCTACGAAAAACACCAAGATACTACCATACTTGTATCATGTGCAAGAACTAATGAAGAGATTTACAAAGATAGAATTCAAACATGTTCCGAGAGTCCAGAATGAGTTTGCAGATGCACTGGCCACCTTATCATCAATGATACGACATCCAGACAAGAGTTTCATCGATCCCATCATGGTGAAAATCCATAACCAGCTGGCTTACTGTGCTCATGTTGAAGAAAAAACGGACGGATAACCTTGGTTTCACGACATCAATGAATATTTGGTGAAAGGAGAATATCCGGAACAGGCAAACTATACCCAGAAACGCACACTACGGAGGTTGTCCAATCACTTCTTCCAAAGTGGAGGAACCCTGTAAAAAACAACTCCGTATCTGGGATTGTTAAGGTGTATTGACGCAAAGGAGGCTTCGAGATTCCTTAAGGAGATACATGCCGGAACTTGCGGCCCGCATATGAACGGATTTGTTCTAGCTAAGAAGATACTCAGAGCTGGATATTTTTGGATGACCATGGAAACGGATTGCATCCGGTACGTACAGAAATGCCACCAATGCCAGGTACATGCAGACATGATAAAGGTACCACCAATGAGCTCAACGCAACAAGTACACCTTGGCCTTTTGCAGCCTAGGGAATGGATATCATCGCTCCAATCGAGCCTACCGCTCCTAATGGGCACCGGTTCATTCTAGTGGTCATCGACTACTTCAAAAACAGGGTAGAGGCTGCATCTTACAAAGCTGTAGCCAAGAAAGTTGTCGCAAATTTTGTCGAGGATCATATTGTCTGCCGATTCGGGGTTCCCGAGTCCATTATCACTGATAACGCAGCCAATCTCAACAGTGACCTGATGAAAGCCATGTATGAAACCTTTAAAATCAAGCACAAAAACTCTATAACATACAGACCTCAAATGAATGGAGCTGTGGAAGCTGCCAACAAGAACATCAAGAAAATACTAAGGAAGATGGTAGAAAACCACAAACAATGGTACGAGAAGTTACCCTTTGCCCTATTGGCGTACCGTACCACAGCCCGCACATCAACTGGGCAACTCCTTATTTGTTGGTTTATGGTACCGAAGTTGTCATTCCCGTCGAAGTTGAAATTCCTTCTTTAAGGATCATACAAGAAGCCAAACTCAGTGATGCAGAATGGATAAGGAGCCGCTAAGAGCAACTAGCCCTCATAGATGGAAAAATAATGAATGCAGTATGTCACGGTTAGCTTTATTAGAATAGAATGTCCATAGCTTTCAACAAAAGGGTCAAACCAAGACAATTCGCACCAGGACAGTTGGTGTTGAAGAAAGATCTTCCCACATCAAGAAGCTAAAGGGAAATTCTCTCCCAACTGGCAAGGTCCTTACATGGTTCACGAGGTGCTAACAGGAGGAGCACTCATACTTGCAGAAATGGACGGAGAAGTTTAGCCGAAACCGATCAATTCAGAAGCAGTCAAGAGATACTACGTTTAAGATTGTTTACATTCATTCGTCTAATTTAATTGAACTACGCTTGACCTGATTCCCATTTAAGAGGGGATACATAGGCATCCCTGTGGGTTCAGTCATATCATAATAAAATCTTCATTTTCCTCAGAACCAGAAAGAATTTTGAGGAGGACCCTCAAAATTCCGGAGCAAGTCCAGCCAACGCCATCATATGCCAGAAAGTAAAAAATAGGTTAAGTAACTGGGGCAGAATTTTGAGAAGGATTCTCAAAATTCCGGAGTAGATTCAACAAACTTTGTTGCACGCAAAATGACCAAAAGATCAAACAGGGGCAAAATTTTGAGGACCCTCAAAATTCTATCGCAAGGAAGGTGCAATGTCTCTAAAAGTGTTGCAGTCATTAGTTCATCTAATCTACTTGATATTACATATCACTATGATTTATAAAATAAAATAACTATTTCATCAATAAGTGTATATTTTTGAAAACTTTATTTCTATAGCAGTCAGGTATTACCCGAGGCAACTCAAACAGGGTTCCCAAAGCAGAACAAAGCAAAGCCAGCAGACAAAGGCACAAACCAACCTCCCCCCCCCCCCCACCCACAAGACTCACAATTTTTCATTGGATGCAGACACAGCAAACATAGCAGGAGCATCCGCAAATGTACACACATCAAAATCACTACCAATCAGGCCACCAAACACAAATGTCTCTCCAGCTAAGAAATATTCTACTCCTATTTGCTACTTGTTCATCTGCATAAGGCTAAGCATTTCCTTCTCTTTGGATGACACTAAGCCTTGTCTCCAATCTTGCATGAGGCTAAGCCCTGCCTCCGCATCTGCATAAGGCTAAGCATTTCCTAGGCTCTGATACAAACTTGTCACGACCCAAATCCTAACTATCGTGATGGCGCCTATCGTGCTACTAGGCAAGCCGATATTTCTAAAATATTCTCAACATTTAACAGAAAATGAATCAAAGTAGTTTTAAATAACAAAAGTTTTCATAAACAGGGTAAAACCCAAAACAAAAATGCGAAAAATTCCCAAATCGGGGTGTCACTGAGCTCATGAGCATCTACANCCTCCGCATCTGCATAAGGCTAAGCATTGCCTTCTCCTTGCATGAGGCTAAGCCCTGCCTCCTTATTTGCATAAGGCTAAGCACTGCCTTCCCTTGTATGACACAAAGCCCTGTCTCGATCCTTGCATGAGACTAAGCCTTGTCTTGATCCTTGCATGAGACTAAGCCCTGTCTCGATCTTGCATGAGACTAAGCCCTGCCTCCCTATTTTCATAAGGCTAAGCACTGCCTTCCCTTGTATGAGGCTAAGCCCTGCCTCCGCATCTGCATAAGGCTAAGCATTGCCTTCTCCTTGCATAAGGCTAAGCCCTGCCTCCATATTTGCATAAGGCTAAGCATTGCCTTCCTTGCATGAGGCTAAGCCCTGCCTCCGTATTTGCATAAGGCTAAGCACTGCATTCTCATGGGACCAAGCATTGTCCTTCCTTGCATAAGTGTTGCTCTATTTTAACTTCGCATTATCTTCTTCTCCCGGGCTAAGCTCTGCCCCCAAACTCTGCACAAGACTAAGCTCTGTCTTGTTATCACCTTTGGTATCATGTCTCCGCATTTCATGGGCTGATGTATAGCCAATTTTTCCAAAGGGGTCATAGTCCAAAGGCATCATCCTCATAGCCTGAAACACCATGTCACGACTTGAGGATCTCTCAACACCGCGCACCATTATTCAAAGGCGTCATGGTTCAGAGGCACCATTTTCATGGCCCGAGAACATCATTTCATGGCCTGTGAATCTCTTATCTCATGATTCATGGCCCAGGACGTCATGGTCTAAGGACGTCATCCTCATAGTCCAAAGACAACCTTCATGGTCCAAAGGGAATTTGCATCATGTTTAAATTCTCGAAATACTCTATATACTCGCATGCGTTATGTTTTAAGTTTTGCAGGTAATTCAGGAAGTAACCGTTCTTCAAACAGGAGCAACCTTCGCTCCGGTTTCCATTCATACCCTTCCGGTTTCCACTTATGCCTTACCATTATTTCAAACATAATCGACCCCATCAATTACCCACCTTTACTCTGTGACCATTCCGATATCTGCCCTATGATACATCCATTACCCTTCAGGCTCATATTCATGACTTAGCATAAAACCCATATAATACTATCCTCCCCAAAGAAGGAATTTTTCCGGAACTTGCTACCATTTCTATAACAACTTCATCGGCTTCATTCGCCGTTGGATCCAGAACTACACATGGCCTGACTCCTGTAAAACCAGGGATATGTAGGCAGCTCAAAGACCGGGGTGCCGCCTATATTTTTCAAAACATCCCATTCGGTCAAAATTGGTCATCATTTCTTTACCCAAAAACTCTTTCATCCTTCCCGGGTAAAGAGGGGCCGCTGTTGACACCCAATTTTTCCCTCATATATTTTTTCAAAATATTGTACATGCATTTACAAACATGCGCAAGTGTTTTTACAATTTTTCTATAATTTTTAAAGGCCTTAAATCAATTTATTTCTGTATTTTTTAATTATATAAATATTCAATAATTATCCCTCATATTACTTTATGATGATTTAGTCATCTAAATTCATCATTTATGCCCATATAACTGTTCAAATATTTTAATCGCATTTTAAAAATTACATTTGCATTTTTTAAGACTATAATTGCATATTTTGCAATAATAGCCTATATATATATATATATATGTGCATAATTACATTATTTACANATATATATATATGTATTTGATTGAAGCTTATTTGATATCATCATTATTTGGACTAATTGTCATATTTGGTCTTCGTGCCAACTATTTGAACCCTTCGGGGATTGCTATCACTGTTTCTTCACTACTTTGGCATATTACTTGAACTCAGTCCTATTGTTTAATACTGTTTTACAAACTTAGCCACTTTTACTCAGATTTGAAACCTAAATGATATTTCTAACGATGTTTTGGGTTGAGAACTACTATTTTATTATGGCCCGAGGGGCTTATGTAATTTTTGGACTGAGTATGGGATCGGGCTGCCCGCCGGAGCAGTATTATATTGATATTGATATGAGGCCGAGGGCCTAGTTGATGCCACGAGATGGCTTGTTATTGCGCTTGGGCCGTAAGGGGCTCCTCCCGGAGTCTGCACACCCCCAGTGAGCATCGTGGACGATAAATAAATGGATCGGGTTGCACGCCGCAACGGGTACTAGAGAGTACCGTACTATGAGTTGCATTTCTTTATTTGGCTATCATTTATTTGCTTATCTGTTGTAGCATTTCCATGTTTCTACTTCACTGGTTTATTGATTTCATATTATTTGTTTTAAACTGCCGCATTATAGATTACTCTGTGCTTCTTCAGGATTTCTTATTCTCAGTCATTTATTATGCTTATTACTCACTGGGTCGGAGTACTCACATTACTCCCTGCACCTTGCGTGTAGATCCAGGTGTTCCCGAGGCATAGTGGAAGTTTTCTTGCTGATTATCATCCACCGGAGTCATCGAGGTAGCTGCATGGCGTGCGGAGACCTGATTTATCCCTCTATCTTTTACCTTTCAGTACTTTAGACTACCTTTGTATTAGACTGTTGAAATCTTGTAATAGAGGCTCGTGACTTGTGACACCGGATCGGTGGGGGCTATTGTAGAGATATTGTTATGTTTTTCCCGCACCTTATTTACTGCTTCAGACTCCTATTATGTTAATCGGTATTTAAAACCCAGTTAATTTGAAATGAACTCTATAAGCGAAGGGTTGTGATTGATATTTGGTCAGTCTTGCCTAGCAATGTGTTGGGCGCCATCGCGACCGGGGTTGGGGTTGTGACAACCATTTTCTCAAAAGTTGAAGTTGGCAAAGATTTAGTGAACAAATCTGCCGGATTGTCACTTGAACGGATTTGTTGCACATCAATGTCATCATTTTTCTGAAGATCATGTGTGTAGAATAATTTCAGGGAAATGTGCTTCGTTCTATCTCCTTTTATAAATCTGTCTTTCAATTGGGCTATGCATGCAGCATTGTCTTCGTATAAAATTGTGGATCTTTTATCACATTCCAAACCACATTTTTCTCGAATGAAATGAATCACCGATCCCAACCATATGCATTCCCTACTTGCTTCATGAATAGCTATTATCTCAGCGTGATTTGAAGAAGTAGCAACAATAGATTGCTTTGTGGAGCGCCATGATATGACAGTACCTCCATATGTAAATATGTACCCAGTTTAAGATCGAGCTTTATGGGAATCAGATAAATAACCTGTATTTGCATAACCAACAAGATCTGCACTATCTTTGTTAGCATAAAACAAACCTATATCAAGAGTTCCCTTTAAATATCGCAATATATGTTTAATCACGTTCCAATGTCTCCGTGTAGGAGAAGAACTATATCTTGCTAGTAAATTAACAGAAAATGCTATGTCAGGTCTTGTATCATTAGTGTCACGACCCAAAATCCACTAAGGGTCGTGATGGCGTCGGACACTGCTGTCAGGCAAGCCAACTAAAATACTTAATTAGATTCCAATTTAGACAATTTTGAAAACCTAGATTTTCCTTCTAATTTCATAAGTAAAGAGACAACTGCTTCAATTCAAATTAAATAATAAGCAATTAATACAAAATATTTCAAAACCATCCCAGAACCCGGTGTCACAAGTGCATGAGCAATTTCTAAGAAATAATATGATACAACATCCGTCCGGAATACAGTGGACAGAAAGTAAATACAATATACTGGAAGGGACTATACTAGCTGCGAGCCGCCTCGAATAATGCAACTCATCTAGTCCCCAAATCATCCGTGCTGCTACGCCCAGTAGGCCACTAGAGTTACATATACCTGTGCAACAAAAATGCACAGAAGTGTAGTATGAGTACGAAAACAACGTGTACTCAATGAGTATCCCGTCTAATCTCGAAGAAGTAGAGACGAGATGGTCGACTTCGACACTTACTAGTGGTCCAATAATGATGTCAATAATTCATTAAATCGTGGACTCTTATAAACATGATTTTTAATCCAATAGGAGGAAACAAGTAAACAATTATTTCTTTTATAGGAAGTTTCCCAAAATTCCTTTTCATTATTTATCCAAATATTCTCAAGCCATGAAGAGGCAATAACAACTTCAATAAGTTCAAGGCAGCAATACAAGCATGCGCAAATCATGTCGAGGCTTACGGCCCGCCCAACAGAAAATAAACTGTGCACTGCCGAGGGTCGAACGGCGTGAACCATAGATGCATCTATTACCCCGCTCGCGAACTATCCATGCGACGCGGTCAACATGAAATAAACAATCCCCCTGCTCGCGAATCATACGTACGACGCAGGTACACATAGAAATACATTCTCAGATAGCCAATTAAGAATTTATCGGGGAATATTTATTCAAATAAAAGCCACTTTCTCTTTTAATAATGTAAGAAAAGAAGTTTAATCCTTTTTGAAATTATTTATTAATTCGATGTGGTTTAAGCAATTCGAGCTGTCAATAAGTTTACAATTCATCCAAGCATAGCATGCCTTTGGGTCCTAGACTACCCGGACAATAGCATAATAGTAGCTACGCACGGACTCTCGTCACCTCGTGCGTACGTAGCCCCCACAAATAGGAGCACATAACCAATTATTCACCTATGGGGACAATTCCCTCTTACAAGGTTAGAAAGGAGACTCACCTCACTCAGAAGATCCATAACCGGCATTCCACGCCCTTCCGAAGACTCGAATCGATGCACAACACTCCAAAACTAGCCAATAATTATGTAAACCCATTAATATATGCTTAGGTACTCATCATAATCCAATTTATAACAATTCCTAACCCCGATCGAAAATTTTGACAAAAACGCTCTCGGGCCCACGTGCCCGGAATCCAAAAATTTTCGAAGATAAAGTTTACCCATAGCCTCACGAACTCAAATATATGATTTTCTCTAAATTCCATACCCAAAATCGTGGTCAAAATCCAAGAATACTGGTTTTCTAGGTTTTCCCTCAAACCCCAAGTTTTCAACAAATTTCAATGTCTAAATCCATATATAAACCTTGTATATACTCAAAACTAGTAGAGATCACTTACCTCATGCTTGGTGATGAAAATGGCACTCCAAAGTTGCTCCAAAATCTGCTCCCATGGAAGAAATGAAGTGAAAATGAGTCAAACTTTGATTTTTAAAATAACCCCACTGCCTCCAGCAGTTTCCGCATCTGCGGAAAAATGATCGCATCTGGGGTCCCGCATCTGCGGAAAAATGACCGCACCTGCGGTTATGACAGCAACCATCACATTTTCCCGACACGGAAATGAGCATAACTCCCTCATACGATGTACAAATTCGACGATTCTTTTCGATATGACTCCATAATTACGATACGGATCTAATGGTTCAATAAAAACTTAATTTGGAGATCATTTGCTTAATATGGTACCCCTTTATGTCCAAAGAAACGACGTTGAAACATCAAATAAGAGCGCAATACAACCCGAAACACACCCGAGGCCCCCGGGACCCCGTCCAATCAGACCAACCCACTCCATAACATAACATGGACCTGCTCGAGGCCTCAAATCATACCAAACAATGCTAAAATCATGAATCAAACTCCAATTCAAGCTTTACGAACTTTAGAACTTCAAACTTCTACTTTCAATGCCGAAACCTATCAAATCACGTCCGATTGACTTCAAGTTTTGCACACAAGTCATATTTGACATTATAGACCTACTCCAACTTTCGGTATTGGAATCCGACCCCAATATCAAAAAGTCCACTTCCGGTCAAACTTCTCCAAAAACCTTCAATTTTCTATCTTTAGCCAAATGGCTCCAAAATGACCTACGGACCTCCGAATTCACTTCCAATCGCGCTCCCAACTCCAGAATCACCATACGGAGCTACTCCCAGACCCAGAATCCCAAATGGACATCGATAACACTGAAATGCACTTCAAGCTAAACTTATGAAATTTCTTCCAAAAATGCTAACTTCCACAATGGGCGCCAAAACACTCCCGGGTCATCCACAACCCGATCCGGGCATACGCCTAAGTCCGAAATCATCATACGAACCTGCTGGAGCCTTCAGATCCCGATTCCGAGGTTGTTTACTCAAAAATTCAATCCTAGTTAATTCTTTCAACTTTAAGCTTCCGAAATGAGAATTCTCTCTCCAAATCAACTCTGGACTTCCCGCAATTCAATTCCGACCACGCGTACAAGTCATAATACCTGAAAAGAAGCTGCTCATGGCCTCAGACTGCTGAACGCCGCGCTAGAGCTCAAAACAACTGGTCGGGCCGTTACAATTAGCAAGATATATTATTGCACCAATTGCATCGTAATGTGTTTTAGGATTGGTTGGTATGTTTGGTTGGGGTCCCGGGGGCCTCGGGTGGATTCCGGATGATTAACGGATCGAATCTCATAAGTTTGGCTTGAAGTGCATTTCAGTGTATCGATGTCCGTTTGGGGTTTCGAGTCTGTGAATAGCTCTGTATGGTGGTTCTGGAGTTGGGAGCGCGATCGGAAGTGAATTCGGAGGTCCGTAGGTCATTTTGGAGCCACTTGGCTAAAGATAGAAATTTGAATGTTTTTGAGAAGTTTGACCGGAAGTGGATCTTTTGATATCGAGGTCGAAATTCGATTCCGAAAGTTGGAGTAGGTCCGTTATGTCGAATATGACTTGTACGCAAAATTTGAGGTCAATCGGACGTGATTTGATAGGTTTAAACATCGGAAATAGAAGTTTGAATTTTTGAAGTTCATTAAGTTTGGATTGGAGGTCGATTCATGATTTTAGCGTTGTTTGATGTGATTTGAGGCCTCGAGCGAGTCCGTAATGTGTTTGGGATTGGTGGTATAGTTGGG